>NC_084469.1:60001903-60343332 GCF_027409185.1 Cynocephalus volans
GTTTTAGAGATCAGAAAGTGTTCTAATTGTCTGCAAAAGAGTAGTTCACTAACAGCTGAAAAGATAGGTAAATGAACAAAATGGCATGGAAAATCCAGAAACGCCCACATATGGGCAAGAATTTAGAAATGGTGTCCCCTCTGCAAGGATTTGATGATGAAGAGCAGTGGTACCTATGCCGTTGCTTAAAATTTAAGCTGTTTATGAGTATACCAGTAGGAACTTTGGTGGGAGTACTACATTTCACAAACGTTTATGCCTTTTACCCATCAATTACGTTCTACTAAAATATCTATATGTAATGATGAGAGATGCATGTGAGTTGCTTTTCTCATGACTGCTTCAAACAGCAATGCATTAGGAAGAATCCATATAATAGGTTCTATAAAAAAATGTGGTCACACACCATTCCATCCGACGTATACAGTTTATTTATTTACATTTTTGAAGTAGATACAGCTGTATGTAGACAGGTGAAGACGTACTTTGGTATATTAAATGAGATCAAAGATTGCTTAAACACATGCACAAACAGATTATGGTCTTAAGTTAGCCGAAAATATGTACCAAAGTGCTAAGGGAATGCATAGTTTTTTCTGGACACTTGAATTCAAAGTGAAATTCCCTTTTCCTTTTTCGTATCTGTGATTTCTACAAGGAACATGGATAACGGTCTCAGTAAGTCATTCCTTGGAAGGAGATAATCGTGGGGAAATGTAGGAATGTGAATCTTGCACAAATCAAAACAATTTCCCACTTTCGATCATTGTTATTTTCTGTGGATCTGTATGTTCTGCCAATTTGCAGCCACATCAGAAGTAAAGGGAAACGTTATCTCCGTGCATGTAGACTTTATTATGTACACATTTGGTTCTACACGTATGTTTGTGTTGTGTACAGCTGTATCCTATTTAAGCAGACCACAATAGGTTAATCATTTTGTTTGTATAGTTTTGGAAACAAAAAGCAAACATACATAGGATTACCAGTCATCCAAAAGTATTGCTTGACTTTACGAAATTTTCATTAAAATTATTGAACCCGTCAACTCTATTTATTTATTCAGTCAATGCACCTATTTTTCATGCATAACCTGAATACCTGTTATGTCGCAGACACTTTCTGTTGTCTCTCAGAACCCTTTTATCCTTAAAAATGTCCTCTTAATCTGCCAGTGTGAGCAAGAGGACAGGTTTCAATTTGAAGTCCTAGACTTAATGTCGATGAAAGCTTTCCTTCCCTCCTTTAAAACAGATGCAACTGTGAAGGAAGGAATTTGTACAATAGAACACTTAACGGCTCGTGGGAAACATATACCAGTATGAAATGCTAGTATTAATCCTTGGAAATATCTGTCTTGCATTCAATTCTGTAAATCTCTATATTGAGTAAGTGGAGGCATTTCTATGCATTTCAATGTTGTATTCCCCTTTAGCTTAAAATTTCCTGAAACTCAAAAGTAAGCCTGAATATTTTCAGCGGAAAACGTATGGTTAAGGTTGCCTCAAGCTTAGGAAAGAACTGATCTGTAGCCATGGCAACAAATCGCCCATGACAAGCAACTTTCAATCTCCCTAGTGACTTCTGATATCACTCAGCAACCATTGGTTAACCCGGGGCCCTGCATGAGTCCTCTTAGAACTCTTGGGCGCCAGTGCTCTGTGCACATGCTCACTTGTGTTTAGACCTGCTGCTTGGTTACCGTTCTGAATGGGAGGCTTTTGAGTGGTGCTGTTGTGGCAGAGAGGTTGGCTTCTACATAAGAGTATTGAGTAATATTCACTCATATCAGCTTCAGAAGTGGGTAAGAGCCGAGGGGCCAGGTGAGGGGACGGGCTTCTGAAGCTGCTGTCTTCTACCATGAAGAAGCTTTTTGACTTTTGAGGGCAGAAGAAAGAGTCACCCTGGGGCACCTCCATCAGGCTGCAGAAGGAGAGCGGGGACGCGGTTTGGTTGAGAAAGAGAATCGGCTTTCGGCTGAGCTACCAGATCTGACTCAAACATCTCGGAAAAATCCATGAAGCTGCCAAAAATGGGTGATGTGGGAAGAGTACAGCAGATCCTTCCGTGTGCAGTAGGGTAGATGGATGACAGATACAGTAATTAGAAGTAGTGGAGAAAGCTATTTGTGGCTACTTGGAAGAACTGAACACTCCCCAGGCTCTCACTCCTTCATTCATTCATCCATCCACTTGTTTTGGTCCAGGAACTGTGCTGGGCACAGTGGCCACCAAGGTGAGGCTGACCTGGTCCTGCCTAAGAGTCTCAAAATCAGGGCAGAGAGACAGACAATTATCATGAGAGCAGAAATATACACAACCGCTTTGGGAAGGAGGGAGGGTTGGTGGTATAGTCTGAATGTCCCCGAAAATTTGTGTGTTGAAACTTAATCTCCATTGTGGTGGTAATTAGAGTTGGGGACTTTTGGGAAGTATATTAGTCCCTTTCTGTTACTTATAACAGACATACCTGTAACTGGGTAATTTATGAAGAAAAACTATTTATTGATCACAGTTTGGAGGCTGGGAAATCCAAATCCCAAGGCACACATCTGGTGAGAGCCTTTTTGGTGGGTAGTGACCCTTAACATCAAAGGAGGATATCACATGGCAGATGGCGGAAGCAGAGAGAAGGCTAACTATTCATTCCTTTTCTTTTAAAGCCCTCAGATCCATGCCCATGACCACCACTGATGTGGATTAACCCATTTACCTGGACATGGTCCTCACAATCTAATCACCTCTTCAAGGCCCCCCCTTTCGATTATTGTAATAGGATTTCCCACTCTCTTAACACTGTTTCAGTGGGGATTAAGTTTTGGCGGGACATTCAATCCACTGCAGGAAGTGATTATGTTATAAGGGCTCTGCCCTCATGAATGGATTATTGCCTTGTAAAAAGGCTGGTGGGAAGTAGCTTAGGCCCTTTTTGCCCTGCCCCCTTTTGCCGTGTGAGGACACAGTAAGAAGGCCCTCAGAACATACCAAATGCTATTGCCCTGATTTTGAGCTCCGCAGCCTCCAGAACTGTGAGATATAAATTTCTATTGTTTATCAATTATGCATTCTGTGGTATTTTGTTATAGCAGCACAAATGAGCTAAGACAGATGGGCAGGGAAGTCTTCTTAGAGGAGATCTTTGTGGTTTGACTTGGGGATGAGTTGGGCAAGTGAGGAAGCTGGGATGTTCACTCTTTACAGAGAGAATAGCATGTGCAAAGTCCCAGGGGTCACTGTTTATTATATTTATTAATTCAACAGATGTGTATTGGATGCCAGTTATGTGTCTGTGCTATGCACAGAGATTACAAAGTGAACAATTATGGTACTTATAATCCAAGTGTTTCAGTCAGCTTAGGCTAAGTTATGCTGTGGTGACAAACAAGTCCCAAATATCAGTGGCTTATGACAATGAAGTTTTATTTTTAATTCACGTTATATGTTCATTGCTGGTGGCAGAGAGAAGAGAGATGGTGGAACCATGTGTTAATTCTTAAATTTCTGCTCTGGAATGGCATGCCTCTCTTCCACTCACACTTTATTTGACAAGGTGAGTCACAAGGCCAAACTTGACATTAGTGGGTCAGAGACATATAATCCTCCCACAGAAAAGGGCAGTGAATATTTTGACCAAGAGTGCAACCTACCATATGTTTGAGGAAACACTAATAGCTTAATACTAGAGTTTATGGCATGAGGGTGGATAGAACAGTAAAGAGATTAAAATATGAAGGAGAAGTTAGATCATTTAGGGCCTTGGGTACCAGGCTAAAGAGTTTGGGCACATTCACAACAACATGGATGAGCTTGGAGAAACTTATGTTGAGTGAAATAAGCCAAACACAGAAGGAAAAATCCTGCATATCCTCACTCATAAGTGGGAGCTAAAAGAGAGAGAGGGAAGGACAGAAAGAACACAGTGGTAAATTGGACTTGCAGAGGGAGAGAACACACCCAGTGTTGAAGAGCAGGGTGCGGGAAGTGGGGAGGAGGAGGGAGGTTGGGGATTAGTTCTGTGGGGGACACGGGGAATAATCGCAATTTGTGGTAATGGGCATACTGATGGTATTGATCTAGCCATCACATCTTGGGCACAAGTGGTGACAGTCAGCTTTGTACCTCATGAATATTCATAACCAATGATAAAGAAGAGTTTGGGTGCTATCATTAGGCAGTGAAGAGCCACTGAAGGTTTGAAAAATTCTGTTGAGGGGTTTTAAGCCAGGAGATCTTACTTGCTCTTTAGAAAAAATCATTTCAGTGGCATCAGGAGAATGCCTAGGGGTGCTGATGCTGCAGATAGGGAGTCCAGTTGGGAAGTTTTGGGAATATTATAGGAGAGAGAATGAAGAGGGCCCAAAGTAAGGCTGGAACAGTAGAGAAGAAGAGGAGAGGGCTTTCAGGTATGTCAGGAATAGTATCAAGGGAATTTGATTGACACATTGTTCAACAGATATTTTGTAAAGAATGAATGAATGAATAAGTGAAAGGGTGCATCTCAACCTTGTGCACCAATGAAGTGACCAATAAATCGATCATTTATAAAGTTAGACAGACCCTGGTCAAATATATCCCTATCCTTTTAAAACTTTTCAGTGACTTTTAAAAACTTACTTCTTACTTTTAATTTACATACATTACCATTCACTTATTCTGGAGTACAGTTCTATGATTTTGACAAGTGTATGTTATTGTGCAACCAATATGAAAATTAAAATGTTGAACAGTTCCATCACCTCAAAACTCTCTCTCATACAGCCTCTCTTTGTTAGTGAAATCCTCCCTCTTCCCCAACTTCTAGAAACCCTGATCTGTTCTCAGTTGTTATAGTTTTACCTTTTCAGAATACTGTATAAAAGGAATCAACAGTACATAGTCTGTTGAATCTGTCTTCTTCCACATAGCATAATGCATTGGAAATTCACCCAAGTTGTTGCATGTATGAGTGTTTCCTTTCTTTTTATTGCTCAGTGGTATTCTATTTATTTATTCATTGTATGGCTGTGCCAGAGTTGGTTTATCCAGTTGTCTTCTTCTGTTTGGGCTCTATAACAAAATACCATAGATTGAGTGGCTTATAAACAACAGAAAGTTATTTTTCACAGTTCTGGGGACTGTGAAGTCCAAGATCAAGGTGCCGCAGATTCAGTATCTTGTGAGGGCCCACTTCCTGGTTCATAGGTAGCACCTTCTACCTGTGTCCTCACATGGTGGAAAGGAATCCTCTGGGGTCCATTTGTAAAGGCACTAATCCCATTCAATCATCCCATTTACTAATCCATTCATGCTCTGCCCTCGTGCCCTAATCACCTCCCAAAGTCCCCACCTCCAAATACCCTCACATTGGGGATTAAGTTTCAACATATTAATGTGGTGGTGTTGGTGGTGAGAGGGCGTGGAAAGAAGCATTCAGACCATAGCACCATTCCCCAGCTGAGGAACATTTGGGTTGTTTCCAGTTTTCAGTATTATGAATAAAGCTGTTGTACACGTATGAATTCAGGTTTCCATGTTAAGGAGGTTATTATGTGGGTATTTGGTGGGATTGCTGGGCCATGTGTAAGTGTATGTCTAACTTTATAGGAAACTGCCAAACTCTTTTCTAAAGGGGCTGTACATTCTGCATTTTCATCAGCAGTGTGTGAGGGCTTCAGTTGCTCTGCATACTTAGCACTTGGTATTGTCAGTTGTTTTTTCCCCTTATAATAGGTCTGCAGTGGTATCTCAATGTGGTTTTTCTACACATTTCCCTAATGACTAATGATGCTGAGCATCTTCTCATGTGCTTATTTGCCATGTCTGTATCTTCTCTGATGAAGTGTCTATTTAAATGTTTTGCCAATTATTATACTGGGTTGTTTGTTTTCTTATTGTTGAGTTTTAAGAGTGCTTTATATACTCTGGATATCCCTTGTCAGATACGTGAGTCTGTGGCTTGTCTTAATTTCTTAGTATCGTTTTTCATAGAGCAAAAGTTTTTAGTTTTAATGAAATCCAACTTGTCAGTTTTTTCTTTTTATGGATTAAGCTCTTGGTGTCATATCTGAGAACTCTGCCTAACCTCAGGTCATGAAGATTTCACTTATGTTTTCTTCTGCAAGTTTTATGGTTCTTATGTTTTGCATTTAGGTTTTATAATTCTTTTAGAATTGGTTTTTGTGTAAAATGTAACATATAGGTTAAAGACTATTTTTTCCTGCTTATGGATGTCCAATTGTACCGGCATTGTTTATTGAAAATACTATCCTATCTCCATTAAATTGCTTTTTTACCTTTGTGAAAATTTAATGACCAAATTTGTCTGGATCTATTTCTGAACTCTAAAGTTCCACATAGGTGTGTAGATAGGCAGATACATTGAATGTGTCTATCCTTTTCCCAGTACCATACTGACTTGATGATTATAGCTTTATAATAAGTCTTGGAATAAGATAGTATAAGTCCTTCAAGTTTGTTCCTCTTTTTTCAAAGTTGTTTGGCTCTTTTCTAGGTTCTTTGGATTTCCTTATGAGTGTTAGAATCAGCTTGTTAATTTTTATAAAAAAGCAATTAGGATTTTGATTGTAATTAGGTTGAATCTGTAGATCAACTTGGAGAGAACTTACATTTTAATAATTTTGAGCCTTCCAATTCATGAATGTGGCATATCTTTCCATTTATTTGTGTGTTCTTTGATGTATTTCATCAGTGCTTGGTAGTTTTTAGCATACAGATCCTGCACATGTTTTGTTAGATTGTAACTAAGAATTTCCCTTTTAAAAATTGCACCCTTCTATTCTTAACAGTTCATCTCTCTTGACCCTTTACCCATGTGTCTTTGCTGGTGAGTCTTTTGCGGAGGGAAATTGTAATCTTATGAAAGATGAAGGATTTCATGAAGTTGATAAGAGTATTGTTGGAGAATTATTCTAATCCACAAAGCCAGTCACAAAGGAAGGTCCGGATGAGTTGGGAAAATTAACAAAGAGAAAATTAACAAGTAAAATAACAAAAAGTGGCTTTAAGAGAGAATAATTTGAATTTCAAAAGATTGTGAGAAGCCTTTGGGAAAACTAATGAGCCTGGAATATTTTTACAAAATTTCTCTGTGTAAACCAAAGACAAAATACAAGGAAGCTACATTATGCTCCCGTATATTTATGTTGAAAGAATATCAATACTTGAATCCTCCCTTTTTAAGAGTTAGAAAATGGTTGCAGTAAAAGTCTACACTTAAAAAAATAAAATATGAAAATTTTTTCATAATTTTTGGTTTCATTTTAAACATAAAGTCCCAATCAACACTTCCTTTCTGGTAATTATTATAAAAATCAGGTCACGGGCCGGCCCGTGGCTCACTTGGGAGAGTGCGGTGCTGATAACACCAAGGCCCCGGGTTCGGATCCCATATATGGATGGCCGGTTCGCTCACTGGGTGAGTGTGGTGCTGACAACACCAAGCCAAGGGTTAAGATGCCCTTACCGGTCATCTTTAAAAAAAAAAATTAAATAAATAAATAAATAAATAAATAAATAAATAAATAAATAAATAAATAAATAAATAAATAAATAAAAATCAGGTCACCATTTTTAGTAGATTCATTTTACGTAGCCCGATATGTTTTCCTTCCCCAGCCAATAGACAGACCCTGGGTTTATTAGCTGGCCCAAATGGGTGCCAGAAATATGCCAGAGCTCCAACTTTAGAAACAGATAAATGTAGATTTGGATAGCTGAGAATTCCTGTGTGGAGGACAAACTCTAAGAATACCCCAAATTTTCCCACCTCTGGTGCTCAAGCCCTTATGTAATCCCCTTCGCTTGAGTGTGGGGAGGACTTATGAGTTATTTATAACCAATAGAATAGAAAAGGTGACAAAGGTGACAGGACGTTACTTCAGTGATTACATTATACGAGACTGTAGTGCACATCTTGCTGGCAGACTCTCTTGCTGGCTTTGATGAAGCAAGTGAGCATGTTGGGGAGGCCCTCAGCCCAACAGGCTCCAAGAACTGACTTCATTCCACTATGTAATCTTGGAAGTGGATCCTTCTCTGCCCAAGACTTGAGATAAGACTGTAGCCCTGGCTGACACCTTAATTGCAGCTTTCAGATGGGATCCTGGAGCAGAGAACCCTGCGAAGTCATTCCCAGACTCACAGACCACAGAAACTATAAGGGGATAAATGGATGGTGTTTTAAGCAGCTCAGTTTGTGGTAATTTGTTACGTAGCAATAGATAAGGAATAACCCTGCTGCATTTAGCTATTCTTATATAAACCTACATAAATACTTGTATTATTCATTCAGTTCTGGTATAAACTTCTCACTAAAATCCAACTTTCTTTCCTTCCCTCTTTCCTTTCTGTTAACACTGTGTAATTACTGTGTGCCAGATTTTATTCTATTCTCTTTTCAAGATTTATTTCCTTTTGATTTTGCAAAAACTTTTAGAATAGACTTCATAGTATTACCCTATTTACAGATGAGGAAACCGTGACTCAGAGAGGTTAAGAAACATGTCTCTGCTTGTAAATGGAGAGTGCTGACTCACACCCAGGACCATAGACTTCCAGAGCTCAGCTCGTGTTGACCTAAAAGAAGCAACTGAAGCAAACAAAATAAGACAAAGAATTTATTTGCACCAAATTCACGGACTGCCGCCTGGGCGCCACACTTTCAAGTTGCCCTGAATATGTGCTTCCTTTGGTGGCAGTAACAGATTTTTAAAGCGATAAAGAGAGAAGAAGTTAAGCTGTAGTTCCAAAGTTGTTTCAAAGAACTTACAATGGTTCACTGAAACAACATAAGCTGCTGATTGGCTATACATTGCTCTTTGCATCATAAATTTCAGGATCTTGGCAACAAAGAAAGAGTGAGGGTCACATTGCATAATTTGCAATAACATTTGGGTAATCTATATCTATTGGTGGCGGCGGCTAGTCTGGATAATTGTTAAAAACAGCAATTTACCCCAGACATGGAGAGGAAGATGTGACTAAAGCCCCATGTTCGTATCTTTCTGGGCATGGTAAGTTTAGCATAACTCACGTTCCTTAGATTGCTCTAGGTCACGTTTATTTCTCACTCGGAACTACCAGTCCATTTGGCCTGGAACTGAGGAGTTTCCCAGGACACAGGACTTTTAGTACTAAAACCAGGAGAGTCTTGAGAGTTTGTCACCCTACATAGCTTTGCCCAGTAGGACCAAGAGAATGGTCTCTGGTGGGTTTAGCTTTGGATGAGGTGTCTTGCTTCCCCTAAGTTCTGCCGAGTACATGCTGGTATTTCACTTCAGGGCTGTTGTCACTAAGTTCCTAGTATTGTCTGCAAATGCCCCAAATCACTTTTCACTTTTCCTTATGCTCTGCAAAATGTTGGCTGCTTTAGGTGCAGCCAACACATAAAAACCGGGCAGGGTTTTTCTAGCTCCTGCCCAGAACACTCTGTGTCTCTAGTACTCCCCCTGCTCAGCCAGGAAATGTCAAAGGTAGAATTTCGTTTGCTTCCTTGATTCACTTCCTGCCAGAGACTCCTCTGAAAACAAACCCCCCTTGCTCAGCACAGCTTCCTGTGTAATATCATTAAACATCATTAAACATCACCCCAGCATCCATTACTTAGGAACATCATAAGTTAATTGTACTTCCTACACCCTAGGCTAAAAAAGCACATTGCAAAGTCCTGTGAAGTCCCTGAGTGTTGATGCACACACAGATTTCCCAGATATCCCAGATAACCTCTGGATAGGCAGAGAGAAATTGGTCCCAGCGGTCTGTCTTACATCCCTGAGAAAGAGGAATGTTGGGCATTTCTATGCATTGCAGAATTCAGTGACTGGCTGGAAAAGCAGGTTTCCCCCATCCCCCAGACTGCAATTGTTCTGATCCAGAAAGTTGCCGGAAATTGGGGGTTAAAGAATTGCAAAGGCTAACAAGTTTAGGCCACACAGACTGAGTTCAAAGAAATGCTTTCAGAAGTAAACAAACAAACAAACAAACAATCAAACCTTCAGCAACAATTTTTCAGGGTTCAAGAGTAATGATTTCAAAAGCAACTTAGTTAATTTTAAAAAGTCTCTGTTGCATTGATAATGAACTCAAAATTATTTTTTAAACAAAAACATCCAATGTTTAAAAAAATATTTGGGGACGAATTTTGCTTATTGAACTGCTGTTTTTTAATTACTAGATAGTATTTACAAATCAACATTAATATAAAATTTTCATGATTATGAAAATAGTGCATGGTGATTGCAGACAACTTACAAAATACAGAAGAAAGAAGAAAAAAAATAATCATAACTCCATAAACTGGAGATGGGTATCTACTAGAAAAAAATTGGGATTTGACTGTAAATAATGCATTGGGTTCTGTGTTTTTGCTTGACCTTGAATTCAGCTCAAGGTCACCACATCACAGCATGACTTTTAATGGCTGCCCAGTATGGTTTTTTGTATCTGGCATAATTTACCTAACCAATCTCTTATTGTGGGACATCTGTATTGTTTCTTTCTTTCTTCCTTTCTTTTTTTTTTCTTCTTTGTAAATGATGCTGAACTTAACATTGCGGCAGATACACCCTTTGCCCATCTCCTAGGCTAATCCTTAGAAGGGGGGGGTGGTGCTGGGGGTCATCTGGTTAGCTGAGTTGGTTAGAGCGCGGTGTTGATAACACTCAAGGTCACGGGTTCAGATCCCCATCCAGGCCAGACCCCCCCCCCAAAAAAAAAGATAGAAGGGGGATTGCTGAGTTGCCTCGGGTTTTGGTTGTGAGGACCGGATTCATCTCTTCACCTAAAGGACAGTAGGATTTATTATAAGGATTCTTTTTTTTTTTTTTTTTGAGGCTGGCAGGTGCAGGGAATATCGTAAAGATTTTGACCCGGGAGGCTCCTGGAACCAGAGCACTGAGGGACCTTAGATCTGTTTTGTTCCAGAGTCAGCCCTCCACGATTGGCCTGGCAAAAGCAGGGTGGGGCATAACAAGGGGCCTGGGCATCGACACTAAAGCAGGGACTCCGGGTGCGGAGAGACAGGATAGGGTGCACGTGACCCTCACAAGCCCAAGGATCCGGCTGCCAGGCCAGCCACTCCCAGTGAGTTGAGATTCTCGGTGTTGGCCGGGCTGCTGGAGGCCACATCCCCTCGAGAGGGTGGGAATCTACGGTACTGCCTTTATGAACCCTATCAGAGCCTGGCGCTAAGTAGGAGAGGAGCAGGAGCCTAGGCAGGCGGTGGGGCCGGATCAGGCGGCAGACTCTCCGATTCAAATTCTCTGTCAAGTTCCAGGAGGAATCTACACCAGGATGCCAGGAGCAAAGGCTCAGCGATGCTGGTCAATGCTGAGCATTTGTCGACACAGCGCGCCCCCTGGTGGACATTTCTCCATGACCAGCACAACGGGGGCGGAAGGCGCTTGATGGTCCAGCCCTCAGCCACCAGGTCTGGGGAAGCATTCTGGAGATCCTCCTCTTCCTGGGACCACGGATGCCGGGTCTAGGCCCAATTCTGTCCCTTGCTTGGTATGTGGCTCTGGCCCCCTCGCACCCCTCTCTGGGTCTCACATTTGTCATCTGTGAAATCTGGAAGGTAATGCCAGCCTCAAAGCTTTGGCCTGTGGGAGAGGAAAGGGTCTGAGCCTGGCTCTTCTTGCCCATTTTGGTCAAGTTGGGGACCCAAGAGTGGCTGGAGCACACGTGTGAAGTGTGGTCAGAAGATTCCAAGGGCTACTGGGTACTGGGTTTGTGCCCTGCACTAGAGCCTCCAAACTCAGGGGCAGAAGCAGGCTCTCTGCCTACATGCGGATCACTCCTCCCATGTCAGGGTAAAAAGGGGCCACACAGAGGAGGTGGCCGGGGTGCTGAGAGCTCAGAGCCAGGCCCCACTTGAGGGTTAGAAGGACAGTGACTGTCGTATCCGGAGGTGACTTGGGGACTGGGAGGCTTCTTGGAGAAGGAAGTAGTGAACAGATCACATGGGTTCCAGAGACTGGAATTCTGTGAGTTCAGTCAGCAGGCACTTTGGACGGGTAGGAAAACTGAGCTCAAAAACCAGCCTGAAGGGGTGACATCAGCAGGAATAGCAGGATAAAGAACTCCTCTCTCTCATAAAAGCAACAAGAATACTGGCAAAAATTGTCAAAGTCAACTTTTTCAGAAGTCTGGAAATTAATCTGGGGAGTTTCTATTCAAAAAAACAGCTAAGTTTTGGTTACCACAGAGAGCTCTCTGGGGTTTTAACTTGCCCTAGTCCCATCCCTTTCTCCCCATCCCTGCAGTAGCTTTGAAACTCAATAGCTCTGCAATCACAGTGAAAACCAGCAGCCTAGGACCACTGGAAGAAACAGAACAGAGCTGGAACTCCTCCGAAGCTTAATTTCCAGATAACCATCATTATTTGACCTGTATGGTGGCTCCCTGGAAGACCCCACTTATAAGGCTGTGTTTATTTGACCTGACTTGGAGCTTACTCAGTACAAACAGCATTTTCCCCGGATGGCATTTGTTGAAAACAGTCAGGGACAATTGTTTAACATCAGGGCTGTCTGAGCCAGTGATAGTAGCTGCAGCAAACAAGGAGCTGACCTAAGGTATTCAAAGAAAAAGTTGGGGAATGAGCTGTCCATAGAGGGCTTTGAAAAGCTTTGGTGTACTCCTAGGAATCTAGAAGCCCACACACATAGAGGGTTGTGCACATGCTCAGGAAAGACCCTGTTCTTTATTTTCTGATTGCAAATGGTATTGCAACTTCCACAGGCCTTGCCTGCCGTGTAGACTGGAAGTAGGAGGGGTGCAGTATGTACAGGGGCTGGGTGAAGGCTCTGGGAGGAGAGAAGACCGGACTAGGTGTCCTTTGTTATTCTTTTCTCCAAACCCTTTTCTGCGGTGTCTCCAAAATCCTGACTGCAAATGTCCCCTTGCCCTCTGGGTTCCTCTGATGATGGTGGTGGTGGGCATGTGTACGTGCATGCGTGTATGTTTCATATGAACCCTCTCAGTTCTAGAAATGGAAGAATCTCGAGATTTTTATTTAGGTATTAAAAAAATACAGTACGTCTCATGCACCAGTGTGGCCAATATATAGTCATTGTCTGTAGAGCAATTACTATAGTGATAGGAAATAGATTACAGAAATTGTTTATCTAACTAAAAAAATCTGAATTAAAATTGTTAACCTAGACAGCAACCTGCTTATTATGCAAAAACACTTATTCTATATGTTTGTGAGAACTAAAAATTTGTAAGTATTATTAGTAAAAAAAAAATCATTATGAAAAATAGTTATTGATTAAAAAAAGAGTCAGTGTTATCTACAATCCCCTGCAGTGCCAGGGGCCTCGCCCAGAGTGGGACCCTCAGTCCATGACAAAGGGTGAGCTAGAGAGTTTGTCTCCTTCTCTGCCTCTCTTGATTGATGCCACTTCCCTAACGCCTGTTTGCAGTAGAATGTTCCGTGTATGGGAGATGCAGAGATGACCGCAGAGCTTGGGCAGGGCAGGGGCCTTGCCTTCTGCAGGGTCGGTTCCCTGAGATGGTAACAATGCATGTAAAGGCCATAGCATGGCTCTGTTATGCAGTCATGTCTGGATTTGGACGTTGGCCAGACTTGCTGAGGGCAACATTTTGGATGCTTTTAAGTCAAGAGATAAGGAGTAGACAGAGAAAAGAGAGAGAGCGAGCCAGCATGAATGAACAACCAGCAAGGCGGATATGGGGAGAGGTCTTCCGCTCCAGGAATATCTGTGCCCTAACAGGTAAAACTGGAGGGGTGTTGAGGAGTCTCAAATCAGGGTCTCAGGTCCTCTCCAGAAGGGGTGGTTATGGAGGTGGCCCTCACCCTATTATCTGTCACACTTGGTCTCCACTGTCCCTCCAGGATGAATTCACAGTTGCTTCAAAGTTCAATAAGCCATTTCCCTGAATGCAGTTGAATGGTTCAATGCTCAGCACAGCACAGTTATTGACCTTGTGGCAGGCCAGCAAGGTCACCTCAGGACCCAAGGTCAGGAGCTGCCATATGGCCCTTTCCTCCCTCTTGACAGGCCTGGGAGGGGCAGGGATGGGGCATTTGGGAGAGTGTGAGGGAGTCAGAGCAGGGTTGGAGCTCTTGAGATCAGGCCTGATGGACGGTGGCAGTCTCCCGGGGACTGGGCTGCAGCAAGTCTTGCCCCGAGGTCATGCCATTCTGCCTTTTGCCTCCAGGCAGATAGGCACCAGGACCTCATCAGCCTCACCAGGGGGGTCAGCGCTTTCAGGGGAAGATCCACTCCCTTTGCAGTTGAACACAGGCTGCTTCGCTCTGCAGCCTTGTGGAGCCAGAAAAGTCTTTAATTAAGGTCGGTGGTCTGGGGGTGATGAGGCGAGGGATGTCTGAGCCCAGACAGAACACTAGCCTGGTTTTCCCAGCATTTAGGGGGTAGCCATCACTGAAGTAGCTTTCTGGATATTTCAGGGACCTGGAGTTTGCTACGCCTCGACCCCCCACCACGGTGAGGTCTCTGGGACCTAGGAGGGAGGGGTGCTGGGCGGGGCAGTGAGTGCCAGTCTCGGAGGTCTCAGGGCCCACTTGGGACTCTCCTGGGCTCCAGTGAGTTTGGGTCCCCAGGCCCAGAAGGAGGTGGCCCCCTAATACACCAGCTCTTCCTGGAGGTCCGAGCCATACAGCTCGGCCAGCATCTTGAACCTGGTCCCCCAGTCGTTGAGGAAGTCGTAATCGATGTCGGAGTCAGACGAATCGGTGCCCAGGGAGCGGAGGGACTCGGCGACGGACTCAGAGCCTTTGTAGCCGTAGACGTGCAGCGTGTCGTAGGGCAAGCAGCCGCCATCGTGGTCCGCCTCGACCTTCTTCACCTCGATCATCGCGGCCATCTCCCTGGGCCCGCCGTGTGCCCTGGGCACGTGCTGCGGCGGCTTCTGCACCCGCGCATACAGCGGCGGCCGTGCGTCCGGCGACAGCCGCGGGGGGCTTGGCTCCGCCGCCGTGGCACACCGAGTTGAGCACCGACACGTCGTAGCTGGTGGTGTCCATCTCGCCGCCGCCCTCCTCGTCGTAGGTGACCAGCTGCTCGTGGATCTCTGGCACGCTCTTGCCGAGGGCGCGGACCTGCTTCCGGAGCCGCCACCGCAGGAAGATGAGCAGGGTGATCACTGCCGGACAGCAAGCAAGAGCGACAGCAGTTAGACACTGCCGGGCTGGGGGACCCCCGCTCCATTCCTTCCTCATCCCCGGAAATTCCAGGGCCAGGACTCCTCCATGACTTGTCCAACACGGACGCCTGGGGCTCCACCCGTCCCCGTGGGAGAGTCATCTGTCCCCACACTCTTGGTCCTGCCTGGCTGTCACAAACACTGGTGTGCATGAGCGGAGAGGAACAGAGTGGGGTTCGCTGGAGTTCTTTCTCCTCTCTCCCTCTCAGCTCTGTTTATCTGCATCCTCATTTCCTTCCTCCTTGTCCCACTGTGGCGAATTCTTCCACACCGTGTCCCAAAGGCCCGGAGGCCAGAGGTTGGGGCAGAAATGGGCGAAAGGATGGAATTGGAATTTGGAGTGCAAAGATTCTGAGTCACTACATTGTTGATGACTGTGTTGATGACAGTGGATATTGGTGGTGCCAGTGGACGTGGGACTCATTGCACGGGCAGCAGCCACCCTCTTGAGCACCAGCTGTATATGGGCTGGCACTGCATTGGGCAGGTGCTCATGTTACTTCACCCAACATAGACATTATTATCCCTATTCTACAGTTAAGCAAACTGAGCTCAGAGAGGCCAGGGGACTTGCCCAGAGTCCCATGTTCAGACAGTGGTGTAGACGTCGACCCTGCTGCAAGCTCTGAGGGGTGTGGCTGTGTGAGGGACTCAGCTCCCTGAGGGGGGCGTGGACTGTGTGGTACAGAGAGCTCCCCAAATTAGGCTCAGACCATCCCCTGGGCTCTGTCCTTGAGCCTTTCACAAACTGCTGCATACATAAGTATGTGGGATACCCAGGGAGACATCCTTCCTGAGCCTCAGTTTCCTTGTCTGTGAAGTGGAAATGATGACTTCTCTGCTCTGTTTATATTTTGGAAGGTGGTTATGAGGTTAAATGCAATTCTATGTGTGGTGGGGATGCCATCATCATTAATTATTATTAAAAGGGGAATCAGTCTGGACCTTCTGCTCCACAAGCTCCAGAAAGGGGTCATATCCAGAGGACCTTTCAGGGGAGACACTGAGGGTGCCCCACTGTATCTGACCTTGTCACTGTGGTGCAGGTGAAATGCACCACATGTATCTGACCTTGTCACCTCATGGCAGGTGAAATGCAGGATAATTGATACACCTCGGAGGAGCCCTCAACCATCAAATGATGGGGTTGGGTGGATAAACACCAGCTCCTCTTCCACAGGTGGAGAGACGCTGAGGTGTAGCTCTGGCTGCCTCCAGGTTCCCAGCAGGTGAATCTCCTTGTCCATGATGGTCACTTCCCTGATCCCTTGCCCTTCACTAGCTGCCTCCCCTCCCTGCTTGTCTACCCTTTTCCTTAGGAGGTTTCCGGGGAGCACCTCCCAAATAAACTACTTGCACCCAAAACTTTTCCCAGGACCTGCTTCCTGTGAAACCCAAACTAAGGCAAGGCCTAAAATGCTACTAAAATTTCTGAGGCCCAAATAAGGGGAAAAAAAAAAGAAATATCAAGGCTGGAGGAATTCTATGAAAGGAAAGAATGCCCCCAGGACATAGTCTAAACTAGACAATGTTAAATTTTCCACTTTAGAACTGGATTTTTTTTTTTTTCAAAATTAAGTGTTGTGTAAATACATGCCTGAACAGTGCCTAGCACACAGTAAGTGCTCAAAATATGTACGTTCCAGGAGCAACTGTTATGCATAAGTAAGTTATTTTAAAGTGGAGATGGCCTCTCCCCAATGAGTGCAGAGGGGTCTTAAGCCCCCTGCAACCCAGACGCCTGGTTCGGTGCAGCCGTCATCTTTGTGTGCCACACGTGGACCCTGAAGCCCGGGATAGTGCACAAGCCAGGGCTGCCTTGCAGGCTGGAGGAGGGGCTGGGCCTGAATTCCTGTCCTCTCCTCCTCCTGTGAAGCCCCTCCAGCCTCTCGATCCCACCCTGCCCAGCACTGACCTGTGATGGCGAGGATGCAGACGAAGATGGCCACCAGCGTCTGGATGCTGACGCCTGCCTGGGCAGCCACGTCCTCGCAGAAGGTGAACTCCCCGTGCTCACTGCACTTGCACACGGCCACGGCCAGCGTGCTGGTGCCTGTGAGGCTCGGCTTCCCGTTGTCCGAGATGAGCACGGGCAGGAAGTGGATCTTGACACGCCCCCTGTCAAATTGCCCGTACTTGACACTGATGTTGGCTGTATTATCTGGAAACGCCAAGGCAGTGGAGTCAGGCTCTGCCAGGAGCATCCACCGCCCTAGGCCACATGGCCGGGGAAGCGGCTCCCCAGAGAGCCCTCCCTGACTGCACCAGCCCGTGTATTGCCCGGGCTGTGTGTCTGCACTTTGCATCGCCTGCCTCATGTTTTAGCCGTTTAAGCGCAGGTCTACTCCTCCACAGATGGGATATTTTGGAAAGCTGCTTTGACCCAACTTCCAAGAATGGCTCGGCCAGAACGTAAAGTCCCTGCTTTCTGTTTCTGTGGGCGACTGATATGCCTGACCTCATCCCCTTCCCTAAACGCACTCCAGTAACAGGCAGTTTTCTCTTTCAGCTCAATTAATTAATGACTGTTTCAAGCTTTGACAAGCAATCAGGAAAAATAAAGTTTTAAAGTCTTTTAGTATTATGCTAACTTCTAAGGATGTTTCTGCTATCCCTGAAAAGCCATTGTTATAAAGGAAGCTTACAACAATAAAAACAATGCACGCGTTCCTGCGAGCACAGAGAGAATAGTTCCATATGTAATGGAGGGTTTCCTGGGCAGTCCGGAATGGGGATATGCTCTGATCCAAATATTGGATCCTCCTCCCAGCTCCAGTCAGCAGTTTCATGTACATAAGAATTCCCCAGGGAGCTTAAACACACTGATCTTCAGACCCCTTCCCCTCCTCCTAACGTGTGCACGTGTGTACACACACACACACACACACACACACACAGATTTCTGATTCAGTGATTGTGGGCAGAGGCCAGATAATCTGTCCTTTGTAGGCTCCTGGGAGGTTGTAATACCAATGATCAGAAGAGGGCCCAGGATCTACTGAGCCACACTGGGTTGGCACACTCAAGAAGCCAGCTGAGAGCCAAGGAAGCTGCCTTTTAGATTTCAAACAAAAGCCAAATACATTTCATTATTCATCATTACATTTCAATATTAAGTCTATTATGATTGAAAATAAAGGATATGCCATTGACATTTTACGGGAGAAATTAGAGATTTTGACATACATGACATTCACTATGTCAGTGAATCTGAGACCAACAGACTTGCCTCCTGGTTGCATACAGGTGTCCTTGGGGTGGGATTGATGCTCTCTTCCCCATTGTCGATCCCTACTCTGAGGTGGGCATTGGGGATGGGGTGACAGGTGTTTTTGCCACATGATTTACTTCTAAAGACAGTTGAATGTTGAATGGTCCTTCGTTGACTGTCTACACATCACGGACCTTCCCTATCCCACAGGAGGCTCCTTAAGGACAGGCTGTGTCTGATTCCCTGGGTTTGTCCTCTCTTCTCAGGGACCCCACTCCTCAAATTTTCTCAGAGGTGGCAATAGGCTGTTTCAATACAGGGGTCCTCAGCAACCACAGTTTCACCAATCAAGGACAAGCGGAGATCCCAACCTGTGCTGGGTGAAGGATCACTCAATTTAGACCCAAGGGGCATTTTCTCTATTTTTCTGAGGAAGTTGCAGAGGCCATGGAAACCTGTCTACATCGGCTGGCATTAAATCAACTCAGCATCATCACTCTAGAAAGGAAATACTCATCAGAAGCTTGGATTGGTCACTACTGACATCACAGGACCCTCTGGGCTGTGATTGGTGGACCATACCCTGTTCAGGGGCCACCTAGTGGTAAGTCATCATTGTAGCTGAATTAAGACAAAGTTCACTGTATTCTTGGGATTTAGGGTTTCACATTTCCAGCTTGGAGTCTTTGGGAGTGACCTCAAAGCTCCCCATCACAGGACAGTTTGTAATTTTGCAGAGGCACAGAGATTCCAATGTGGGAAGGGATCCATAGCCTGCACCGCGTACCTGTTCTGTGATGCACACCCACTTGGCCATCTTATGGGGAATGGCAGGCCACGTGGACTTGGCAGTTTGGCCAGGGTGGCTCTGACCATCACACAGCCCAGGATTGTACAATGTATGTGGCCAGAGTTGTACAAAGTATCCCATAACTTGCAAATCCCAGTGGTAGCCTGGTCCTTGACCCTGGTTGCTTTAAGACTTAAATAACCTGACCCCTGACCCTGCTAAGAGCCAAGTGACTGGTTTGTTGCGCACCGTGATTATCCGTGAGGGTGAAGTTGCTGTCTTCAGTGCTCAGGGCAAATTTGAACTTCACGTTTTGTGGTGTTATGTTCTTGTCTGTTGCAGAGATCCGCAGGACCAGCTGGAGTGTGTAACACAGAGGATGGTCAGTGGTGGTGTTGGGGTGGCCTGGGGCTCAGTGATGGAGACTTTGGGTTTAGATGTGACCATGGCTGCCTCTCACCTGCAACACTAACATAAATGGCTTTCATAAGGACACTCTTTCTACCAACCCCTGTACCCCCCCAATCTACTCTCCATACAGTGTCTCTTGAGCCTCAGTTTACCCATCTGTAAAATAAGGATAATGTTACTTTCTCCAGGGCTGTTGTACAGGTTACATTAAGCTCAGTAGAACTCCAGCTGACTGGATGGGAGGTTCGGCCCCTAAGCCTGCCCCACCCTCCTACCTGAGCCAGACTCACCTGGCCCTGGGCTGCATTTCTCACACAATTTTGGCTCATAGGGCTGGGCAAATTCTGGGGCGTTGTCATCCACATCCAGAACTTCAATGTGGACCTGCACGATGGATTCTTTGCCTGTGGGTGGTCCCTGCACGGGAGAGGACTTGTCACCACTGGGGACTCAGCTGATGCTGGTCCTGAGTGTGTGGGGTGTGGATAGGTAGTCCTGGAGGGCTGCTCCATGAAAGCTGCTTTTTGGAAGGAGAGGGGGCTATGGACCTCTGAAAGAGAGGCCAGGAGTGGTGTTCTGGATGGAAGGAGTGTGAAAGAGGAAGGGGCAAAGCTTCATATGTAAGAAAGATTACTGATGTATTACTTGTGAGAATCAAAAATGTAAACAATGTAAGTGCATTTAAAAAGGTCTCAATTAAATTAACGAAATCAATAATTTACTTAAGTAATTAAATGGACTTAAATAAATAAATGTAGTTTTTTTTTTGTTTTTTTTTTTAAAAGATGACCGGTAAGGGGATCTTAACCCCTGACTTGGTGTTGTCAGCACCACACTCTCCCAAGTGAGCCACGGGCCGGCACCTAAATGTAGTTTAATTAAAGAAATAAAACAAAATAATTACAAAAAAACTAAAAAGGTAAACAACCTAAAAGATGCTGAGATTGGGTCAATAATTTAGGCCACTGAAAAAGAATGGAATATATGACCATTTACAATGCCCATGTAAATTACGTTTTAAAAATGTAATTAAAAAATTATTTTAGTACCATGGGAAAATTGTTCTGGAATAAGGTTAAGTAAAAACACAGGATATTTTATACAAATATTATGATCTCACTTATTTAAAAATATGTATAGAAAAAAGACAAGAGAAAATACACTAAAGTGCTAACAGCATTATGAGAGGATTGTTTTCTTCTCCTTTTCTGTATTTTCCATATTTAAAATCTTTCTAATTTTAAAATTATATGAATGGGGAAGGAAGGAGCAAAGATTGGTCTGGAAAACATGTAGGAGTCTGTCCTGAATTTGGGGCATAGCTGCCAGGTTGGGAGATGTGAGGGTCTAGGTGGGCCCAGCAGGGGGCAGGGCCCTCCGGGGTAGCACTGGTGGGGTCTTGGCCACAGTTGCCCCTCTCTGGGCCCTTGGGGGATCCTGGGTACAATGGGAATAGTCCTTCTCCTGGAGGATGGTTGGGATTTTTCAAATAGATAAAGGAAACTCTAACACTTGCCCACAAAAGTTACACAATTTCTGGAGAAACTATCAATCTCAGAGTTGGAAGCTGCTTCAGATTTTGAATCCACCCCATCAACTGGGGCATAAACAACCCCCAAAGGAGTATTTCCCAAACATCCATGATAATAAGAACCACATGACACTTGTTCCATGCACATTCCCAGGCGCCATCTCTGGCTCCCTGGACCAGAACCTTCAGGGAGGTGTCTGAGAAGCTCTGTTTCATAGGTGCCATAGGTAATTCTTATCACAGAGACATCTGCGCACCTGCTTTATAACAGTGCTTCTCAAACTATGATGTGCAAGAGATTCTGATGTTCAATATGGGGGTGAGGACCAAGATTCTACACTTCCAGCAAGGTCTTAGGAGATGCAGATGCTACTGGTTCAGGGACCACACTTGGGCATGGAAGCTCCATCACATCCCAGCCAAGGGGTGCTTCAGCAGGTGCTTGGAATGCCTTTAGAGACCCCAAATGACAGATTATGCCAGTTTTGAAAGAATGAGGGTAAAGGAAAAGAGCCCAGGTCCCCTGGCAGATGGGGTCACTCACCACTAGAATCCAGTTCTTCAGCCTCCACAGTCAGGTTATACCAGGGGTAGATTTCTCTGTCCAGTTCTTTCTCATTGTAAATGTTCCCTTGCTTGGTTATTCGGAAGAATTAGCCCTTGTCACTAGTTCTCCGGATGGAGTATCTGCCAGGGAAGAGAGTTTTATGGCTTTCATTGTTCTTTGCTGAGTCCAAACTCTCAGCATGACAGACAGGGCACTTCAGGACCTGTCCCCTGCATGCTTCCCCACCCTCCTCTTTCACGGCTCGTTGCACTCCAGCACTCACAACACTGAGCAGACCCACACAGCAACAGAGGGATCCAGGGGGTGGGATAATATCTGTGGTCTTAGCAATGGTGCTGTCACCAGGCTGAAGGTGCTACCTGAGACCATCAATAGCATTTTCAGAGTTGGGTAGGTGACACTCTACAACACCTGGAATTGGTTTTTGTGATCAGTGAAAAGAAAGTTGAGCAAGAGCTAGGAAGAAATGCAAAAGAACCTGGAAGAGATAAGAAATAATTAAAAAGAAATTACATTTGTGAAGTAAAAATTTGGAACGTTCCTTCAGAAATCAGGAAAAAAGTTACAAAGAGATTAATATACATATATGAATCTATATATGAATCTATATACACACATACGTATACACACACACAAACACACACACACACACACACACGCACACACGCACATATTTATATATAGCTACAGTTTGAGTTGTGTTCCCCAAAGTTTCATAACAGTGTTGAGAGTGGGAAACCTCAACATGGTAATTGAAAGGCGGGGTCTTTGGGAGGTGATTAGATTGTGACGAGACTATGCCTTCGTGAGTGGATTGATACATTCATGTAGAGATAAGTTGATGGTTTAGTGGGTGGTAATAAGTGTGGTTCTGATGGCTTTATAAGGAGAGTGAGGGAGTGGGTCAGCTCTCTTACTCCTGCCTTTCTAGCCATGTGATACTCTGCCTCGCTGTAGAGTGTCACCACCAACAAGAGCAAGGCCCTCACCACATGTATTCACTGGACTTTTGACTTCTGAGCCTCCAACACTCTAAGCAATAAATATCATTTCTTTATAAATTATCCAGGTTCAGGTATTCTGTTATAAGCAACAGACATGGACTAATATATATATATTACTGAGGAAAAATTCCAGAACAAATAGAATGGAAGAAATGACAAAAAATAAAACTTTTCTGATCTGAAGAAAGGCCTAAGTCTACAGATTAGAAGATGTCATCGATATCAGGCATAATTGTAAAAAGAGAACAATATTTGAGCATATCCTGATGACACTTTGAATTTCAAGGCTATGTGAAGGAATTGAAAAAGAGTCCAGACAGAAAAAATACATTCTTTGTAAAGAAAGACGAATCAGATTCACCCCGGATTTCCTTACAAAATTAAATGCTATCACACATTGATAGCAATTTTGAAAGATAGTGTCTGTGATCTCAGGACTATATGAGCACACCTAGGTGTATTAAAATAAGAAAGCAAAGCAAGTAAGGAATTTGTAAATATGCAAGAGCCAGAAAGTATATCACCTACAAAAATGGGTCCTAAGTTTTTTTTTTTTTTTTTTTTTTAACTTACTCCATCTAACCAAGAAATGTCTCAACATAAAGTAAAATCCTGGTTTGGAAGGAATTAAAATGAAACTATTGATTTCTTTATCATAAATGGGAAAGCAATGGTGTGTGTGTGTGTGTGTGTGTGTGTGTGTGTGTGTGTGTGTGTGTGTGTGTGTGTGTCTCTGTGTGTGTGATATTTTTAACTAGAAAATATAGGTCTAGGAAAACATTTAAAATTTCAAAAGTAGAAGTAAATCTACAGGTAGAAATAAAAATAGATGTATTCCATCCAATTATCTAGGAGAAAAAAGAGAAAGAAAAAATAGGCTGTATAGCAAAGGTGAGGGTAAAGAAAAAAGCCATTAAGTTTAAGAAATGGGAAATATAAAACAAGATAAAAGAAGTAAGATTAAACTTATCATTTATAATGAAAATGCAAATACATTAAACACAAAGCATCTCAGTGTAGATTAAAAAGCAATGCCAACTACATTCTATTTTCAAGAGACAACTTAATGCCAGATGACCTAGAAAAATTAATAGTAAGGGCTAGAACATTTATGTCAGGCAAATATAAATAACATGAAACCAGGACTGACAAACTTAACATCAGGCAACATGGAATCGAAGGCAAAATGTTTAAGCAGAACAAACTGGGTAATTTCCTAGGGATAAAAGTTGCAAACCTACTGAAGGTAAAGTAGTTACAAACCTTTGCATATGCAAAGCAAAAGTTTAGATATCCTAGGAAGAAATGAACAAAAATACAATCGTATTACTGCACAGGATGAGCTAATACAAAAACCAAATAACACCCTATCACTCGTAAATGAAAAGAAATAAACCAAGTCAATCTCTTAAATAAACCACTGGGTCAAAGGGAAAACAAAAACTGTAATCACAGAGTATTTAGAATGCAATGGTAATGAAAGCAGTAGTCCTAAAATATGAGATACGGCCAAAATGGAGGGACATATTTTGACCTTAATAAGAAGACCTAGTACCATAGAAATGTTAACTCTTCCAAAATTGATATATAAACACGATTCTTATTAGAATTCTAGTTTTTTTAAAAAACAGATAAAAGATTTTTAAAGTTCATACGAAAGAATAAAAGAGAATGGATAAAAATTATATAAAATAAAAAAAAATAGCAAGGGAGGGCTTGCCTTATATGTACTGAAATTTAGCATAAAGCTTCTGGAATAAAACAGATTGGCTCTGCCACAGAACGATAGAATAAAGAATTCAGAAATAGATTGGTTGTTCTCTTGATGGTCATATCTCGCTAGATGGGACCTGTGGGAACCATGGTCTAAAGGAAGGCTTCAAGGTAGAGCAGAGGACAGACAGCTCTGGATGGCCAGGACCATGCAAAGTGGGGTGCGCAGGCAGGACAAGGTCCCAGCAGCCCAAGTGGGTTAGTGGAAGATCTTGGGCTACTCCTTCTGCCTCTGCTACTTCCCATGCAATGCTGGGAGAAGCCAGTTTTCCTCTCTGAGTCCTGGACTCAGACGAGCAGACATAAGAACATCAGTGCCAGAATTGTCATTGTCATTGTCATCAACACAACCACCAAGTGCTTACCCAATTCTGCACCAAATCTCATTGGGGTCTATGGCTATCACCACGACAATCAGAGGTTTCTTCTGGTTCTCCCACAGCTGGAAGTGGTAGAAGAGCTGCTGGAAGTTGGGGGGGCTCATCCATATCTGTGATGTTGATGATGATGTGGGCTATGTTTCTGCTGGAGGTGCCTCTCAGGTATCCGAGGTTGATGGTGTGGTCCATGGCCTCGATGGTGAAGCTGTATTGCTGGATACGTTCATAGTCCAGGGGCTGCATTAGGGGAACGTTATGATGAGCACCTGCTCTGAGCTAAGGAGGTGGCATGTCGTCTTCACAGCAACCCTGCACGGTAGTACTAGGGGGTTGCCCATTTTGTGATGAGGAGCCTGTGGCCCGGACTAGTGATATGTCCAAGGTTATCAAGAGAGAGGCTGGGCCTGGCGTCTGTTTTCAGCTACCCCCATTCCATCTCAGCAGCCTCATGACCGCACCCCAACCCTGGCTCTGTGCCTGACCCCGTTGCGATTAATGAGGACATACAATGGATCAGCCATGGTCCTGCTCCCAGACTAGTGGCTCTATCCGCTGGTCCTTAAGGACTTGCCTTTTCTTTATGCCTTTTCCAAGGATGCTTCTCCTCCCCTTCATGCCTAATGAACTGCTGCTCATCCCTCAAGAAGCCAATCAGAAGCAATCAGATGCCCTCTCAGAAGCCCCTCCTGAGGAGGTGGTTGCTCCCTGCATGGTGTTGATACATAGCACTCAACACACCCGGCTATCCTTTATGTTTATATGTCTGTCTCTCCCACTCCCTGAGAGCTTCATTGACTCTGGAGGTTGTGTTCTCCCCTGGGTATCTTTAGTCCCCAGCATGGGGCAGGGCCAGAGAGGGACTCAGGCCCAGGACTCTGAGTCCTCTACATGGCAATCCCGGAGCCATTCTTATGCCCCGACAGGACTTTCCCTCCTCTCCCAGATACAGTGGATCTGACTTCTCTGTCAGAACCAGCCACTGTCCTTGGCCAACCATGTCCTGTTCCCAGGCACCCATTGTTTTCTTACTTGCTGATGGCTTTTTACTGGCCAGGACACAGTGCAGGCCAGGAAGTGCCAGGGAGTTAATGCCCCCAGGAGCAGCCCTCAGTCAACACTGCAGGGGTTTGGTGTATAAATACCCCAGCTCCCTTGCCCTCAGCTCTGCAACTCTGAGTTGTGTTCAATACTGTGCCCTGGAGGTACCCACTTGCCTACACTCCCATTAATGAGCCCAATATTAGCTTCCTTCTTTTCACATGTTGACATTCCTGGGGCTTCCTGGGATCACCTCCCACATAAATGATTTATAACCAAATCCTTGTGTCAGGGTTTGCTTCAGGGGTAACCTAGCCCAAGACACTGGGTTGCAGTCTCCATGAGCTCATGGCCATCTCTGAGCTGACCCAGAATGTTCTCCTTTGCTGGCTTCCGGCTCAGGAGCAGCCCCTGGGCAGAGGATGCCAGGAACCCCAAACCCCGCATCTGATGTCATTGCCACAGGCAAGCCTACAAACCTTCATGGGCTTGATGATGCCCTCATTGTGGGTGGGGTCTGTCTCGATGGTGAAAGTGTCCCTGTACTCGCCTTGCGCGATGTTCTACTTGGTCATCCAGTTCTGGGGCTCATCTAGGTCCTCCACAAAAGAGAGCCCAAGGGGCTTCCCACGCGGATGTCTTCAGGCACCACAAATGTGTACATGGCTGATGCAAATAGTGTGCCCCAAAGGGCAGTGGGTTAATCAGATAGACAAGGTGATTATACCTTTATATTATCCTACCTTATATTGATACAGGAAATGGACATGGATGAAATAATGATAACAACGATAATAATAAAAACCCTGGGATTCTGGCAAAGAGGTCTGCCCTATCTGTCCATCCCTCCATCCCTCTATTCATCCAAGTAGTTATTGAGCACCTACTGTATGCCAGTCACTTTGCTAGGGGACCTATCAGTTGATAAGAGAGACAAGTTCTGCCTTCAGGGAGTGTTTGCTGCGCACAATGAGGCCACTCCAGGAGAACTGGCCTGTCTTTGTGTGGCCGAGACTCTGAGTTGTGACATCCAGCACCAGAGGTTGCAAATGGACAGAGCCACGTGACTTTCTGGCCCGGCCTCAGCCAGGGCATGGGAAAAGCTGTTGGCACACATATTTTGGGGGACAATCAGTCTGTGGTTGGCATCAGAGCCCAGCCCTGGCTCTGGATACAGAGCTTTGCTGTCCCTCTGCTCTTTGGCTTGTGGGAATTTTCTAGCTGGGGCTTGAGTCTCAGGGCCTGGATTTTCCTGAGCCCATAGGATCTGGGTGAAACTGCTCCTATCTGTAGTGGGGCTCTGGGCACAGGGGTAGCATCCAGCAGGGGGCATGGTTCCCTCTCATCTGTGAGAATGTGGTTCAGGATGAAAGAAAGGCCCCTCCCTGCACCAAAAGGACTCCTCTAGGCCTTAGGTCAACCCGGGGATGGGTAGAGAGGGAGACGGACTCAGGGCTCCTCCTCCAGAGCCCCCAAGTTATTGAGTCCGGAGTGCTCCAACCCCCGACCTCCCCAGCACCCTAAAGGAGGGGCTCACTCTTGACGAGGATGGGGAAGTTGTCATTGACTTCTTGCAGAGTGACCAGCACAGTGGCCGTGCCCGAGTCCCCCCAGAGGCCCCGGGTGTCTTGTGCCTCCACCATGATCTCATATCTGGCTTGCAACTCTCGGTCCAAGTTATTGGTTGTCATGAGAATGAGTCCTGTAAAAGTGTCCCAGCTGGAGCCATGTTACCTAGGAGCTTTTAGAAAATACTGATGCCTGGGCCCTAGCCAGAGAGAACCTGACTTAAAAGCTCCCCAGTTGATTCCACTATGCAGCCATAGCTGAGAACCACGAGTACACATCCACTATTTCCACAGCCTGCACTGTGAGGCCAAAGCTGGTATACAGCAATTTGGTCCAATATTGGTCCTAGCCACCTGGAGCACTGTGTTGAGAAAAGTCGTGAGGACACATCCAGGCTCAGAGTGAGAGTGCTGTGATGGATTAATGATGTCTGTCTTCGTGCACCGCAGGATAGCAATGGTATCTGTGCTATGCACTTGACATCCCTCTGGAAGACAGTGAGCCCAAGGACTGACCATCTAATTTCCAGACTCAGTCCTTACAGTTTTTTAAGTCACAAAAACTATGTGGCTATGCTCACTCTATACGTTATCAAATTCAAACTTCACAGCTACACTACAAAACCAATATAGGCATTCCTATTTTCTAGATAAGGGAACTAAGACTCCCAGAGTTTAGTTGAGTTATCCAAGGTCTCTAGAGGGGGTTGGTAGCAGAGCCAGAGTTTAGAAACCAGATCTGTCTGAACCTGTACCCAGAGCTGCTAACCAGCATTCTCTGTTGCCTCTCGGTCACTGCTTGGGTAACAAGATCCTGCTTTTGTTCCCTGGACTTAAGTCCATGTCTTGGGCACCTGTCTGCTTCCTTCGTCCCTGACCAGCCACCTTGTCTTTGCTTGTGATACTGACCACCTCCATGGGACAGAGTGGTTCAATGATTGGTGACAACTGTCAGACTGGGTTCCTCACAGCATCTGCACCTGGAATATTCACAGCCCTCATCCCCCATCCCCCAAGTCGGTGCCTGCCCAGGACTGTTAGTCACACAGACCGGAATTATCGATGGAAAAATAATTTTCTCCCTTCAGGACTTGGTACAAGACAGAGGTGTGATCTGCCACAGTGTGGTCATCTGCGTCCACTGCTGTCACATGGAAGACCGAGGTCCCTGCAGAGAGAGAATCCTGAGGTTGCTGCACTGAGACTGCTGGCCCCTCACCTCATCCCTGGATGAGGGCAGATGGGACTCAGGCTATTCCCTGTCTCAACCTTCCCAGGTCTTCAGGGAGAAAAGGCTGCTTTGTTTCCTGAGGAGCTGGCATGAGGACAAAGTGCTGGCAGTGATGGGGGCCCAGCCAGGCCACCCATGAAGGGAGGCAAAGAACAGGTGGATTGTGCATTTATGAGGGAAATTAGGGAGAGGGCAGAGGGTTGGGTTCAGGTGGAGAAACCAAGGAGAGTAAGGGCTTTTCTCCATCTCCTGGAAGGGTGAGGACAAGGAAATGGGAAGGTTCCCCCAAAGGAGTGGTGTCACATCTCTCATCACCCCCTTAAACTCCAGGGTCCACATTTAACAGGAAGTTCTAGTCTCATGGCCCTGGCTAGGGACCCTAGACTGAGCGGGTGGAGAGGGAAGCCCTTTTCTGGTACCGTCTGGAGAATAGGGGAGGACTGAGGAAGGAATAATAACCTCCTGAACCTGGAGTCCAGGCTGGTGACACGCCTTATGGCCAGGGTTCTGCCCTCCACCCCACTACTACACGGCCTCTCGAGATGACTCTTTTTGCATTAGTAGCAGGGCTCGGTATTCTTCATGTACAAAGGCTACACTCTTGGTGTGCCAATCCTGCGGGTCAGAGGCAGTGGGTGGGATTTGCTCTAAAGAGTAGTGGGATATGTGTGTCTCTGATGGCCAGGGGTCAGTCCATTACTAGGTCTGAGCTCAGTTCATGATCAGGATCAGGGCTCAGTCCATGACTAGGTTCAGAGCTCTGTCTGGGGCCAGCTCAGAGCTTAGTCTTTAGGGACCAGAGTTTCAAGTCATATAAAGTGGCAACACAGTCGTTATAACCACTGCCCTGAACTCACTGAACCCTGACCCCAGGCAGTGAAGTGGTTGATGTGAGAAGTGCCTCCAGGATGGGGATGAGGGAGAGAAGATGGAGAGGGACAGACTGGGCACTTACCCACAGCCGACATCTCGGGCACAGATGCATTGAACAACCGGTGCATGAACACAGGCCAGTTGTCATTCACGTCGTGAACTTTGATGGTGAAACTGGAAGGAGAACCCAGGTCTCTGTTGGTGTCGTTGTCCACGATGAGGGCAATGAGGTGGTACTCGGAGGTCTTCACCCGGTCCAGCCTCTCAAAGGCATACACGTCTCCTGTGTCCTCGTTGACCCGGACGACCTTGCCGACAGACTCTCCTCTGATCAGGTACCTGGCATTCTTTCTGTTCACGCTCGACTTGATCTAGGAAATAAGAGGCAATGTGAGCTGGGAATGGGCAGTGGTGGCTGTGTGAGCGTGCATTCATGTAGGTATGTGTGTATGCACGTGTGCATGTGCGTGTATGTTCATGTGTGTGTATGTGCACGTGTGTGTGTGTGCATTGGCGTGTGGTGCTATGCAGGGGTCCTAGATGTGACACTGAGGCTTTTAACAAGGGCCTCGACTGGTCACCAGAGAGTTGTTCCTGCCCAGGTCACTGCAAATACCACATTGGTGTGAGTTGCGTAGCAGCACCCAATGTGCCTAGAATGATACCTGGGACATAGTAGGTGCTTAGAAAAGATTTTTTGAGTGGAAGAATATACTTGGTGCCATTGGAAGGCAAGAGAGATTTTTGCCCCTTTGCAGTCACTTAATTTCTCTGAGTGGTTGTTAACTCATTTGAAAAATGAAAACAATATCGCTTCTGATGTTGATGTTGAGTTGCTCTATGAGCACAACAGCCCTTTTGAAAATGAGTTCCAGGAAACACTGGCCTCCTTTGCTGTTCCACACAGTCAGTGGTGTGCTCAAGCTGGCTTGTGTCAGTGTGGCTTTCAAGAGCCAACTTAAGTTTTCAGGAATATTTGTGAGTTGGTTGTTAAACATAGCCATTATTAAACATGGAATTCTATAAACTTACAATTAAATAAATCAAATTAAAAACAAAGGTAACAGATATTCAGAGTTCATCACTTCTAAACTATTTTACTGTGTTCAAGAGGTTAATTATGTCTGTTATTCTGTGTGATGGAAATACTAAATAATGATGTGTTATCCACACCTTTTCCCAACTCTGCCCACAGTGACGTCACACTGGTTGATTGAAATCAGACATGGTGAGAGTATTTACACCACGGAATTGGCAATTGCTGCAGATCAGGATCTTTTCCCCTGGAGAGCCAGTTGTCAAACATTTATCAGCACACCGTTGGTCCCAGTCAATTTAGTTTTGGAATGGTCACAGTCTCCTGGAGACTGTGATTGTATAGTCCTGTAGAAAAGAATTCCAATGAGCTTTCTTTAACTCAGGATTTCCCATACTTACTAGGCCACTGAACTATATATTTTTTGTAACACATACTATTGGTGTCCTAAGATATGTGTGTTTCTGATGGCCAGGGCTCAGTTCATGATCAGGATCAGGGCTCAGTCCATGACTAGGGTTAGGGCTCTGTTTATGATCAGGATCTGGGCTCAGTTCTTATCGAGGGTCAGGGTCAGTCCATGATCAGTATGAGGGCTCAGGGTCATTGGCGCCCTTGGTTGGAGCAGCATCAGCAGGGTGGCAGGGTGAGAAGCCAAATGGCAGAGTGTAGGGAAGAGTCTGGAAGGTGAAGGAGTGGAGGCAGATAGTGAAGACCCTACCTCTTGGGTGGACAGGGAGGGGGAGAGGTTGGCAGCTGGTGCGGGCAAATCCTCTGGGGGCAGTGCTGTGGTACGTACGGGGCAGGTAGTTTCTGAGGTGATTTCAAGGCCCAGAGGCTGGGAGGTACAATGAGTAGCTGGACAGCAAGCAAGGAAGCCACCAGCTCTGTAACTGTGGCCTGTGGGGATAATGGGGACTCAAGGAGAGGGGACCGTCTGGGGCCTTGCATGAGTTGCTCAGGGTTAGGATAGCACGGCAGTTTTCAAATTTCCTTCTGGATCGGTGCGTTAGGACCCGCGAAGGCAGGAACTGTGGTGGGAGGGCACATCAGCTTGGACCTATTTTACTGGAGTTCTGCAGATGATTTCATGTAAATGGAAGTTTCTGTTTTCCTGTAGGCTGATGTTTCCTAAATAGAGTTTATTTTTTAGAACAGTTTTAGATTTACAGAAAAATTGGTAAGTACAGAGAGTTCCTATATGACTGTTCATCTTTACCCTTAGTATTAACATCTTACATTAGTGTGGTACATTTGTTATAACGAATGGACCAATAATGATAGATTATTATGAACTAGTATCCATCATTTATGCATATTTCCTTAGTTTTACTTCATGTCTTTTTTCTGTTTCAGGATCCCATCCAGTTCACCACATGACATCTAGTCATCGTATTTCTTTAAGCTCTTTTGGGCTGTGATATTACCTCAGACTTTCCTTGTTTTTGATGACCTTGACAGTTTTGAGGAGCACTGGACAGGTATTTTGTAGGGTGTCCCTCTAATGGAATTTGTCGAATGTCTTTCTCATGAGTAGACAAGGGTTATGGGTTTCTGGGAGCTTCTCCCGCTTTCTAATACCACAGTATTTGGACATTAACATCTCAATGCCAAAAGCCAAGCTGACCCATATTTATGGATTCAGAAGGCTGCTCAGGGATGTCTCCTGTTGTCCATCCAGGTCTGTAAAGAAAGGCTCCAGGCTCTGACCTTGATAAACAGGGACTTCCTTCCCTTGGATTACATCCTTGGGAGCCGGGAGGTGATCCTTAGAGCACTGTCCTAGCCTTTCCCAGGTACTCTTGTTTCTTCTCCAGGTGGATCCTCTGTCCCTGGCCCTGTGCAGGGTGCCGAGTGAACGCTGTTGACAGATGGTGGCAGACCCAGCACTCTTTCTGCTGCTGGCAGGCCCTGGGTGAGCCCTCCACAGCGGCATGTGATGCAGGTGGCCCCGGTTTCTGCTGACACTCCCTGTCTTACCCCACAGATTTTCCTTGGAACTAGCCATTCTCTTCAGAGGCTGATTCATGGCACAGTTATCCCACTGGGAAGGTCATAGGTGGGTTGACTATATTTTCCTCTATGACACAGAGCTCACATTCATGCTGAGAGTCAGGAACCTAGCCCTTAAAGGTTCTGTCCTGGTCTCACTTTGTGATCCTGGGCAAATTCTTCCTCTCTGAGTGGCCATGCTGGAGTATTAAAATTTGCCATCCATTCTGGATAGCAAGAAAAGCCTATGGGCATAGTCAGCTGGCTGGGGGTGGGACTGTGAGTGGAAATTCCCAGTTGGCCCCACCTGCTTCCTTTAGCTGGCAGGGCTTTTCTGGTGCTTCAGCCAGACGGGGATTTCTCTAGGACCAGAGGGCACCACTCACCACCACCACTGGAAGAGTACTTTGCCTGACATATTCTGCCCTTCTAGACTAGGGTGGGCAAACTGTTTCTGTAAAGGGCCAGATAGTAAATACTTTCAGCTTTGTGGGCCATATGGTCCTCATCACAACTTCTCAACTCTGCCATCATTGCATGAATTCTTAAATGAGTTGGTGTGACTGGTGACTGTGTTCTAAGAAAACTTTATTTACCAGACTGGGCTGTGGGCCAGATTTGGCCCACAGGTGGTTGTTTGCTGACCCCTATCTCCATGAGGTTGGGAACCATGCCTGTTTTTGCCTACAGTTGACTTCCCAGTACCCAGTCAAGTGCTTGAAACCGACCTTACTTTCTCTAGTACACTGACCCATACTTTCTTGTGACCAATGTTCAGATTCCAAGAAGCTGATGTGGTGAGATTTTAATGCACTCAGAAACCTTCTTCCTCACCGAAAACTCTCAAAATACCTCCTCCATCTAACTGTCACTGCATGTGAAATTCCATCATGTGGACCATTCCTTTGAATTAGACTGGAGAGTTTTGACATCAATGACAATTTGACATGGTGAGAAAATTCAGCAGTCACTCAGATTAGCTCCGAGCTCTAGGAAGGTGGGCTTGGATGGATACGTTTTAAAGGAGGACAAAATGAGGGTCAGAGCCCTAGGCACTGGCTTAGAGGTGGGCCAGGCACTTCACTCTGAGTGTCCTGGAATTTGAGGAGTGGTGTGGGGGTCATGGAAACAAGGATGAGATGCTCTGAGAGAAATGGGTTTTTGAGCAGGTTCAGAAGCCTAGACCAGGGTTGGCAAACTATGACCTGGATGGTTCACTTTGTTATCAGCACAATTTTGTAGATGGCTGCGCAGGCCTTTCCGGATCTCTCAGAGGAGAAAATTTAGTGACAGCTTTGGCTGGCTCTACCCTATGCCCTGAGCCCGCAGGCGAGGCTAGCCTTCTCAGGCTGAGCATGGGGTGGTCCTTCTGCCAGTGCTATCTTGTCTACAGACTGAAGGCTGGGAGAAAATGAACCATGGTGCTCACCATCAACTATACCACCACCTCCATCATCTCCATGATCACCATCATTATCACCTTCTCCTTCATGACTGCCATCGTCACAATCACCACTACTATCACCATCATCACTACCACCACCACCACCACCACCACCACCTACACCTTCACCACCACCATCATCTTACCCCTTCACCATCAACATCATAACCTCCATCACTACCACCACCACCATCAGCATCCTCACCTTCCCCTTCACTATCACCAGCACCACTACCACAACTATCACCTCTACCATTTTTACCCCGATTGCCATCACCCTCACAATCATCACCTCTACCCCCACAGCCATCACAATATCTACCACCATCTTTACCATTATTATCATCCCCACCACCACTGTCACTATGGGCCAGCTGCTGATGGCTTCTCCTGGCCTGGGGCCTGAGCATTACCTTGCCCACATAGTGGGGCACTGAGGTGTTTCTCTCTTCATCGATGTGCATCTGGTTCCAAATATAGTCTCTCTTCTGTTGCCAGAGGGTGGGCAGCATGCTGGGAGTGTTCAGTTGGGCAGGGTTAGTGCCTGCTGTTGCTGCTGCAGCTGCCACCAGCGAGCCCAGGCAGGCACCCAATACAGCGACCAGGATCATGAGCTTCTGCACCTTTCCAGGAGAGACAGATCTGGGGAAAGAGGAGAGATACCATCAGGGCATGGTGGCTACTGCCCAGGGTTGTGGGCATCTCCCATGGAGAACTGAACAACGTTTGTCCATTCACTCCTTCACCCTTCACTCTCAGATGACACCAGCAGAACCAGACCCTGTCCATGCCCCCAAAGAGCTCAAACTCTGGGAGGCAGAAGACAGACACAGAAACAATTGCTACTTGCAGGCCATGCGTGCTAGAATGGAAGGAAGTGCTGGGGATGTGAGAACCCAGAAGAGGGGCTGCAGGAAGGGTCTCCCAGAGGAGGGGGTGATGCTGATGCTGATGGTAGCTCCAAAAGCTCTATGCATGAGCTCCAGAGCTCATGCCTGGAGAGAGACAAGGACCCACAGGGTGCAGGATGAAATGGGCTCCTCCCCTGGCTGTCCCCTGAGGGAGAGGTTGGACTCTGTACATCCCAGGAGGTTTCTAAACTCGAATAACATTTCCCCAGGCCCCAGGCCTGGTGCCAGGCTGGCCTCACTAGGACCTAGGGTGTCTGATCTGGGCAAGCTGACCTCTAGGCCCGCTGACATTAGCAATCAAGGCCCCTGCCCTCTGGTTCCTGCCTCTGGCCCAGAAGGAAGTGGACTCCTAGGGTGGGGGTGGAAATGTGGGGTCTTTTGTTCAAAAGTTGGTGGGCCCAGAATGCAGGTGCCACGTGCCTGGCAGAGGGCCCTGCCTCCTCCAGGCCTCAGTTCCTCAGCCGCAAAGGAGGGGGTCGAGCAGGGAGAGATCTCACGCCCTGGACGTAGGATGCTCCAGGCAGGAGGAAGGCAATGAACAAAGGCTTGGGGCAGGGAGTGGGGAGGTTGGGAGTCCTGGTCAGGAAGCTGGTCCTGACTCAGGGGAGGCTCGGGCCCTGTGGGTCACTTCCTTCTTTGCCCGGAAAGCAGCAGCGAGTCTTGGTTCTCTCTTCATCCCTCAAGTGAGAAGTGACTCAAAGATGATCAAGTAAAACAAATGGAAGTGAAACCAAGGAACAGGGAGAGAGAAAGTTCTTAGACTTCTGGGCAGGAAGGGTGACAGCCCAAGCTCTGAGCTGGTGGCTGTTGGGCGCCTACTGTGTGCCAGGCTCCATGCTGGGCAGTGGGATGCAGCAGAGAGCGAAATGATGGGACCTGCCTTCAGGGAGTGCATGCTATAGTGGGAACAACAGGAACACAAGTAGAAGGAAAAACATCAGCTGGTGATCAGAGTGTTCAGGGAATGATGATGGGGCTGCCACAGAGAGCGGTGGCAGCTGGCGGAGACTATGAGGTTAAAGAAGGCCTCTGGGAGAGCTGACCCTTCAGCCACCGCCTGAGTGTCAGCCATAGGAATGCCAGGGGAAGAAAGGGAATTCCAGGCAGCAGCACCTGCCTGTGCAAAGGCCCTGAGGTGGAAGAATGGTTAGTAAGTTTGAGGAGGAAAAGAAGTCCCGGGTCAGATAGAAACGAGCAACAGGGGCTGGGGTTCAAGAAGTGGCTGGGTCAGTGAGATAGGCTGAATATCCACATCCTAATCCCTGGAACCTATTAATATGTGGGGTGGTCTCAATGTACTCACAGGGTCCTCAGAAGATGGAGGCAAGAGGGTCAGAATCAGGAAAGAGAAGAGGTGATGACAGGAGGCTGAAGCAACGTGAGGCTACAATCCAAGGAATGCAGGTGGCTCGAGATGCTGGAAAAGGCAAGGACATGGATTAGACTCCAGAAGGAATGCAGCCCAGATTGTAGCACCTGAGCGCTATTCAGTACTGCTGACCTCCACAACCGTAAGTCAATAAAGAAATAAATTGTTGCTGCTTTAAGCCCCCAAGTTTGTGGTAGGTTGTCACAGCAGCCATAGGAAACGAATGCAGTTGGGCTGTGCAGGGCCTTGTAGGACAGGGCCTGGGGAAAAGTGATGTGATCTGATCCAAAGAGATCCCAGCTACGGTGAGGGGAGTGGCTGGTGAGGGGTCAAGGGTGGGCATGGAAGACCAGTGAGGAGGCTGTCACCTCCATCCCAGGCGAGAGTTGATGATGACCCAGACTGAGTTTATAGGAGATGGCCTATAGGAGATCTGTTTCTGAGGTGGAGTTAATGGGACTTGCTCATTGACGGGATGTAGGGAGTGAGATTTGGAGAGGAACCAAGGATGGCTCCCCAGCCTTTGGCCTGAGCATCTGTGGGGACAGCGGGGACTTTACTAAGATGTGGAAACCTGGAGGCCGGTGATGGCACATTTGGTGGGGAAGAAGCCAGAAGTTCTGAGTGGGCTGTGTTAAGTTGGAGTTGCTCATTAAACATCTCTGTGACGTGGCCAGCATCTGCTGGAGACCTGGCCTGGATCCTGGGGGTGCTTGCTGCATGTGGACGGTGTTTAAACCATGAGGCTATGTGAGAACACTATGGATAGCAGGGAGCTAGAGAAAAGAAGTGGCCAGGATAGCCACCAGGGTCCTGCCCCTTCTCTGTCTGTGAACTTCAGGGTTGAGCTCAACGCCCTCCTCTGCAGAGCCATCCTTGGTCCCACTTTCCATCCCTGCGCAGCCCTGTGCACCTTCCACCGCAACCCTGGTATGCCCAGGCCCCACTGTGAGGACTAAATTGTAGCTGCCTCCCCTGTTTGCAGAACTTCTTGCCCTCTCGTCCCTGTCTGCATCTTCCCACAGGGACACAAGTCACACAGGGCTCTTTTCAGGCTCACACAGTGCAGGTGACGGTTATGATCGTAAGCTCTTCGGTGTATGGAGTCTCAGTGGTTCTGTTTGTTGCTGTGCTGCTGTGGGCCAGACACTTCGCCTCTCTGAGCCTCAGTGTCATCATCGTACAATGGGAACACTAGTATCTACCTCTCAAGGTTGTCTTCAGGTCTGTACTAAAAAGTATTTGCAACGTGACCAATAAACAGTAGCTCAAAATGAAACCAAACATGCACGAATCTTTACTGACACTCTAGTCCTGCCACGCTGAATGGGTTGTTGACCTTTCTTGTTCCTTAACGCCCAGTCATTTGGTTGTGGGATTTGCAGGCCATTCTGTTTTCCCTTCCCACCCTCTGAGATGCACTCCCCCTCAGCCCCCACCAGCCTCTGCCCTGTGTCAAGGGGGCTGCCGCTGCGGCTCCTGGCCTGGTTTCTGGGTAGGTTTGGCAGCAGGGGATCCAGCAGACACTTGAGGATGGGAGGAGAAAAGTGGGTATTTCTTTCCTGCTCCTCTCTGCGCTGGCCCACATTTGCTGCTGTGGCTGCATTTCTCTGTGATGCCAGTCCTGTTGGCCAGGCCCTCTATTGTTTTGTCCCTTACTGGGTCCTAGAAATGCCTTCCCCTGTGTCCCATCGTCTGTGGGTTGGTAACAGCTTTCTACTGTTGCTGGTCTTGGGTTGCCTCAACCTCCCATTTGTTCCCTTAACTGAGTTCACTCCTCTGTAAGCAGCCCCTTCGTAAACTCTGCTTCCTGCCGGGGACCCCATCCGACAGAGTGAACAGGAGCACGTGTTTCTCTTTGCGGGGGTCTGCTTGGATGGGCTACGGTTCCCCAGGGCTGATGAGTAAATAACTACACTGGACTTCAGTAACGCAGAGGCCACATTCACAGGCTATGATCACATGGCTCCTGGGGGACACTGACCTCTTGGTGGGCTTGGGCTGGCCCCACAAACAAAATGTTCCCTGAATAAGAAAACCCCCTTGGATTCTATTCCATGTCTAGCAGAGGCCCTGCTGTGAGCCCTGGAGGGAAATCCCTTGGCACACATGGGTCACCTTCAAGCTCCTGCCCTCTGATGGGACTGCCCTGGCTCTCGTTGAATCACCCCATGTCACCAGTGTGTCACTTGCTGGGGTGGGGGAGGTCTGCGTGCTTAGCTCTCTTGTCAGTCAGCTGTTAGTGAGGAGGCAGGAACTTGGAGACAGGGGCTTTTGGGAGGTGGGGATACAATAATCCTGTCTCTACCCCTGTGCTGGAGCCTGTAGCACCCTTTCTTGCCTGGGGTGGTGGAGGGGGACCAGCACCCTTGAGAGCCTCCTCTGAGGCCCATGTTGTTTCATTTAAACCTTGCAACAATCCTGTGAGGTAGTTGTCAGTAATCCCATTTTGCAGATGAGGAAAGGGAGGCTCAGAGAGGTGGAGTAAGTCATCCCAGGTCACACAGCAGCAAGAGATGGAGCCAGGATTTGAATGAAGCCGCCTTTCACCCAAAATAGTGCTTTTTGCATCATGCCGCCCTCTCTCTATAATAATAATAATAATAAACTGTTCTTGATGCTCAGCTGTCATAGACACAACCTCACTTAATTTTCACATTATCCCCAGCATCCCCAGGATGTAGAAATTAACATTCCCAGTTCTCAGAAGAGAAAACTGAGGCTCAGAGACAAACAGCTCATAGTGGTAGAGCTGGAACCCTCACCATATCTATCTTTTCCTAAATCCTGGGATTCTTCTACACTCAATGTCAGAGGGACATGTGGGACCTTTTCATCTGAAAAGCCACATTCATTTGTGTCTTTTGCCTTTTGTGTTAGAAATTTGGCCACCAAAACGGGGGCTGAGAGGAAGGGTTTTGTCAGAATATTGTTCTTCCTTCTACTGATGGAGAGTAGATAACCTGGCATGATTTGCTGTAGCCACAGCTGGAAAAAGAATTTCCCTTGGCTGCAGCCCCTGAGGGCGTGGTCAGAGCCATGGGTGGGGTAAGACTTAGCCCCTTTCCTTCCAACAACTAAGATTTGGGTTTCTTGGTTGTCCTCGCCAGTTTTTGGACAGACTCAGGCTGTTTCTGGATGGATTTGAGAACCACAGACATCAGAGTTTCTGAGGATTTTGAAAATGATTTCTGTGCTTGAAAATTCCCAGCTGAGCAGCCCTGGAACTTGTCTGACCACGGTGGTGAATGAGGAGGCCTTAGCCACTCAGGTGTGGGTGCTGGGCACTCAGAGGCCAGGTGCCTGCCCCTGTCCCTGTCGTTCAGGACACTTGATGATGTCCCTCTCCATGGAGCCAGGTTAGAGGCTTTGGGCATAGTTCCAAGTAGATGAGAGTTGGCCCTCTGTGCCCTCGGTTAGTCTGGGAAGATCCAGAGGACCCTAAATTAGAGGATGGAGTGTGTGGCACAAAGCCTCTGGTGAGTGGGCATGGAGCCCAGGATTAGGGGGAGGGGTGCCTTGGAGAATCCGGGGGACAGCTGGGCTCAGCCATCCTCAGATTGGGGTCGAGACCTTGGAGGGTCCTGGGGTCCAGGTCTGTATCTACAGTGGGTGGGTCCACTGGGGTCAGAGTCCAGACACCTGAGCCAGTCTGGGGACTCAGGGGTGGCTCTGAAGGTCAAGCCAACTGGGCAGCCAAGGGGACAAAACAGGGGTCCTGTGGCTCCGTCTGCTCCTTTCCACTTACCAGTCTGGTCTCCAGGTGCTTGATGAGACCCAGCCCATAGGAGGTTAACTCTCTGGGAAGCTCATCACCCCTGCCCTGCCAGGCTGGGTCATGTCGTCTTGGTCTTGGCACTTACTGCTCTCTACTCTGCCTGGATTGAGGTCACATGTCACCACTTCCCTGAAGACCTGTCTAGAGCTCTGGAATGACACGGTCACTCAAGAAACATTTATTGCGTGCCTACTATGTGTGAGGCACTGAACTACAGGAGGGGAGCAAACACAGGCTCCACCTCTGGGGGGAGATGAACGCTGATCATGTGGCAAAAAGTGCACAGTTTTAAACTGCGACATGTACTCTGACAGAGGAATATAGGAACCTTTGCAAGAGTGTGGAGGGGAAGGGCCAAGATTGGTCGGAGGGTGCAGTCCCAGGAAGGAGTTCTGTCTCTTATTGACCCACTGTGGGACATCAGGAAAAGCTCCATTTGGTCCCTTTCTCTTTGTGGACCCACGTCTGTCTCTGGGATATGGCCTCAAAGGGGTTGTGATTTTGGCTCAGGTCTGTACTCTCTAAATTACAGCATCAAAAGGAGGGGCTAGGGGCACAAGGGAAGATGGAGGAAGGGAATGGAAGAAGACCTGGCATTGTTGCTAAATAAATCATAGGAATTCTGGACCAACTGCGAACCCCTTAGTGGGGCAGCCTGGCCAATGCCCCTGGGCTGGTCCTGCTCCTGACCAGTGGGCAGTCCCCTGTCCCTTGAACTGACCAGAGCTTACTCAAGCCTTGGATTCTAGGAGTCAAGTCTGGGCTTTCAGAGGTTGTTGAACAGGCTGGACGGTTCTGGGGGTGAGGTAGAAAATGTTCCAGGTCAGGGATATACACATGACATCCTCAGGCCACATGGACCCCCAACACCCTCAAATGTGTCTTCACAAGCACCTGACCATGCCAACCCCCACAGAGGCTCTTCCACACAGGGCTGCCCCCTCTGCTCCCCACCAGCACACCCGCCTTCAGCTAGGATGAGATCTGGCAGCTGAGCTCAGCTCCAGTGAGACAGGATGTTTAGTCCCAGCTCAGACTTCCGTGGGTTCTGGACTCTGCCCCAGAGGCTGGGTCAGGGATTTGGGGAAGGGCATGGGAGAAGATGGCCCCGAACTTGCAGGAGGTGTGTCTGCAGGAAGGTGCGGAGCTGGAGCCCAGCTCCATGTGTGGCCTTGGGCAGCTCCCCTTGCTGCCTGCCTAACCCACGCTTTGAGTCTCAGTCTAGGACAGGTGTGGGACCCAGTGACCCCCAATTTTTTTCTGGACTGTCAAACTTTCTGCGTGAGCCGCAGCATTTATAGCTGGGCCTTGGCAGCCACAGACAAAGAGTGAGGCCCTGGGAGCCTCAGGGATGGGGTTTGGCCAGGCAGCTATAAACTGTCCCTTGGTGCTTTCTCCTGGTTTGTGGCTCAGTTCGGCCCTGGGACCTGCTCCTCTGGGTCTCACACCTGCTCTCCTCACCTTGGGGTTCTGCCAAAAGCATCCCTAGTCTCCATTCCCCTTACAGCTGCTCCTCAGCTGACCACTCCGTCCTGATTCCCTACTCCCTGCAGCCTTTAAGGCCAGCACAGTGTGTCCCCTGCCAACACCTCTAGCTCTCTCTCTTCTCCTCCTCCTCTCTGACGCTTCCAGGCATGAGGAGAACCAGAAGTTTCTGGAATGTACAATGTGTTTCCTCTTGCCAGCAGTCTTTTTGCACAGGCTGTTTCCTCTGCCTGGAATGCCCTTTCTAGCTATGTTCCCTAGGCGAATGCTTTAATTCCTTTTAAGCGCTAGGCTACCTTCCTTCTGCAGGAGGTCTCTGACTGCCACTTGCCCCCAGCACAGCCTCTGCACCCTGGCCTGAGTGATGTGGAAAGAGGAAAGCTGATCCTTCCGTGTGGAGTAGGGGTCGGGCAGCTCCACCAGGCTGCAGGAGGCGAGCGCAGACGCGGTTTCCCTGAGAAAGAGAATAGGATATAGGCTGAGCAACCAGTACGACTCAGACACCTGGGAAAGTTCCATCACGCTGCCAAAAAGTGTGATGTGGAAAGAGTACAGCATATCCATCCGTGTGGAGTAGGGGACGAGGATGACAGAGTGGAATGAAAAGTAGGGGGCGGAACCAGGCCCAAACTTAGGAAAGAACTGATCTGTAGCCACGGCAAGGAATAGCGCATTAGAACCAACTTTCAGTCTCCCAAGTGACTGCTGACGTCACTCAGCAACCGTTGGTCAACCCGCGGCCCTGCAGGATCCCTCTTAGAACTCTTCGGCGCCAGGGCTGTGTGCACATGCTCAGTTGTGCTTAGACCTGCCGCTTGATTACCGATCCGAACGGGAGGCTTTTGAGTGGTGCTGTTGTGGTAGAGAGGTTGGCTTCTCCAAAACAGTACCAAGTAATATCCGCTCATATCGCCTTCAGAAGTGGGTAAGAGCCGAGCGGCCAGGTGAGGGGATTGGCCTCTGACCTGCTGTCTTCTCCCATGAAGGAGCTTTTTGACTTTTGAGAGTAGAAGAAAGAGTCACTATCGGACACCTCCACCAGCCAGCAGGAGTCGAGCTTGGACGTGGTTTGGTTGAGAAAGAGAATCCACTTTGGGCTGAGCTTGCAAATCCAACTCACACATCTGAAAAAGATCCATCACGCTCCCAACAAGGATGATGTGGAAAGAGGACAGCTGATCCGTCTGTGTGGAGTAGGGGTCGGGCACCTCCACCGGGCTGCAGGAGGCGAGCGCGGGAGCGGTTTGGTTGAGAAAGAGAATCGGCTTTCGGCTGAGCTAATAGATCCTACTCAGACATCTGGGAAAGATCCGTTTCGCTGCCAAACAGGGTCATGTTGAAAGAGTAGAGCAGATCCTTCCGTATGGAGTACGGGACTTGGATGACCGCGTGGAAAGAGAAGTACGGGGCGGAGCCAGGCCCAAGCTTAGGAAAGAACTGATTTGTAGCCATGGCAAGAAATAGCCCACAAGAAACAACTTTTAATCTCCCTAGTGACTGCCGACGTCACTCGGCAAACATTGTTGAAGTCAGGGCCCCCAACAGGCCTCTTAGAACTCTTGGGCTCAGGGCTGTGTGCGCATGCTCACTTGTGTTTAGCGCTGCTCCTTGGTTATCGTTCGGAACGGGAGGCTTCTGTGTGGTGCTGTTGTGGCAGAGAGGTTGGCTTCTACAAAATTGTACCGAGTAATATTCGCTGATATCGGATTCAGAAGTGGGTAAGAGCTAAGGGTCCAGGTGAGGGGATTGGCCTCTGAAGCTGCCGTCTTCTCCCATGAAGAAGCTTTTTGACTTTGGAGGGTAAAAGAAAGAGTCACTCTCAGGCACCTCCAACAGGCAGCAGGAGTCGAGCGCAGACGAGGTTAGGTTGAAAAAGAGAATCGGCTTTCGGCTGAGCTAGCAGATCTGACTCAGACATCTGGGAAAGATCCATCACGCTGCCAAAAAGGGTGATGTGGAAAGAGGACAGCAGATCTTTCCATGTGGAGTAGGGGTCGGGCACCTCCACCTGGCAGCAGGAGGCGAGCGCAGACGAGGTTTGGTTGAAAAAGAGAATCGTCTTTCGTTTGAGCTACCAGATCCGACTCAGACATCTGGGAAAGATCCACAATGCTGCCAAAAGGGGTCATGTTGAAAGAGTACAGCGGATCTTTCCGTGTGGAGTAGGGTACGTGCATGACAGAGTGGATGGAGAAGTACCCATCCATCCATCCATCCATCCATCCATCCATCCATCCATCCATCCATCCATCCCATATATCTATCCACTCACACATCCATCCACCACTGAATCCATCCATCTGTATGTCCCTCTATCCCTCCATTCATCCATTCTTCCATCTATCCATTTATCCCCTCATCCCGTCCACCCAACCATCTCTCCATCCATCCCTCTGTCCAGGCACCAGCTGGGTCAGCTGTTGCTACAGCCTAGACCAATAGCGACAGGGACTGGGGAGTAGAAACACACTGTCCCTCCAACCTTCAGCCTCACTCTGAGTTCCTCTCTTGGCAGACAATGGGGCTTCTCGTGCCACTGAATATATTATGGTGGGCACCTGTGAGCTTTTCCTGAGCACCCATTACTTCTAGGATGCCTTCCCTGACCACCCTGCCCTACCCATGGAAGAGCCGCCATCTCCTTGATGCCACCCGCGTTGCAATCACAATTGGACAAGGGTCCCAGGGCCCCAGGGTGGGCAGCAGCTCACCGTAGCCGTGCTCATACTCTTGGTTTCAGTGGTGGCGGCGGTGGTGTTGGTGGTGGCCGCAGTGATGGTGGTGGTGGTGCCGCTGGAGCCGGGCCTGCCTGTCCCTGCGGATGCTGCCCACGATGATGGTGATGCAGGAGAGGATGATGACCACACCTATGTCAGCACTTGCCACCAGCACAGGAGACACGAGCAGATGGCTGTGCTCTGAGCTCTCTGAGAATGTGGGGTAGAAGTAGGTGGTGCGGTTGTATCGTGCTACTGTGGACAGAGAAAGAGAACACTGAGCTTGGGCCAAGGCCTGCCACACACTTTCCTCCTCCACTCTACCCCTGCTACTCTGGGTAACTCATCCCTAAATAACAGAGGATAGTCTGGGGTCAGGTGCATTGATTTTATCCTGGCTGCTCCTGCCAGGTTGGAGGGGAGCAGTGCCCTGCCCTACTGCCTGCAGCAGCCTTTTGTACTGGGGGCCGATGGTCCCTCCTCTCCTCTGAAGCTTCTGCTCCAGGAGCTCAACTAACTGACAGATAGGAAAAGTCGAACTCAGGACAATGGACTTGCCCAAGGTCACACAGCAAATTAGTGGCAGAGCTGAGGCTTGAATCCAAGACTCTCAGTGCTAGATAAAGACTCTACTCCACCAAGAAATGAGGTTGAAAGGTCAACATGACTTTACCAAGGTCTTGGGAAGGGGCAGGGAATGCACAGGGGGATGGAGTATAAGAACAAACACTACTGGCCTCAGGCAGGCCTGGGGCTGTGGGCTGCAACTGACCCAGACAGGTCAAGGCGGGTGGATCAGATCAGGGAAAGCTTCCGAGAGGAGGTGAAGCCAAGGTGATCTCAGAGGATGAGAACATGTTGGCTCAGGGAAGGCTGGGAGGCATTCCAGGCAGAGGAAGAGCAAGGACAAAGACACAAAGGAATGGGAGGGGACTTCCAGGAAGGGTATGGTGCGGCAGGAGCAAGGAGAGTAAACTCCTGTGGGACTAACAGCTGGATCTCTGAGAGCTCCTGGGAATTGTGGTAACTTTGTCCTCCCTCCTATAGGAAATGATGACAGGGCCTTGTGGGCTGAAGTCCTATGGAGGGGTCAGAGGCAGCCAGGAGCAGCCACATGCACCTGCTGCCTTGCTCAGGGATAGCTAGCACCTCATTAGTGAGTGCCTAGGAATGCCACTCAGTTCCCTTCAACTAGGCCAGGGTGGTGATGCAGATGTGCAGACTTTTACAGATTTGTGGACTAAGGCTCAGTGCAATTAAGCAACCAGCGCACAGTCACCCCGTTACTCCATGACAGAGCCAAGCTAGAAACCAGGTTTGGCTTCAAAGTGTAGGGCTCACTCCCCAGCATCCCCTGCCCTAGGCATAAGCCCTTCCTGAGGCTGCCAGACCCATTTCTGGACAGCAGTAGGAAGCCACCTTCAGACACTCAACACACCATAGGGTCAGGGGCAAGCATGAAGGGAGGTCACATCATTCCTTGGCTCTGTTCAGAGAGGGGTCTCCTTGCCTGTCCTCCCAGAGCCCATGTCTGAGCCCTGCTTTGCATTTGTTGCAAATAATTGCGTGTGGCTTCCAGGGCTTGTGACTGATCACTCTTTGTCCTCAAGCTCAGCACTGGGGCTGGGTATTCCAAAGATGCCCAATGACTGTATTGAATGAGTGGCTCCATATTTGAGACCAGATGAGGTAGGCCTCAAGCTGCCTCAGGGGAATGAAGCCTCTGTCTTGGATGGTAAACAGAGTTTGGATGATCACCTGCCAGAGTAGCTGAAAGAGGTTTTCACCACCAACCCCCAGACGAGGGCCTGAACCTCTGCCAATCAGAGACTGGACACTCATCTGTTGTCATTTTCCCCTTCCCATCCCTTCACAGCACTGCCCCCAAAAGCCTCACCCACGCTCAGCCCATGACAGGAACAGGAGGATGAAGCGTGAACTAAGGACCTTAGCTAGGGCTAGGAATGTGCCCCGGGGGCAGTTCTGGCTCACGCTTGTGGCTCTTGCAGCCAACTAACCTAGAGGCCCTACTGTCTGTATGTCATAGCAGGCTAAGATCCAAGCCTTTGTTTGCTGAAGTTCAGTGTAAGACGCTCTTCTGGAGAGGCTTGTGTTGGAGAGAAGGAACAACCCACAGCTTTGGCTGGGCATGTATGCTTCTTTACTCTCCGATGTGAGAACGCTGGGGCAAATGGATTCCTGGGATTCTTAGAGAGACAAACACAGGCCACTATTTTCAAAGCCTCTACCGTGTGTAGAATCAATGCTCAGAGCTCACTTCATCCTTGGTGCTATGTTGATCTGACTCTCCCTATTTTACAGGTGAGGATACTGAGGCTCAAAGATATTAAATGACTCGCCTGCAGTCATACAGCCAGTATATAATTGGGCCAGGTTCTCTCTGGGTCTTGGTCTCCCTACTAAATCATAAGGAGCTGCACAAGAAGCTCTCTAATGTGTAACAACAATAGCACTAAAAGAGGGAAGAGGGAATAGAGTTATAGAGGAGTAATTGGATTAACTTAATTTTCACTGAAATTAGCATAAACATGAGGTAGATTCTGATAAGTTAAGATGTACATGGTAAGGCCTAGGGCAACCACTAAGGGAATCACTCAAGCAAATATGGTGAAAAACTCATTTAAAGAATTCAAACATTACAGCAGAAAATATTCACTTAAAGCAAAAAGGAGAAATAGAGGAAGAAAAAAGACATGAAACATATACAGACAAAAAGTAACATGGCAGATGTAAATCCAACCTTATCAATGATAACAGTAAATGTGAACTGATTAAACAATCCAATAAAAAAGCGAAGATTGTCAGACTGGGTAAAAAAACAAGATCCAACTATATACTGTTCATAGGAGTCTCATTTGAGAACCAAAGACACACATAAGTTGAAAGTAAAAGGATGGATAAAGATACACCATGCAAATAGCAATCATAAGAAAGCTGCAGTGGCTATAATAATATCAGAAAAAATAGACTTTAAAACAAACAAAGTCATTAGAGATAAGAGGGACATTTTATAATGATAAAAGGGTTAATCCATCAGGAAGTTATATTTTAAACATAAATGCACCTAACAACAGAGTTCCAAAATATGTGAAGCAGAGGCTAACATACTGAGGGGATATATAGACAATCCAACAATAGCCGAAGACTTCAATGTGCCATTTTCAATAAGGTGTAGGAAAATTAGGCAGAAGATCAATAAGGAAATAAAAGACTTGGACAACACTCTACAAAACCAGAGCTAACCAACATTTACAACAGCAGAATGTAGATTCTTCACAAGTGCACATGGAACATTTTCCAGGATAAGCAATGTGCTAGGTCATAAAACAAGCATCAATAGGTTTAAAATTATTAAAATTATACAAAATATGTTTTCTGATCACAGTGAAGTGAAATAAGAAATTATTAAAATTGTACAAAATATGTTTTCTGATCACAGAGAAGTGAAATTAGAAATTAATAACAGAAAGAAATTCGTGAAATTCACAAATACATGGAAATTAAATAACATACTAATAAATAACCAGTGAGTCAAAGAGAAAATCTTAAGGGAAATTAGGAAATACTTTGAGATGAGTTAAAATGAAATTGCACCAAAACATGTGGGATGCGGCTAAACCAGTGTTTAGAGAGAAAATTACAGTTACAAATGTCTACATTAGAAAAAAGAAAAAAAATCTCAAATCAACAACCTAATCTTCTGCATTAAGATACTGGAAGAGAGCAAACTAATTCCTCAGCAAGCCAAAGGAAGGAAATAATAAAGATTAGGGTAAAAATTAGTGAAATAGAGAAGAGAAAAACAGTAGAAAAAAATCAATGAAACCAGAAGTTGGTTCTTTGAAAAGGTTCATAAAATGGACAAGGCTTTAGCTAGAATGACCAAGGAAAAAATAGAGAAGACTCAAACTACTAGAATCAGAAATGAAAGGGGACACTACTACAGACCTCATAGAAATAAGAATTATCAGGGAATACTACGAAAAATGGTATGTCAATAAACTGAGTAACTTGAATATAATGTATACAAATTCCTAAAAATACACAAAACTAAGGAAACGAACTCAAGAAGAAACAGAAATTCTAAATAGATTTATAACAAGTAAAGAGAGTGAATTAGTAACATAAAGCTTTTTACACCAAAAAGCTCAGGACCAGATAGTTTCACTAGTAAATTCTACCAAACATTTAAAGAAGAAATAATACCTTTAATGGGTACAAGACTTCGATTTGAGAAGATGAAAAAAGTTCTGGAGATGGAAGGTGGTGATGGTTGCACAACAGTGTGAATGTACTTAGTGCCACTGGAACGTACAATTAAAATCATTAAAATGGCAAATTTTATGTTATATATATTTTGCCACAATAAAAAAGCTTAAAAAGTACAAAATTTCATAAACTTTTCTAAAAAATAGAAGAAGGAACATTTATCATCTCATTCTATAATGCCAGCATTATCCAAAACCAGACAAAGACATCACAGAAAAAGAAAATTACAGACCAACATTGCTGGTGAATATTGAGGCAAAAATCCCCAACGAAATACTAGCAAATTGAATCTAGCAGTACATAAAAGGGATTATACATCATGACCAGGTGAAATTTATCCAAGGAATGCAAGATTAACTTAACTTCCCCAAATTTATTGATGTGATATGCCACATTAATAGATTAGAGGGCAAACCCCACATGATCATAAAAGCATTTGACAAAATTCAACACCCGTTTATGTTAAAAACACTCAACAAACTAAGAATAGAAGGGAACTTTTTAAACCTGATAAAAGGCATCTAAAACCACAGATAATATCATGCTTAATGGTGAAAAATGATATTTCTTCCCTAAGATCAGGAGAAGACAAGCATGTCCACTCTTGCCACTTCCATTCTACATTGTACAGGATATTCTAGCCAGAGCAATTAAGCAAGAAAATACAATAAAAGAAAAGAAGTAAAACTGTATTTGCAAGTGACATGATCTGATATATAGACAATCCTAAAAAGTCCATTAAAAAAAAAACATTAGAACTAATAAGTTCAGCAAGGTTACAGGATACAAGACCAATATACAATAATCAGTTCTATATCTATATGATAGCAATGAGCAAACCTAAAATGAAATTAAGAATGAACTAGTTAGGAGTAAATTTAACAAAAGAAGTGAAAAACTTATATTCTAAAACATTTTTGAAAAAAATTAAAAACCTGTATAAGTGGAGAGACACCCCATGTCATATTGTTAAGAAGACAGTACTCCACAAATTGATCTACAGATTCAACACAGTCCCGATCAGAGTCTCAGCTGACTTTGTAGAAACTGACAAGCTGATCCTAAAATTTATATGAAAATTCAAGGGGCCCAAAATAACCTCAAAAGAAGAACTAAATTGGAGAATTCACACTTCCTGATTTCAAAACTTACTGTAGAGTTACAGTAATCAAGATAGTGCAGTACTGGCATAGGAATAGACATGTTGATAAATGGACTAAATTAAAGTACAGAAATAAACCCTTATATTTATGGTCAATTGATTTTCAACAAGGGTGCAAAGACAACTAAATGAGGAGAATAATAGTCTTCAACAAATGGTAGTGGGATAACTAAATACATGCAAAAGAATAAAGTTAGATCCCTCCTTCACACCATATACAAAATTAACTCAAAATGGACAAAACACCTAAATATATGACCTAAAACTATAAAACTCTTAGATGGAAACATGGGGGTGAATCTTTATGATTTTAAATTTGGCAAGTGAGTCTTAGATATGACACCAACAGCATAAGAAACAAAAGAAAATAAAAGAAACACCAAAATTAAAAACGTTTGTGCATCAAAGGACACTATCAAGAAGATGAAAAGACAACCTATAGAATAGGAGAAAATATTTGTGAATCATATATATAATAAGAGACTCCAGAATATATAAAGAGCTATTGCAACTCAACAACAAAAAGAAAATCCAATTAAAAAATGGACAAAAGATCTGAGTAGACATTTCTCCAAAGAAGATACAACTGTCCAATAAGCACATGAAAAGATGCTCAAAATCCATAGTTATCAGAGAAATGCAAATCAAAACCACAATGAGATACCAGTTGACACACACATGGCTGGCTATAATCAAAGATAGATGTGCTTATATTCCAAAAGACCAAGTGTTAGTGAGGATGTGGAGAAATTGGAACCCTCATAAACTGCTGGTTCTTCGTAAACACAGTCTGGCAGTTCTCACAGAGCTAAACATAATTGCCATATGATCCAGCAATTGTACTCCTAGGTATCTATCTAAGAAAAATAAAAACACATGTACACACAAAACTTTGTATGTTAATATTCATAATACTATTATTCATGATAGTCCCCCCTGCCAAAGTACATGGAGCATGGCTGCCTCTTTCTCATCCTTTAGATCTTTTCTTAAAAGTCTCCTCCTCAGAGTGGTTGTGCCTAGTTGCCATTCACCTCACTATACATCATATTACCCGATGCACTTTTTTCAAACAGCACTTATATCCCAATCTCTGAACATCTTGTTTATTTATTTGTTTACTTGTTTATGGCGTTAGTACATCTTTGGACTCCCTGCCCACCTCACTAGATTGTTAGCTCCTTGAAGACAGATATCCCATCTTCCCTGACCTGTGTACTGCTTGAATCTGAAGCACCCAGCCACGTGCCAGGCACATAATAGGTGCTCATTAAATACTAGTTGGATGACTGAGTGACCTGCAATGGATTTAGTTGGCTTTGTGTCTATCTCCCCATTAGGCTAGAATTTGTTTTCTTCTCTATTTTTTGACTGATTGTGACAGCTTGAGTTTTGGATGAAGTGGCAACTTCTCCTTTTGGTGCCCTTGGCTGTTAGCTATAGTAAGCTAAAGTTTTCCATTTTTCTTCAACACTCATAGATGAAAGGTGGCAAAGTGAGGCTCCCCTCCATCTTTTCTTCCCAGTCAAAAGGGATCAGTTTAAATGGTCTTGTCTGACCTCAACTTAGGAGAAACTTAGTCCTTGGCTGGTGAACCTATAGTGTACCTACCACCATTTCCTGAGTCCATACCAATGGCTGACATTACTAACCGACCATGGTCTCTTTCCTGTGTAGCCCAGGATGCAGCCTCAGTATCCTTTTCAGCTCAGCACTCTATACAGTGACTACAACTGCCTAGAGCTGGTCATGATATGGAGCTTTTAGCCACCAGTCATCTAGCATGACCAGAGTCCGGCATGTTACCACTCCTGAGCCAATGGCCATGCTCTTTCTATCACGCAGCCTCTCACCTTCAGAGCCAATGGCAGATCTTGGGAGTATCAGGCACACCTGCCCTTCTTGGGGAGGATAGGTGTGTGTGGGATCCACAGTGCTGTGGAATAGTGGGCTGGGTCCAAGAATCTTGCCCCTAACAGGGCATCGGAATGTCCGTCCTATCCTGATCCCAGGTTTTGCAGTAGTTTGAGATGCACTGGTCACCCCATGATCCAAGGCAGACATGCTGCTAGAGAGCTGGCCATGGCAGGGCTGCAGGTGCTCAGATTGAAAACCTAGGGTTAGATGTGTGTGTGTGTGCATGCACGTGTGTGTGCCAGTGCATGTGTGTGTGCTAGCCCCTTGAAGCACGCAGAACCTGGCTCCAAGGTGCCAGCCCCATAAGGTCACCTTGAAGGCACCCCTCCCTCCACTTGCCTCAGCAGCAGATGACAGCCCCACCTTTATCTGGCACCAGCCTCGTTACCAGTGATGGTGTCACCTGTGCCTGCCAATGGAGCCAGTTGACACAAACATCCGCCTGCAAGGCTGGCTGGGAAATTAATCTTCCAGTCACTGCGACCAGCAGAGTAGGCACTGCTTTAAATTATGAGGGAAAGTCTTCCAATTTCCAAACCTGGGGCCCATTTTATCAAGAAGATAAATATGACTGCAGAGAAATAACGTGATGAAAGCCCCCCTTCCCAAACTTTCTGCCTCCTTGTCCCCCTGCACCAGCTGCGGCAAGGACAGAGGATGAAGCAAGCTTCACTTCTATCCTGGACTTTCTTCCCAAGCAGTTTCTACAAAGGTGCCCATGACCAAATGGAAAATACCTCAAAATAAAGGCTCTTCCCTGAGACACCACCTTCCCCCCACATACCAGCAGAAGTGGTAACCATCTCCTGAGCACCTACTGTGTGCCCTGTACTTTTCAAGCACTATATTATGTCATTTAATCCTTGTGGTGGCCTGTGATGAGATCCACAGTTAACAGGTAAGGAAACAGCCTCAGAGAGGTTAAGTAACTTCTCCAAGCTCACAGCCCTATGGAGAGGGACCTGGGTCAGTGGGAAGCTGAACTCCTGTGCTCTTAGCCTGGATGCTATTCTGTGGCCCCAGGCATGAGGAGTTCATATGTTTGAAATCTTGTGAAAATAAAATGTTCCTCTCCCAATATACACAATTATCATGGGTCAATTAAGAAAAAACAAAAAGAAAAAAAAAATTCAGAGACAGAAGTAGATAAGAAGTTACCAGAAACTGAGGGAAAAGAATAACGGGAAGTTAGTGTTAAATGGGTATAGAATTTATGTTTAGGATGACAAAAAGGTTTTGGAAATAGAGGTGATGGTCACATAGCATTGTAAATGTAATTATTTCCATGAAAGAGTGCGTTTTAAAATGGTTAAAATGGCAAATCTTATGTTACATATATTTTATCACAATAAAAAATAGTAAAATAAAATAAAATGTTCCTCTCCTGAAAATGACGCTTTGCTTCTCCTGAGCCACTTTTTATGTAGTCAGAGCAGGCCATGACCTGGGGCTTATTCAGAATAAAGACAAATCAACAGCTGAACATCACTGATAAGACGCCAGGATCCCAGAGATAGGAGCCCGTGTGTCTCGGGATGAGATGGGCAGGCAGTCATATGGGAAAGAGCAACCAATTCAGGGCTGGGCAGGGGCGTTCTGTGTATAGTCTATCTCCAGATCTGTTCTACAGGTGTCCTTGATTGTAGGGCAGGGACCCTTGAGTGACTTTGCCATAGAGGAACACTGACAATATGGTGGCTCTCACTGACTCAGCATTCATTATGCATCAGCCAGGCTCTAAACTCTTCACATGTGTGGTCATCTCATCTAATCTCCATCACAACCCTGACAGGCAGCTATGGTCTTTCCCTCCATTCTACAGATGGGGAAGCCGAGGCACAGCTCTAGTCAAAGTGGCAGACCAGGACTTAGATCCAGCCTCTTCTTACCTATTCTTGAACCTGCACTCTCAACTGCTCTGGTTCCATATGGACTGAGAGCCCCCGGAGGGTGGGTTCTCTCTGTCTTGTCGTCTCCTCTGCCCTGTATCTTGGGCAGGGCCAGCACAAAGAGGAAGCTCAGGAGTCATTTGAATTGCACAAGGGGAAGTCAGTGATATGTAGTGCCTCCTAAGGCAGGGCACATGAGCCGCTCTCAGTCATTCTCACTCACTCATTGGCCTGTCCTTCGGTTCATCACTCACCCAAACCCCACCCCCAACTCCAGCCCAACCATGGGATTCACAGATGTTTGCAAATAAGCATTGGCAGACTGTCAGAACAGAATAGGTGCTTCCATCCAGGACAGTAAGTCAGGTCTTGATTAAGGAATCCAAGTCTAGGGTGGGCTAAAGATCAATGATAAGTCAGTCTGGAAAATTCCACTATAGAAGAACCTTGGGACACCCCCATGAGGGCTCGGTGCATTTGAGGAATTCCAGGAGAGGTGGAGGCTGTAGAGGAGACTGGTCAGGGCTGAGGTTGGGGGTGGGGGCTGTCAGGGGCCAGACCATGAGGGATCTTGAAGGTTAAATCAAGAGACTGTCCTTGATTCCAAGGACAAAGGGACAAGAGCAAAGAGGGGCATGGTCAGAGTGTTAGAGGAGAGCCCTATAGCTCCAGAAGGGAGGACAGATGGGCAAGGGCAGGGTGGGAGGCAGGAGATCTGTGAAGAGGCTTCCATGAGGACTCACATGAGCATGGAGCTAGAGGTAGAGGAGGCTGAGCCACAGTCCCTGCAATATGTAGAGCCAAGCACAGAGTGGGGTTCAGATGAACACACTCGATACCACAGAATAACACTGCAGAGGTCCTTGACCCTTCCGATTTCTTGTCCTCTGAGCAGGCTTCATAGACAGCCCTGGTGTTAGTTACAATCTGTACATGGGGTTCCAAAGATCCCCATAGGGCTGGGGTGGTGCCTGGGTCCAGGGGCCACTGCTATGCCAGGCAGAAGCCAGCTCTGGTGCCTCTGGGACTGGGAACTGCCTAGAGTCAGAAGGTCCTATACAACCCAAACCTGGTTATGGAGCCAGGTCTTGGGCTTGCTTCCTCTCTGTGTGATGCCATTGTCACTCCCAGTTACAGATGAGGACTGAGTCTTCGTGAGCTGAAGTTGCATGCTCAGATTGCTTACCTAGCTGTGTGGCAGATCTGGGATTTGAATCCAGGACTGTCTGATAATTCATCAAACAGTGTCACAGAAGAGGAGAAGAGAGCAGGATGGAAGTGGGGTGTGGGGCAGGAGAACTGGGTTCTGTTCCTGGTTCTACACTCACTCACTGTGTGAGCCTGGGCACATCCCTTGCCCTCTATAGACCTGCTGGCTATCTGTCTGAAGAGGCACTTATTCTTGAACTGGTGTTCCTTCAGGGTGGGTGAATGGGTCTGAGGGAGGTGGGAACTATGAGGGAAAACAATGAGATCCAGGCCTGTGTCAGGGGGCTGGGTCAGGACAGGGTCCAGTCTGGGGAAAATGAGAAACATACAGGGCATTGAAACTGAGGCAGACCCAAGTCCTGGCTGAGTGTAGTGTGTAGACAACTCCACAGTCGCTCTGTCTGGGTACAGTGAAGTGATCTTTCAGCCTGCAGCTACCTGAGCAGCAGTGACAAAGGGAAGGCTCAGAGACTCAGGAGTGCTGACTCAACACCTTTAGCCCACCAGTCCTGCCCACTGTCTCGGAGATGCTGGTAGAGGGAGAAGGAGGGTCAAGGACTCAGGTCTGACTGAAGGTCCCTGTCACAAAAATTATGAAGACATTTGTCACAGGTCCATTCCCTGGCAAGTCTGGCCTTGGCAATGCACTCTTCCCCCACTACTGAAACCTACAGGGCAAGGCCACGGAGTCAGTGGAGGGAGTGTAGGGAACGTGACTCAGGCACCATCTTTCCAGCAGGGACTTGGAGAAGGGCTGGGGCAGGGGATGTGAGGGCAGGGCTCATTGCCTTGGGCACTTCTGAGTCTCCTTTCCTGCCTTTTTGGGTGACTTCTCTGCTCACTGGCTAACATCCATCCTCTGGTCACCAGGAGACTGATGGAGGTATGACACAGGGCTGGGGGCAGGTCAGAGAGAAGGACATATAAGGGCTGGGTCTTGAAGGATGAACTAGCAGAATAAGATCAGGGGAGATAGGGAGAAGCATGGAAAGGAACAGAGAGGGGTGAGGTGCCAGCAGAGCTCAGGAAAGGGGGGTTCTCCTGGAGGGAGGCTGTGGGATGTTCCCTTGATGGCAGCTGAATGTTGGGATTATGGGGATGAGGAAAAGGCTCCTTCGTGTTCAGGATTCTTCTTACAATGGTGATGCATCTCTACAAGAAGTCAACTAATGTCATGCCAAGTTCCTAATATTTTTACATGATCATTTGTAGCATTAGGAGTGCTGTAGATTATGATGGAAAGGAAGAATGGAATATGGAGTCATCCATCTATTCATGAATCCTCCACCAGTTCATTTGACCAACAAATCATCCCCCCTCCCAGGCATTTATCTATCTAGGCCATCTACTCAGCATTCACTCAGTCATCCACCTACTCATCATCCATCCATCCATCAGCCATCCACCCATCCATCCATCATCCATCCATCCAACCACCCATCCATCATCCATCCATCATCCATGCATGCATCCATCCATCCATCGACCTATCCATCCATCATCCACCCATCCACCCATCTCTCATCAGTCCATCCATCCATTATCCATCCATCCATCAATCAGCCATCCATCATCCATCTATCATCCATCCACCCATCCATTCATCTATCATCCATCCATCATCCATCCACCCACTCATCTCTCATCAGTCCATCCATTCATTATCCATCCATCCACCCATCAGCCATCCACCCACCCATCCATCCATCAGCCATCCATCATCCATCTATCATCCATCCACCCATCCATCCATCTATCATCCACCCATCCATCCACCCATCCATCCATCCATCATCCATTCAACCATCCATCCATCATCCACCCATCCATCCATCCATCCCTATATCCATCCACTCACCAATACTCACCATGTCCTTACTCCATGCCTGGACACATGCTAGACACTGGGAACACAGATATGAATCAGATTAAAATGAACCTCTCAAACTGTGGAAAGCAAGCAGTCCCACACAGGTGCCTGGTTCTGAGTAGGGCAGTTCTGGGGCATCATGCAGCTCCCTGCTCCTACTTCAGCAGAGCATCTCCGCTTCCATCTGTTTTACATGTCAGAGTGAACAGAAGAGTGCTCCACTGCCAAGTAGAAGGTTTTCAATCACTGTGTTAAAATATAAATAAAACATATGTGACACACCCACAGGCCCTTAATGATTCTAAATATATGAGATGAAAGTGGTTTACTCCACTAAGATACATTCTGCCACTTTAAACTCAGTAAAATTAACTCACACGTATCCAAATTCCATAAGTTTACCTGCTTGTCACCATTCACTAAAGTGAATCTCTGGCTTTAAGTATAGTTTACTTATTGGCTGGAAAACTTGCTGAAGGTGTGTCACAAAACCATTTTCCTTATTTCTGCAGAGGAAATAGTGAACAGTCTGACATTGCAGAATGGAGCCAGGTTAGGATTAGACATTTCACTTGAACCTAATTCCCATTTTCCTGCTAGAATCATCACTGGCCTTTACCTCCTCATGTTCTCTTCTCTTCCATTGCCACCTAGGGTTAGCTCTTGGACCATTTTCCACAAAGAACTCAGGATTTTATAACACCAGTAGAGTCACTGTGCTTGCCTGATTAGGTTGAGAAGCAGATGCTGGGGGGCCGGCTTGCCCCAACCAGCAGCTAGGGGGTAAGCTCCCACAGCCCAGCTTGCATTAGGAGACTCAAAATCATGGTTCAAAAAAATGGCCATTGACTAGAACATTGACTTTCCAGAAAGTTTATGAATAATTGACATAGAAATGTTAAATTCATGCTGCAAATTATCATGAGCTATCCCACCCAAGGGAGAGAGAATATTTATGGAGGATTGTGTGACGGCCATTCCATCCATACACAGTTCTGTGTGTAAAGCTTTTAGTCCTCGGAACAAGCTGGACCAGCCTAGATCTGTGTTCTTGGGCTACAGTAGCTAAGCTTCCTTCCCAAGAACTGTCTTCCTGTAGTGTTGCTTTGGCCTTATGCCACAGAGCCCACATTGAGGGGACTGAAGAAGCAGCTTTCTCACAGGTGTGTTGCTGTACATACTGTTAATTACACTTCTCAGTATTCCCTCAGTGAGGCTCCATGTGAGAAATTGATCCAAGATTTGAGGACCACGAAAAGCTTGACTTTCCCAAAGAGCTGCTTTCTCTTTACAGATAATGACAATCACGTAACTAACCCTCCTTGCCTTGTAACTTTGGCCTCCAGGAAGCTCAGAGACACTTCTGCAGCTTGACTGGAACAGGAAAGGAAACCAGCCCTTCCTTAGCTCACTAGTGCCAGTTAGCATCACCCAATATAGTCATGCAGGGATTCCCTTTGTGAGTCAGATTTGGGGGAATGAACATGACTGAGTGTCTAGGCAGGTCACCATTACATTACTTGCTGTTGTAGCTGTGAGTAATCATCCTGATTTGGGGGTGTTTTCTGTTTTGCTCAAAAAAGCTTTAGGGAGAGGATATCTCTGGAGGTGGTAAATGCAGCATTTAAGAGCCTGGGTCAGTGACATTGGCCAGGTTACTTAACACCTATGTACCTTAGTTCCCTCATCTCTAAAACAGGGTAATGATCTCTCAAGCTGGTTCTGTGAGGATTAAGTGAGATAGTTTGCATGAGTTACATAAGCACTCCATAAGTGCCACCACATATAAAGCTGAATGAAACTGTCAGACTGTCATTTCAGTTCTCTGGAAATTGGCCAAAGGCATACCATGAACTAAGAAGCATTTATGAAAATGACTGAACTTCAGGTAAAAACAGTACAAGTCTGGGGTGTTCTTGTCTGGGACTTCTCCCATCCTCTTCCCCACCAACTGTCAGCCAGAGTGGGACAGGCTGTGAAACCCAGCAGCTGTCACGCTACCACTGCAGAGACCAAGTTGATTTAGAGTGTTGTTAAAGTGGCAATCTTGGTGGTACATAAACAAGGAGGGCCAGCTGCTGCACCAGCCTGAAGTTGTGGTCCTGTTTGTGGCAAGAAATGGACTAGCAGACTAGATAGAAATTTAACAGGGAGTTTTGGGAAGTGATCCAGCTATAGGGGGCTGGGTAAGTTCTCCACACATCCTAGGTTGAGTGCAGGCTGTGTGCATGTGCAGCAGAAGCCAAGAGGGGCCCACGTCACCAACACATCCCTGGCTAATGGAGCCTGCATTTTGTGCAGAAGAGGTGAGAGATGCTTAGAGGGAAGTGAAATCTGGGGCAGACTTGAAAATGGACTGAAGTTTCAATGCACTCTCCAGGCTGCACACACAGACCCAATAGCAGAGAGTGTAAGCCTTACTGTCTTGAGATGTTTGATTACAGCCTCTGGCCATTCTTTGACAGAACACTGAGCTACGTAAACATGGGTCATCCACTAAGAAGGATTCAAAATTAAAGCAAGAAAAAAAAAAAACCAACAATTGAGCAGAGACATTAGCAGCTGCATGTTGCTATCGCGACAGATCTTAATAGACTTAGTTTAGGCCAGTTACTAAACAAACAGCAACAACCTTGAAGAGGTAAAAAGTCAGAATCTTTCAAAGTTGAAGGTGAAATAAAGACATTTCCAGATAAACAAAAAATGAGAGATTTTGTTGCTAGCAGACCTAACTCATAAGAAATACTAAAGGTAGTCCTTCAGGCTGGAAGGAAATGACACTAGATGCTAACTTGAATCCATAGAAAGAAATAGAAAGTTCTTCATATGGTCAATATGTAGGTGAATACAAAAGATTCTATAAGTATATTCTTTTTAATTTCTTCTCTTAACTTCTTTGAAAGACATAAGATTATATACATAATAATTATAATACCATTTTGTTTAAAACATATGCAGATGTAATATACATGATAACAAAAGCACAAAAGTGAGCGGGGGAGGAAAATGAGATATATTGGAGTAAAATTTCCATATTTTATTGGATTTGAGTTAGTATTATTCTGATGTCTCCAGAATAGACTCTATATGATCCATAAAACACGTCTCAATAAATTTAAAACGATTTAAATCATACAAAATATGTTCTCTGACCACAACGGAATTAAATTAGAGATCTAAAACAGAAAGGTATCTGGGAAAACTCTAAATATTTAGAAATTAAACCACATGCTTCTAAGTAACCCATGGGTCAAAGAAGAAATTGCAATAAAAATAAAAATATAATTTGAACTGAATAAACACAACATATCAAAATTTATGGGATACAGCTAAATTAGAGGGAAATTTATAGCTTTTACATCAGAAAAGAAGAAAAGTCTCAACTCAAAAACCTAAGCTTTCATACTAGGATACTATGTTGAAAAAGAAGAGCAAACTAAACCGAAAGTAAGTAGAGGAAGGAATAATAAAGAGGAGAGCAGAAATTAATGAAATAGAAAACAGAAAAGCAACAGATAACATCAATGAAACCAAAAGCTGTTTTTTTGAAAAGATAAACAAAATGGACAAATTTTAGCACCTGTATGAGGTAGGCGCTAGTAATCCGACTCAATAGATGAGGGTACTGAAGCTCAGGAAGCTGAAGTGACTTGCTCAAGGTCACAAAGTCATTTTGGGGGTGGGGGTGGGGAGACAGGATTTGAACTTGGTTCTGACTCCATAGCCCTAGGAATAATCAAGATATCTACCTGCCCTCCTGGGGAGCTGTGGTTCCCTCCCTTACTCTGAGGCTGTACAGATGGGCACTGTGCTAAGTGAGAGGCCATCTGAGGTGCCATGCGGGTTGGCAAACACAATTACAGAGAAAACCATTTCTAACCCCCGTCCTCCCTTTCTCCATGCTCTGAAAAATCGATCCTGCAAAAAGATTCTGGAAATTTCTCAAACAAACACTCACTGGCAACTTGCTCAGATTCCTGGCCTCCCTAAAGATCTCTTTGCTAAACACTCATGAAGGATTCCAGTGCCATCTCACCTCTCTAAATGTTGCACTCTATGGGCATACTTCTGCCAGTCCATTTATGCTTTTCTGGCAGTCGGGGCAATTATGGTTCCCATCTCTGTTAACCATGCTGCCTGGGCCTAGAGCCTACAAAAGGCAGGGCCTTATGTGTTCCCATTCTGGACACATTCATGGTGAAGGGATTTTGTCCCCTGATCCACAGAAGTTCCCTCAGCTCCCAGAATTTACGAGTGCATCTGGGAAACCAGCATCAGGCTAGCAGTGTATTAAAAATAATACGTCATAAGTAGTAGGGTTTATTCCAGGAATGCAAGAATGGTTTACGATCAGGAAATCTATTAACATAATGTCATTGCAGTAGGTAGGACAAGAAAAACTAGTAGGCTAGGAAAAGACAGATACTTCTTAGCCACAATAAATCCTGACAATCTCAACTGACTGCCAACATCATATTAGCAAGTGGTTCATGGAGCATGGATTCCAAAAAAATATTATGGGGTATTTGGGAACAAGCCCTTTATTCTCCCCTTCCTGTCAGATTGCTTTGCAGCCTTTAGCTGTCTCGAGAGCCAAACCAGTCCTCATTGCAGGCCTTTTGTTCACCAACATCCAGTATCCTGAGAAGGTCAGTGGCCCTAGTGTCCTCTGGGAGGGAGGTCACTCCTCAGCCACCTTCCTTGGGGGTAGCCCTGGGAGCAGGGCCTGGTCAGCCAAAGCCCAGAGCTCCTCTGCCAGAGCTGACCTGTATCTTGTCCTAGGATATCACTCTGGCTAAGTAAGTCACAGACAGTCCTGGGTTAAAATCCTGGTCCCACCTCAGGCTGGCCTAGCCCACTGAGCAAGTCAGGTCTCTGAGCCTCTATTGCCCCATCTGTAAATTGGGAACAGCAGTCTCTTCTATGAGTTAATCAAAGCACACTATCTAGCAAGATGCCTTGTTCATAATAGGTACTCAATACATGACAATCAAACCTTAAAATCTTAAAGATATTCCCTAGACACAGATCTACATGTGAAAGGCCAAACAATAATGGTTGAAAAGGAAAACATCAGAGAACATCTTCACAACTCTGGATTTCTTAAATAAGACACAAACATTTCTTAAAAGGTACTCACCATTAAAAAAAATGGATAAATTAGACTACATATAATAAAGAAATTCTTAAAATAAAGAAATTTGGTGGGAGTTTGGGCTGTGAAGTGGCCAGAAGGCTAAGGGCCTACCCAGGGACTGAGATGTGCACAGGGTCAAGGCCATGGCTGGAGCAAGCAGAAGGTTTTCGGAAGACTTTCTAAGCATAGTCATCATGCGCAAACTACCCCAGGCCATCTATCTGTACAGGTGCCTGGACCTGGTTAATAGATCCCAAAACACAAACAGTCCTTCCTCATATCTTTATAGAATCATCCATTTTTTCATGATTAGCTTTTCACTCTAATAGGTTTGCTCTTTGCTGGATACACGAGAGTGGTTGTACCATCAATTATAGCAGTTCAATGTCAAATAGTATTAACAGAGTATAATGTGTTTTGTGATGATACAGGAAAATGAATTTTGAAACCTAGGTTTTATGTTCAATGAGGGGACCTAAAACAGCATTTCTTCAAATAAGTGATAAATAAAAAGCCCCACAAGATTCCTTTTCAGTTCAAAATATGCAAGTCTTAGCCTCAGCTGACAGGAAATATGCAATACTTACTCAGACTGTCTTTTGGTGATGACTCATATTATCCTTGCCTTTGGTACCTCCCATTACCTGTGTTTCAGTGTTTCAGTATTTGTGTCACTTGAGTACTTCCATCCTGCAAAGATTTTTGCAGTTGAAGTACAGGTCTTGGTTAATGAACTAAACTTAGAAACAGACCCTCATTCAGTTTTTAAAATTTGTTTTTGAAATTTTCTCTAAGAGCCATTCAAAGCCAATGTCAAACAAAGGGAAATGCTGTGGGCACCTTTGTTCCCCTGCGTGTACTTCACAAGCTCAACATCCCTATGACTCTTGTAATAAGACAGTCATGTATAGCAGGGCCTTTCATTCTCATATGCTGAAAAATAAATCCCATTGCAGGAGAAACACTGGATGTGCTAAGAATGAGCAAAAATTGATATCAAAATGATGGGTAAACATTTGTTAAACCAGACACTGAACTTCAGCCACTCTTGTGGTTATACTATTTAGTTCAGTGTTTTTATTTAATGCTTAGTATAATTTTTATTTTAGAAGAATTTAAAGAACACTCCACAGATTTCTAAATATACAAATTCAGTTATAAATTACATACTGTCTGGGAATTTGATAGTCATGTTGTTTTAGATAATTGGATTTTATGCTTGGTAGATGATAGAGTTTGGATGTGTTATCCCCCCACCAAACTCATATGGAAATCTGATCCCCAATGTGGCAGTGTTGGGAGCTTTTTGAGTCATGGGGGTGGATCTCTCATGAATGGATTAATGCTCTCCCTTGGGGGTGGGGGTATTGAGTGAGTTCTTGCTCTATTAGTTCCTGCGAGAGCTGGTTGTTTAAAAGACCCTGACACCTCCCCTCTCTCTCTCTTGCTTCCTCTGGCCATGTGATCTGCTTGTACCCGCCAGCTGCCTGCCATTTTTTGCCATGAGTAGAAGCAGCCTGAGGTCCGTGCCAGATGCAGCTGTCCCAGAATCATGAGCCAAATAAAACTCTGTTTTTTTATAAATTACCCAGTCTCAAGTATTCTGTTATAACAACACAAAACAAACTAATACAGCAGACAAGTCAGCACACTAGCATTGCAGGTGTAATTGATCACCTTACTCCCTCACAAGAATAAAATGGGAGTGATGCCAAAATGCTACTGTTCTCATTGTTTACAGTGTGGTGACACTCTGTGTATGTATAACAGTCACACATACTAAAATAGTCATACTATTGGAATCACTCTTGGTATTTTCAAGTATTAGAGGTACCTTTTTATCTTGGAAAAATGTGAGATTTTTGAAAAAGTTTAAATTATTTCATCAGTAATCCCTTAAATTTTGTTTAACTTAAAATCTGAAATTTCAGTGACAGACAAAAACTCTTTAACAAGGCTGTTTTCCAACTACAAATGCTAAATACTTAATATATACAAAAATTTATGAATTCTGGTAATCCAAAGACACCATTATAAGAGTCAAAAGGCAAACCACTGAGAGGGAGATTTTTACAATAATGTATCCAACAGGGAATTCATATGTATAACATATACTTGGTCCCTGTACCCTGGTCAGCTGCCCCCCCCCAAAAAACTTCTAGAAATCAATAATAAAAAAAACTCAATAGAAAAATGGGCAAAAGACTTGAGCAATTACTTCACAAAAGAGGATACCCAAGGTGCCAAACTATATTTAGTCACCAGAGAAATTCAAATTAAAACCACAATGTAATATCTCTGCTACCTGTTAGAATGGCTAAAATGAAGAAATTCAGACAATACCAAGTGTTGATGAGGGCATAGTGCAACTAGAACTCTCATACATTGCTGATGGAGTGTGAATTGGTACAGCCACTTTGGAAAACTGTTTAGCTCTATCTATTAAGGCCAAACATAGATATGTGCTAAACCCAGAAATTCCACTCTAGGTGGAGAGGAATGGAAAAGCATCCACATGTTCACCATGTACTAGAATTACGCTGTCCAATATGATAGCCACTAGCCACATGAAACTGCTTAAATTCAGATCAACTAAAGTCAAATTAAAAATTAAGTTCTACAGTTGCACCAGCCACATTTCAAGTGCTCAGTAGCTACATGCGGCTAGTGGCTGTTATACTGGACAATGAAGATGCAGAACATTTTTATTATCACAGAAAGTTCTACTGGACAGCACTGTAGAATGTTCAAAGCAGCACTACTCATTCATCTCCCCAAACTGAAGACTACTCAAATACCCATAAAAGTAGAATGGATAAGTTATTAGTGGTATATTCACACAATGGAATACTATATAGTGATAACAGTAAATGATCTACAATTATACTCAATAACATGGGTGAATCTCACAACATAATGTTGAGCAAAAGAAGCTGGACACAAAAGAGAACATACCATATGATTCCATATATATAAAGTTTAAGAATAGGCAAAACGAATTTATGGTGACAGGAGTGAAGATCATGGTTGCCCTTGGCATGGGGTAGTGACTGGAGGAATACGAGGAGGGAATTCTAAGGTGTAGGTAACAATGTGTTTCCTGATATGAGCGTGTTCAGTTTGTGAAAATTCACTGAGCTATACATTGATGATTTGTGCACCTTTCTGTATGTATGTTTTATTTAGCAGTGTACAGGTAAACCAACTTTCAAAGAAAGAAAGAAAGAAAGATCCCTAATTTCCACTGTTTATCAATTTTCCATGGTGTAAATACTCCAACCATGGTGGATGTCAAGCTACCAATGTTTTAACAACTAGCTCATGAAACTCCCGACTATTTAACTACTGGCTCTTGTGAGCTGGTACTTCTACTAAAAAAAAGTCCCTAGAGAATCTCCCCAGAAAAGAAATTCATCTGTTTTCACTCCAGATGTTCAGAGATTCTTCTGGTATCTTGGGGCCTTGACGGAAAGGATTGCAACAAGAAGAAGGGGGAAGCTTTGCTGGTCTGATGGCCCACTGCCTTGTAAATGGCAGGGGACCTGGATGTCACAGACTCTGTCCTTTTAAAGACGTAGTTTGGGTCACAGTTCCTTCCAAAAGAGGGGTTGCACTTTCTCTGCATTTTCACTGAGAGCAGAGCAGCAGGCTCCCTCCTGGGCATTTTCCCACTTTTATGTGGAAAGAGCACTTTCCACATAAAAAGGAGATTGAAGTTTCAGCCACTAACATGCTGGGTGACCTGGTCCAGTCCCCTCTCTGGACACATATGTGGTGTGAGGCAGTTGGGTAGAGCCCCAGGGTGAGACCCACAAGATCAGCAGATGACATCTTACATCCAATCTACAAGGTAGGGAGAAACTATTTGCTTGAGTTATCCCATCACGTGCTCGTAATGGGGCCTGGCACAAGCTGGCACCTGGCCGGGCCTGATGAGACCTTGTCAAATGAAGGTGAGCCAGTGTACCAATCTTCCTCCCAAGACCAACCTGGGGCTAGCTGGGGAGGGAGAGAGAAGATGTGTCCTCCCCCTGGAGCAGTCTCGGGAGGACCCTTCAGGAAGAATGACAGTAGGTCTACAACAATCACTGTGGAATTAAAAGGCCAGAGAAGAAATAAAAGAACAATAGCTTATTAAGCAACTACGTGCTCTCCAAACCTTCACAGTCACACTGGAAAGTGGGTGTAATTGTCCCATTTTACAGGTGAATAAAGAGAGGTCCTGATGATTTAAAAACCTTTGCTCCACTGGGTTTGAACCTGGGTCTTTGAGCTCTTGCTGCTGTTACCGCATTAGGCTACATCCATCCCCCAGTCCCTGCCCGTAGCCCCATTCCTAGGAGAGACAAGTGCCATCCAGGGCTGAAAGGCCTGGGGTATGGGCAGAGAAAAGCTCTGGAATGACTCCCTCTAGCAGAGGTTGCAGAGGGAGGTGACCTAAAGACATGGGGTTAAGGTGGGCTCAAGTGGGCAGAGGAAGCAGCCTTCAGAAGCTGATGGTTTGGGCATGCTGCTTTAAATGCAGAGAGGCAAATAAAACTCAGGGAAGTAAAAATGTACTCAAGCCCCCAGAGGGCCCAGCAGGGGGACTGCTCTCAGCCTTGGACACAGAAGCCCTGCTTTTGAACTTGTCTGCTCCTGGTAATGGGTCCCTGGGCATGTGATTTCTTTCTTGGGGTCCTTCTCTCTTGTCTCTGAAGCATGTGGGCTGCAGACTTCTGTGGTGACATCAGAGAGGACAACCAGCCTTTCCCAATCACCTAGGCACAGTTCCAGGGACAGGTGGAGCCGAGTGCCAGGGTGGCTAATGTAGGGTGGCCCTTGGCAGAGAAATGGCAGTGTCCTTACTCATTCCTGTTTGTAGGAAAATCCTCCCAATACACTTGGCTTTGGGATGCCATGGGCAATAACCCCAGGGATCACACTTTCCTTGGCAAGGCTTCTAGATGCAGAAATCATTTTGCCTTCCACCAACCCGAAGCTCCGTCTTTGGACTGTTGCCTTTCCCACATTCCCACACATGCTCCCTGGATGATCTCATCCAGCTTCACAGCACCGAACAGCATCCGTACATTGACAGCCCCCAAACTGACATCTCCAGCTCGAGACTCTCCCCTCAACTTCAGATTTATACATCCAACTGTCTGCCTGTATCTCCACTCCAATGTCTACAAAGCATCTCAGACGTAAAAACCTTAGCTCTTGACTCACAGTCCCCGACCCAACCTGCCCATAATCCTCCCCATCTCAGCAGATGGAAGCTCGGTCCCTCCATGTGCTCAGGCCCCAAAAGTCATTTTTGACTCCTTTTCTTCTCATCCACTTCAAATCCAATTAATTTGCAAATCCTGTTTCACCTTCAAATCTGACCCCATCTTGCCACCTCTACCACTAACCCCCTGGTCCAAAGCAACATTGTCATCACCTGAGCCACTGTCCTAGCCTCCTACCTGGCCTCTTCACCTTCTCCTTGGTCTCCCTCCAGACTCTTCTGCCACAACCAGGGTGATCAGGTCTCTTTTGTGCAAAAAACTCTCCAATGACTACCCATCTCCTTGAATAGAAGCCAAAGTCCTACAACGGCCTCTGCTGTGGATTGAATGTCCGCACAAAATTCAATGAAGCTTAACTCTCTTTGTAACAGTGTTAAGAGAGTGGGAAATTCAATTATGGTATTTGAAAGGTGGGGCCTTTAAGAGGTGATTGGACTGTGAGGACTATACCCTTATGAGTGGATTAATCCATTCATGGAAAAATGGGTTAATGGTTTAATAGGTTATCAGGGAGTGGTTCTGATGGCTTTATAAGGAGAGCAAGTGAGCACATTAACTCTCTTGCTCATGCCATTCTCGCCATGTGACACCTGCACTGCTGCAGAGTCATTGCCAAGAAGAATGCCCTCACCAGATTTGATCCCTGGACTTTCGACTTCCCAGCCTCCAAAACTGTAAGAAATAAATGTCATTCCTTTATAAATTACCCAGTTTCAGGTATTCTGTTATAAGCAACAGAAAATGGACTAATACAGCCTCTAAGGCCCTATGTCATCTGACCCCTGTTACCTCTGGTACTTTTCCTCTCCTCCTCTTCAGGCACCTTGGCCTTCCTGCTGTTCTGGAACAAGCCAAGCCTGCTTCCACTTCAGAATCCCTCTTCCTGGAACCCTTTTCCCCTAGACACCTGCATGGCTCCCTCTCTTCCTTCTAGTAACTTCGGTTCCAGTGTTACCTTCTTGGTGAGCCTAGGCCAATACCCATCACCTCACTGCTTTATTTGTATTCGTAGCTCTTCCCATCTTTTGACATATTAAATATTCATTGTTTGTTTTTTTTGCCTGTCTTTTCTGACTATGTCAGCTCCATGAGGACTGGGACTTTGCTTCGTTTATTGCTGTAACCGTGGTATCTAAAAGGGTGTTACTGTGTAGTAAATGCTCAATATTTGTTGAATGAATGAATGAATGAATGGGAGAATGAGCCTGATATCAGGAATGACTGTCCACATTTACAACTGGAACCATGATGGAGCCGTACTGCAGATAACCAAGCAGAGGCTCTGGCTCAGCCTCAGGCTTTATTCTGCTCATGGTACCTATGGTCACCTTTAACTGGGGGGCCGCAATGTTCCCACCCTGGTGCCAGGCATTTGGTCCACATTATCTCAATCCCCCACCTCATGCTGCACAGCAGGTAACCCTCGCAGTAACCCTCAAAGCATCAGGATGTTCCCATTTTACACCCGGGGAAATTGAGACTCAGGGAGGTTAGGCAGTGCGTAAATGATGCAGGCAGGATTCGAGTCCAGGTCTGTGTGCTCCAAAGCCCACCCTCTTCTGGGCTGTTCATGAGAAAAACACAGATCTAGTCAGTGTCTTCAAGCCCAGTTCCCAGAGAGACATGTCAATGATTCCACAGAAAAGACGGGTCTTTGCCACTCACTCTCCCTGTCCTCCTACCCTCCAGTCCCCTCCTGTACTGTGACCAGCAGGGACCACTGAGGGCACCTACCTCCAGCCACAGGGTACCTGTGACAGACTGCCCCATCTGCATCCTCAAAGCCCCTCCCAGGCCACGGAGGCTGATGTCCAAGACCTACAGCCCTGATTTTCTCTTTGTCCCAGAGGGAGGACAGGAGAAAGTGTTGAGGAAACTGAGACCTCTCTAAGAGGACAGGGAAGGGCCAAATTGGGTGAAATCTCAGTCCAGATAACAAAGGAAGCTCTGGGGGAAAGCTCAGGAAGCCCTTCCTTGGGGCATGGTGGACACTGCAGGAAAAGCCACTGGGCAGGGCTGACTCCAGGGGCAGTGAGCTCAGTGCCAGGGGACAGTGAAATGCAGGCATTTGCAATCTGGGAGTGCTCTGCCAAAGCTGGGGGGCACTGCTATTGTTATTATTACTACATTACATGCTCAAGCCTAGGCTGAGTGTTCTCTTGCCAGGTACTCTGATACGACATGATTGTACATTAAAAATGAAGATTAGCAATTAGATGCCATGCACTCATTACAACCAGACTCTGTGATAGATCAGAGAATCTGAGGACGGGCAGCTGGGACATTTGTGGGACCATGAAGTCCTACCGCAGAGTGGACTCTCCATCCAAGGCATGGGCATGAAGGAATGACTGGACTCCACCCCTGTCCTTTTGTCCAGCTAAAATTGAGCCCTAGACAGACTTGCTTGGTGTAGCCCTGGCCCCACCATTTTTTAGCTATGTCACCTAGACTAATTTCTTCATTTTCTTGAGCCTCAGTTTCCTGATATGTGGAATGGGCACACCGACCCCTCCCCTGAAGGGCTTCTACAAGGAAGCAAGGAGGCCACATAAAGAAATGATCATAAGGCCTTGTAAGCCCTTCACCTGTGATATTTTATTTGATCCTCACAGCAATCCTCTGAGGTGGGTACTTTTTCAACTCCCATTTTTTCGGATAAGGAAAATGATCCCAAAGAGAAATGGGAGTAGCTTAAGTTACTCCCTCTATTCTCTCCCCTCCTCCAGAGTCAGATCTCAGCAAAGAATGAATAAGGGTATCACTTCACAGGCCAATGATCTCTAGGTAGTGCCTGCATGGGTTTAGACAGAGTGTGAGGTTGCTCTAGGCTCAGGATGAGAGGGCTGCAATTGATTAGTGACATCTGCTCTGGGAGCAGAAGTGGTGCGTGGGGAATGTGTCCCATCATTTGCCCTCCTTGCCCTCAAGTCCTTCCTTCTGTGGATAAATAAGTCTGTGCAAAGGTAACTGTCACAATGAGCAGAGCAGAGAACAGTAGTATCTTATTACCCCCAAATTCATCCCCAGAGTCCCCATTCTTCTCTATTTCCCTCTCTGGGTAATACTAAGCTGTGGAGAAAGAAGGTGGCCAAAAGGATAAGAATTTCAAGTTTCCTGAGCATCTTCTCAGTGCCTGGCACCAAGCCAGACTCTCCCTGTGGCACATCAAATCTGAGCATCAAACCAAAAGGGTGGTATTTTTCCATTTTATAAATGAGCAAGTTGAGCTCTCTTGAAGTTAAGTAGCTTTCTCCAGATCACACAGCTGGTAAATGATTGTACTCAAACTCAAGCACTGCCTACTATATCACACCAACTCTGAGGGAGACCAAAGCCCACCCAGAGGCCCTGCCAACCTGTGCCGGCCACCACGAACTTGGCATAGACAAGCCCCACTTGACTTATTCGTGGATGATCGGATATGACCTTCCACCTTCCTTCTTCCTGCTTTGCTCAGGCTGGGTCTCCCCTGGGGCCCCAGAGGCCAAAGGGATGTAGGCCACGCCCACCTCACAGGGAGCTCTGCAGAGCAGCCATCGGCTGGTGGAGAGGAAGAGGTTGTGAAGCATCCGTTCTTGGAGCCTGGGCCCTGGGCAAATCCTGGCTGATCTGCCCAGCTGGGGCCAGGTGGAGAAGGATTCCCACCTCCAGCCTTCCTGAGAATACAGACCGGTTCTCCTCTTTCCCACTCAGATCTTGAGGCAGGTTTCCTGAAGGCTGGAAAATGGCAACAGGCCTGGTGCTTGCAGGCAGAGGAGCCCACTTCCCCCTTGCAGCCACTTGGCCAAAAGCCCTCTGGGCTTCCCTGGGTCAGGGTTTCCCCTGCCTTCTCCCTTTCTTGTTCTTGCCACCTCCCCCTGCCTAAGTCTTCTCACCTGCAGAATGGGGGTGGGTGTGTGGGGGGGGGTGATGAGGACTGCTGGAGCTGTCTCTGTGAGGGGCAGAGGTGAGCTGGAATGTGTGAAGGAGAGATGGGGTTGGGGGATGGGGGCTGCTGGGCTGTGGGCAGTGCCTGGGAGGAGTCAGCCCAGCCTGGCCTGATTAATGCTGCCTGACCCCCGGGAGGCCAATGGGTGATCTGCTTCCCCAGTGCCCACAGCTGTGCCCCTAGGTATGTGGGCACCGCTCACTCTGCTACCCTCCTCCCCTCTGCTATGTGACTGTTCACTCTCTCTCGACCTCGTGAGCACTTATTCCTAGGGGTGGAGTCTTGCTTAGGAAACTTCTGAGCTTGTTTTTGCTTCTGGGGACTTATCTGGCTGCCTGCCTAAACTGGAAGGGGGTTGTGGTGTGGAAACCCAAACAAGAACGAACTATGGCTCCTACCCTAAGTTTTTCAGTTTCTATGGGCTTCAGTATCTTCATATGTAGCCAGCAAGATGGTTTTGTGAGCTGAGAAAGTTAAAGCCATTCCCTGTTACAATTCTAAATGCACAGAGCAGCTCCAGATCTGGAACTGGGGGTTAAAAAAGAGGGGTGTGTGTCTGTGTCAGTGCCCCTCCTGGGACTTCTGGGTTTTCTTCCTGTTTCTATATCTGGGGTTCTCAGTGGTCTGGAGCATTTGTGTTTCTGTATCCCTTCCAGAACCCGTATGAGGGCCTCCGGTCTGCAAGCTACAGAGGCTGCCCAAAGGCATCTGCTTCATCTCGATTGATTCACTCGTTCAGCTGTTCAGTAAACATTTACTGAGCACCTGCTATGCCCCAGGCACTGAGCACAGTGCTGGAGATAAACCGGGGAACATAGCAGGCATGCTCCCTGCTTTCTGGAAGCTCACCTTCTGCTGGGGGCCTGGACATGTGAACAAGGATAAGAGCTGGTTAAAAAAAGAGCAATTTCTAGATTGGATCTGAAGAGGGGGCTGAGAGGGAGACAGAGTCAGAATGACGATCTGTTGGCCCAATTCACAAACCCAAGGGTCTCCCTCCCCAGGCAGGTGGCAGGGATGCGTGCATGGGTAGGAAGGAACTGAGCATCATTCCCAGACTCGGGCCCAAGGGCCTGAGTCAATGGTGGTGCCCTGAACTAATATAGCAAAATCAAGCACAGCCAGCATAGAGTTGAAGACAAAAAGTTCATAGTGGGACTGGCTGAATCTGAGCTTAGGCGTGGGGGCTGCCCAGGAGAGACAGGCAACATAAGGAAGAGGAACGAATGGGAAGCCCAGGAAGAAATTGAGGTGGGGCAGAGCCTTGGAAGCTGATGGCCCAGAGGCTGCAGCTGAAAGCCGAGTGAGGGTGGGAAGGTCTGGATTGTGCAGAGTGAGAATCAGGGGCTGAATTGGAGCCTCCCAGCATCCCAGGGCAGGTGCAGGAAGAACCTCCCTCCTCCACCACCAAAGGAGATCACAAATGCAAGGTAAGATGGTCAGATGGTCAGAATCGCTGGAAGACACCAGGAACCCAAAGTAGAAGTCATCAAGACAGTTGAAGTGGACAATATGAGGGGCAGAACTTGGCAGAGAAGACAATGGAGCCTCCCAGGAGTGCTGAGCTCCGGGAAACCATTGGGTTGGACAATCCCTTTGCCTTAGCGAGGAGGCTGGGCCAGACCCCATGGAGGGATTTGGTGGCAGAGTCACTAGCTTCAGCTTCTATCCAACCCACCACCCCCAGCTCCTCCTCCAGAGTGTATATTTATGCATTTGTCCATTCAAGAAACATTTATTGAGTGCCTACTGCATGCTAAGTACTGGGCCTTCGGGTGGAAGGGGAATTCGGAGATGTGCAGGAACCACTTCTGAATGGCCCAGAATACCGACGGCCACACTCTGGAGTCCTCAGGAGAATTTGCAGAGGGCTGTTCTTCAGTAATGGCCTCTATTAGTGCAGGTGGCCTAGGCTTAACCCCAGAAGGTTCTGGAAAGCCTCCACACTCAGCATCCTCAGACTTGACCTTTTCCAGCCTTCTCCACTCCTGGCTGCTCCTGCCTCATCAGCACATAGGGGCAAGAACGGACCATCCCGGCCCTCTGCAGGGCAGGTGTCCCTGGGCTCCAAAGTGCCCCTGGACAGCAGCCTTCCCACCTGTCTGAGATTTGGGTTTTCATTTTCTGATTGTGCCACAGCAACAGGAACAACAGTAATAACAATTTATTGAGCTCGTACTATCCATCAGAAATAATCTTATCAACTCTCGACCTGTACCCTCTTTGGGTACCCACGGTAGCCAGCAGCCAGGCTGACTCCCCCATCCCCGGATACCGCTCTTTGGTCAGTAACGCCCACAGCCAGCATATTCCCCCTGGCATGCCTGGTGAGAATCCCACCCAGATGGGGTGTGCCAGTTTCCCCTGCCTCCCACTGCGGAATCACCTGATGTTCAAAGATTCACTAATTGAGGCTTCAACTATTTTGAAGACATGTCTCCACCCCAAGATGCATGACACACATGCATCCATGGTACAAATCTGAACAGACACTGGTGAGTGAGGGTGAGGTGTTGACCAGAGTGAGCATGGGAGAGGGGACATGACAGCTGAGGTGTTGGGGGAGTGTGTCCCCTGATTACACACACACTCACAGTCCTGACTTACTAAGGAGAAAAGGATGGGGTGCTTATGCATGCCCCCCCAATTATAGCACATGGTGATGGTTTTGGGGGGCTTAGGTGGCTGACATGGGAGAAGTGAAGGGGACCTGGGGCAAGGGTGGTGGCATGAATCAGTGAGGGCAGAGCTGGTGGAGACTAGGGGAGTAAGTCAAAGGGAGCTGCAGTCTTGAGCCCCAGGGGTTCACCTGGCTGAATGCATCACCTGGATTCATGGGCATTAGGGGGCCATGAGAAGACTATTATGGGGCAAAATCATCTAATGGCTTCAATAAATGAGGGACTTCATCTACTGGGTTTCCTTAGGACAGTAAACCCCAAGGAGTGTGTTCTGTGGAATGACAATTGTGTGAAACATTCCTTGTGGTCAGTTAGATTTGGGAAGAGCAACGGGCTCCCTCTTTCCATGGGAGCCTCACAACACACATCCCCATACTAAAGGCTCTGAGAAGTCCTGTGGCAGCAAAACTATCTTAATGTGTCTCACTCAGCATTTCCCACACTTACCTGGCCATGGAGTCTCTTTCCTGTCTACCACCATGTAATCCCCATTAGTACACCTCAGAGGAACTTGTGATCCATACTTTAGGAAGGGCTGATACAGGAGAATTGGCCAAAGTGGGATTCTCAAATTTTAGGGAGTGTCTTGCAGGTTTTCGGGTCTTCTGTGTGGCTCTCCCCCAACCTATCATGTCGCATTAGCCCCCGATTGGATCCCTGGAGTTCTTTGGCCAAAGAGCCATTCTCTGCTACCCCGACTGCAAGGTCTGCCCTCACCCAGCCCCAAGAGGAAAAAGGATGTGGGAGGAGACTTACAGGGGCAGGGGTGTTTGAAGGACATGTAATCCTTGGAGCAGAGCAGTGGAGCCAGCCTGCCCACAGACACAGCTCTGACTTCTTGCAGGGAAGGCCCCTCCACTCACCTGCGGAGACACAAACAGGCAGGTGATGGGGGTGCCCACAGCGCAGCCCCTGCCCTTGCGGGCTGGGCACTGACATCCCCTGAGCTGTCAACCTCTGAGGGAGAGGATGGTGACTTTGAGAGCATGTGACCAGACTAGGCAAGGGCCTGGGGGACCTCTGGGTTGCAGAGTATGGGGGTGTTGGTGCAGGAAGGGACAAGTTCATGCTGGGGTCCCAGTGGTGGGTGGAGGGGGAAATATCTCTCTTGGATGGATCCTTGGGTGGGAATTAGAGATGCCACAGAGTTCTCCTGTCTCATGAGCCTGTGAGACCCCACTGCCTCCAGCAACTTCAAAGGACCATGGCATCCTGAGCATCTTATAACTGTTGGGGCTGGAAGGACCCTTATAGACTAGCCCAATGTCATCATTTCATAGAAGGGAAAACTGAGACCTAGAGAGTGTGAGGGGCTAGTTCAAGGTCTCACAGCTGGCTTTTGAAGGGTATTTATTGACATCTAGCTCAAACCATATTATTATTATTACCCCAACAACTTTAAGAATAGGATGCTTTTTTCATCCTCATTTTATACATGAGGAAGTTGAGACTCAGAAAGATTATATACCTTGCCCCAGGTCATACGGCTTCTAACTAAAGGCTGGGACTACAATCTAGGTCTGTCTGACTCCAAAGCCCACACTTAGTCAGCACACTCCTTTAGAAGGCACCTAATATATTAAATTACCAATTCAGAAATGAAGGCCTACAGAATGAAACTGCCTCTTCCCCAACTCCCCTCCCCCGCCAACATGAACTTGGTGTGACGCTTGGATGTCTCGGGCAGTTAGGAAGTGCCAGGTCACTTGAACACCCATTGGTAATGCAGGAAACATTTTCAAAAAGTAACCCATCCTTCCCCCTGCTGCTAAAGATCTGAACTGGTTCTGTCTCTCCTGGTGTGTCCCTAAGTGACATGAGCCTTTGGGAACAGGAGGGAGATAAGGTTCTTATGTCCTAGGGAGTGTGGTCACTTGCCTGGCAGACACCAAACTGCACCTTGGGGAGATGCTGAGTAGGGACCACAGATGCCGAGCTCTGGGGCTCTTGCATGGGAAAGCCAGCAGCCAGAAGCCAGAGAGAAAAGAGCCTGGCCCCTCCGGGTCTCAGGAGGCTGTCACTTCCCTGATCCTGGGGATGACGTCTTTGTGGACAGAACTTTTCTGTAAAAAGCAGGTCCAGAGTTCCCATCCTGGCCTCCCAGGGACCTTTTTATAATTATATATTTTTTCCCTCCAAGATGGTCCCATGTTTTGACAGAACCTGTTGGCCAAACACACGGCATTGACTAATAATTGTTTTTGTCTATTTACAAATGGATCAGAGACCTATCTTGGAGAGTCTGTGCTCAGAAGTCCAATCCCTGAGTGCTAATATCAACTTGCCCTCTGAACCTCAGCGTCCTCCCGTGTAAAGCAAGGCTATGAGCCCTGAACTTGCTTCAGGAAGAGAGGTATGTTTGGAAAGTCCCTGGGCTGAGGAGCACAGCCTCATGGTCATTCATTCCGTTCTCCTAGGGTGAGGGAGAGGGGAGCTGACTTGGGAATCCCTCTCTTTAGGTCGCTCCTTCCTGCCTCCTCCTGATGTAGCTCAGACTTCCAGGTGTGAACTGTCAGGCTGGCGTGACACCGCTGCCAGTCTCCATAGAAACCAAGGGAGAGTTCTGACCTGGGGAACTGAGGGTCGTATGTGATCTCCCCAGGACTGACAGGGAAGGCTGCTTGGTGATTTTGCACCAGAAAATTCAAGAAGAATCTTGGGGCCTGCAACCCATGCTTTCTAAAAATACATGCATGCACATGTGTCTGTGTTTGTGTCTGTGAGTGTGCCCATGTGTACTGTGGCTGTGTGTGCATGCACATGTATGTGTGTCTGGGGAGGAGGACATAAGTTACCTAAGTCATCACTCGTGCTGTTTCCAGAGGGATCTTTCCTAAAGGCAAAATAGATTATGTCACTTCCTTGATGAAAACTCTTTTGGGAAAACCTTTCCCCAGTGCCCTCAGGAAACTGTCCCAGTTTCTCACTACAACCTCCACAGCCCTGGGCTCCTGCTTACCTCTCCAGTGAACTGGCATAGTGTAGGTACTTAATAAATGCATGTGGAATGTACTTCCTGTGGGGCTGCCTCTGGTGGCTCCTGATGCCATGGAGGGTGCTGACCACCCTCCCTTTCTCAAGGAGCTTTCCTCAGGGTCCTGTTTCTCCCAGAGACCCCCCTAGACCCTCTCCACCCCCTTCCTCCCACTGGGCCCTGTGACTCTGGGATGAAGGCTGAGGCTTCTCAGGACATGTAGACGTGGGAGATGGGTCACCCAGGGCAAAGGACACTTAGAACTCTTGCTTTGCATATGGTTTTCTGTGTTCAGTTTGGGTGTTTGGAGGACAAACTGTAAGTCCCTCAATGGTTCAGGAGGCTGGGGAGCAGCGAGCCAGTTTGGCCTTTGGTCAGGTAGACATTTCCATACGTGGACACCTTCTGGGCACTTGGGGCTTCGGGCATGGTTCACATTCACCAAACACCTGCATGTGCCAGGTAATGTAATGTCACCAATGTTATTGCAACTGGTCCTTTGAAGTGGATAACATCATTCCCATTTTGCAGATGAGAAAACTGAGGCTCAGGGAGATAACCTATCCAAGGCCACAGAGAAGAGATGGAGGAAGAGCTATGTGGGAAGGAGGGAGCAACTGTGTCATTCTCAGTGCCCTTCAGTTACTGCCAGGGACATCCCACAGAGATCTGCCACCCTGGTGCTCTGGCTGGCCTGCTTTCTGGACACACTGGGCCTGTCCTACTTGCAGGCTGTTCCCTCTCCCTGGCATGCCATTCCTTCCCCATCCACCCGGCAAACTCCTATGGAGCTGTCAACATCCAGCTCAAGAGCTCTCTTCAGGGGAGTCCTCCTGACTGCCAGCAAGAAAACATTCTGGCTGTGGTTCTGCAGCACCTGGACATCCTTCCAGGAAAACCCTGGCCCTAAATTATCCTAGACTAGTAGCTCCTCAAGGGCATGGAGGGTCAGTGTGGCCTTGGCTGTCCAGCTCAGGGCACTGAGGGAACATTCGAAAGGACACGGCAATGCTAGAATAAGCCAACCTTGGCCTGACGCTGATGTGTAACTGATGGGTGGAGGCTGCCTTTTACTGATGCTCAACTTGCTGAGAAGGATGCATATGTGAAGAGCTGAGATGCTCCCCAGACTTCTTGTCATCCTTTGTGACAACGACACCAACATCAGATAGGGCTACATTCCCTGCGTCGTCCAACACAATCAGCACTTGACACACACCCTCCCGCCACCACCTTCCAGCACTCCTGGCTTGCATCCATTGATTCATTCACCAAGCACCTACTATACGTCCCACAAAACCCTCAGAAGGCACAAGAAGGGGCTTTCTAGATCCTATAACAGAAGCTGGATTTTCAACCTCACTGTCTGTTTCCTTCTCTTCTCCCCCATTTCTGGATTTCAGCCTGAGGACCCAAAGAAAAACCACTTCCTAGTGTCATCAGACCTTCCACTTTGGTGGAGCTTTGCTGGGGTCATCACGACAAAGGAGCTAGATGTGGGAGGTCCAAGGGAGCAAGTGCCCACTCTGGCTTTCCTACATGTGACCAGAGCCATGGTGAGGAACAGCGATGAGGACATAGACAGGCCTGGCACAGATGGGCTGAGACTGTGATTTGGTAGGGGTAGGGGCCCACCCCAGCTGCCAGGGTCAGGTGGGGGCCCACACCCGAGGTCACTTCCCCCCCTGCCCACCTCTTTCTGAGCCCAGCATCTGAGCTTGTTCCTGCCGGTGACTCATGTCCAACTGGATTGTCTGGCTGGGAACTCGAGGGCAGGCAGGCGGGTGGGTGGGCGGCACTCCAGGCTTTGAAGTGGCTGAATGGTGTGTGGTGAGTCCACGTCATTCCCACTCCCTTTTGTGTCCCTGCTCCTGGAATACCTCCACTTGGGGCTCCGTTGTGACACTCAGACCTGAGCAGATGAGGGTTTCGTTCCGGGGAGAGAGCCTGGGTCTGCTCAATTGCAAGGAAACCCAGTGCACAGATGTGCAGGGTGCAGAAGGACCCGGGAGCGGCCAGCCTCACATTGGTGGGCAGCAGGCAGGGAAAGGCTGTGGAGTGGGCTGGTCTTGTGGAAGGGCCATGTGATGGCCCCTGTTTATGCAGCACCTGCTCAACTGCTTCCCCATGCTGTCAGCTCACTGGAGCCTCAAAGCAAATCCCCTCATTACAGATGACAACAGTGAGACTCAGAAGAATAAAGGGCCTGGTGAGGTAGTATGCTCTCTGCCCCAAGAGTGCTGCTAGGAGGATCTTAAGCAGCAGAGCAATTTTTATCTCTCGGTCTCAGTGCGGAGGGTGGGCTAGGTGTGGGAGGTAGGGGAGCACAGGAGGCTGTGGCAGGGGGTGATGTGGCCTAAATGCAGGCAACAATGACTGCAGAAAAGGGAAGAGGCTGCATTCACCAGTTCAGGTTTCACTGAAAGTCCCTGGGTACCAGGTGCTGGGTGTCAGGGGTAGAGCAGGGATGGTCCATGGAGCTTTCTTGATAGAGGTACAGCTACAATGGTAGAGTTTGTTAGAGAGCAGCATGAGAAGGAACAGAGGCTGTTTGTGCAGGTGGGACTGCACATTTAGATATTGCAGCTGCAGCATGTCTTGGTGAGAGGGTCACAGACAAGCAAAGACCAGAGGAAGTGAGCCAGCTGGGCAGTTACCTGAGGGAGAGGATTCCAGGTAGAGGGGGCAGAGAGTGCAAGGGCCCCTGGGCAGGAACAAGCTGGGTGGGTTTAAGGGACAGGTGGATCAGATGTAGAGAGCAAAGAAGAGAGAGAAGTTGAGAATGATTTCCTGTGTCTGCCTGGGTGGTTAGCAGACGGTGGAGATGGGAGAGGTAATGACTTCAGGTCTAGACAGCCCAGACAACCACTGTGTCCCTGGCATCTAGCATGGTGCCTGGCACACAGGAAGTGCTAAGTGGCTATTTACTGAATGAATGAATGAATGAACAATGTCATCTCACAGGGGTTTCATGAATCTTTGGGTATGCATGTAATCACCCAGAGCCAGAAAGAAGTAAGACATTCTAGGGACCTTGTTGGACGCAGTAATCTTCAAAGTGCACATCTGCCTCACCAAGGCAGGAGCTAACTCCTGGGGCTGCAGGTGGGGTTCCCAGGCAGCAGGAAAACTTTCTCTTGTCAAAGGAAGGTCTTTATATGAGACTGGAACTCAGCTGGTGACCTCCGCAATGGAGAATATTCCTTGGCAAGTGTGGATAGTGTCATGAAATGTTTGTCATATGACTGAATGAAGGAATGAATGAATTTAGGAGTGGGGTAGAAAAAGTGAAATAACAGTGGCAAAGAGGTGGGTAGAAGGCATCCAGGTTTGCAAACAGGTAATTCGGTTCTGATATTAGAAAAGGAATCCAAGTATGTGAGAGCCTCTGCAGCAGGAGGCCTTCTGTCCCCATGCAACATCTGGCCACATGTGCAACCCACTGGGTTGGTCAGGATGTGCCTGGAGTTTACTGGGTCTCCATGTTGTCTTAATTTACCTGGAGTGGCCCTCTACAGTATCAACTGTCACCCCCTTCCTCACCACCATTGTGGCCCAAACTCTAAGGCTGATTTACTGTCTAACTGCATAAACCAGTCCATCTGCAAGCTGTCAACTAGGTGCTGACCAAGTGTGTAGAGAAGCTGCATTTGGGGCTCAGAAAACACCAAAAGAGACACAGGCAAGCATTATTTGTAGCACTACAACATGGGAGGCAACCCCATTGTCCAGTGAGGTAGGAGAGACTGAGCAAATTATGCCACAAACTCATAATGAATATTACATAGTGGTGAAACCACGTTTTAAAAGAAATTTTAATAACCTGCTTTTAGTATAATGTTAAGAGGAAAAAACCCAGGTTATTAAAAAAAAAGATTATGGAACTGTGCATACAGTATGATCTTTATTTTGTAAAAGGAAAAAAAAACCCTAGATAATATATTCATACATAACAAAAGATTAGAAAGGCAATAGAATAAAATGTCTACAGTCATTGTGCTCTCTGGGCAGTGGTGAGATTAAAGAGGACTTTTATGTTCTTTATATTTTTTATGATTTCCCAAAAATTTTTATAATGAACCACATATTACTTTTATAATTTAAAAAATTATTAAAATGAAGATTTGAATAAAAACTTTTGTGCTAACAAAATAAAAAGTAATTAAATGAATGAGTCAGTGATAGCTCATTGAAAGTTTTAAAAGCTAATTTAATTGCCTTTGAACACGTCATTTGTCATTGAAAAGATTTTTAAAAAGTTAATTTGTCTTTGAACTTACTGATAAGAAGCTTTATTAAAATATTAGAAACATGATCTCCATTGTTTTTAATCTTCATCAAATTATCCCTGGCTCTTGAGCAAGTCCTATTTGCCAAATATTTGCTTTAATGGTTTTTGCTATGAACCTTAATGTTTTATTTTCGATCAATCTATGCACTTGGCAAAAATAATAACAATAATAGACTTTATGTTTGTAAAACCCTTTATAATTTTGCAAAGCATACTAAGTGCTGGGTAGTATTCTAGGCTCTGGGGATATCAGAGAGAACAAAATGGCCAAAAGTTCCTGCCTTTGGGGGGCAGACAATAAATAAATAAATAAGATATACAGATGTTGGAATGGTAAGTGCTTTGGAGAAAAATAGACGAGGGCTAAGTAATGAATGGGAGGCTGCTCTTTTAAATCAGTTTGGTTACTGTTTGAATAGAAAAAACGTAAAGGTGTCTGTAAAAATTCTATAGCCTGTGGACAATTAACATATTCTTTTTCAGTTCTCAGACATAAAATGGTTGAAGATCTCCATAGAGGAATCATTCCAATAACTGATTACATGACATCTAAGTTACAATGTGCTAATTATCAATTTTACAAAGTCATATAAAATTATGATGAGTCACAGTGATGTTTTAAGTATTCTATACCTAGCAGAGTTGGATGGCCCTTTAACTCTTCTCAGCCTCAGTGTTCTCATCAGTAAGATGGAGACAATGATAGTACCTACATCAGAGAGCTGCTGTCAGGATTCAGAGAAATGCTTATGTTTAGGAAACAGTGTGTGTGCAATGCATTTTCATAATGCAGACACTACAGGGCCATTGGCAGAGCGCATCAGACAATGCTTTATGCTTCCTATATGAGTTTATTATTTCTTCGATCTCACAACTATCCTGGGAGGTGTGTAATATTTATTCTCATTTTCAAAAGGAACTGAGGCTTTGAATAATAAGTCAGCTGCCCAGATCTACATGCTATAAATCCAGGCAGCCCAGCTCCAAGAAACTATGCTCTCAGCCACAACTCTTTGTTTTTGTGCTCTCCTGCAAGGGGCTCCAGAAGCCCTCCAGGCCTCAGTTTCTCCTCTGAGGAGGCTGAGAGCAGATTTATGTCTTCCTGCCACTTGCCCTGTGCTCTGAGCACTTCCAGGGTGAGGGTATCCAACTGATTATTCCCAAAGACTGACAATATTGCCTATATTCCCATCACATTCCCTATCAGCTGTGTTCCAACCACTCTGTGAACCAGTAGACACAAACCTAATTAGTTTCCGATTAACTCCTTTGGGGAGATGAGGAGTGAGGATTATGGAAGAGGCAGGAATGTGACACCCTAGTGTGTGAGTGGGGAGGGGTGGGAGAGGTTACAGAGGAAGAAGAGCAGAGAGGGGTTTCTGTGTGGAGGAGCCCTGATGAGGCAACCCACTCTGCCTGTCTCACCAGGTCCTGGCAACATATGGATATGTTTCCTCATCTGAAATCACTCCCCCATTCCCTGCTCTGGGCAGCTGGGCCACAGGTGGCCAGGGACCAACATGAATGCCCACAAACTGGACCTTTGCTTTCCTCCCACCTCCTGGTCACCTACACCTCCCCATGCCACCCCAAGGATCCCAGCATGCTCCCCTAGGCCCTGGGCCTCTTTCTGCTCTGCTCTGGGTTTGAGGCCACAGCTGTGCAGACTGGGGCAGATCCCTTCCTGGGAACTGTCTAGCTTTGAAGTTCTAATCTGTCAGTCACCAGCTCCATTTCCTCCCTGAGGTTCATTTCTAGTGCTTCGTGGCTTCGTCACCTGGATGAACACATCCCAGTCAGTAAGGAATCAAGCCTGGTACCCCTCTGCTGTCTTGGCTGTCTTCCTGCCCTTGTGGCTGCTCTCCCTGCTGCTTCCCGCTGCCTGTCTGAACCATCATCACTGGCAAGTCTAAGCCACCTGACAGCCTGGTTGCTTTTCAGGGAAGGCAAACCTTCACATGCTCCCAAACGCAGGAGTGGAGGGAGGTGTGTAAATTCCCTTGTGCACAGCCTGAGTGGTAAGTAGGGTGCCCCTACTTGGGACAGCAGACATCAGCCAAAGGGAGGAAAAGAGTGTCCCTTGCAGTCAGATGCAGCCTTTTCCAACCTGGAGGGACATGGAGGGGTGGGGAGTGGAAAAGTGGGCTGGGCCACAGAGCGCCTCAGAAGGAGGGAATGCCTGAGAAAGGGCAGGCCCTCAGGAGGGTTTTGCTGTGCAATTAGGCATCAATGGGCCTTGGGGGATTCAAAGGCATCCTTGGAGGGGCTTCAGAGGCATGATGTCCCTAGTACTTCAAGTGAACTCACTGCCTCAGCATCTACTGGTGCAGACACTTCATAAAATGACACCTGTAGCCCACTATAATTGAGTACTGGGTGTTTGCCAGACACTAGGCCAGGCTCCCCGCACACATCATCTCAACTCACCATCCCCATATTTCAGATGGAGGAACTGAGACACAGAGAGGGTAAGTGTCTTACCTAAGGTCATACACCTAGAAAGTCAGCCAAGCCTGCCTGTGGTTCCAGAATCCTGCCTACATTTCAGACAAGGAAACTGAGCCACAGGGTGGTGAAGTCACTTGTTCTGGTAAAGCAGTCAGGATGTTTGAGGAGAGAGTCCAGAGGCACATCTCTTGGCAGGTGCCTGTGGGACTGCGTGGATCAAGACCAAAGACCAAGCCCTCGGAGCCTCTGCCTCTCACACCTGTCACTTCAGCCTTCCCTTTCCCGGCCTGGGCCTGGGTACCCAGGCCGGCACCGGCGCGGGATCAGGAGGGCAGCCCTGGGTCCTCACCGCGCGCCAGCCTCCAGACCGCAGAGCCCGCTGGGGAGAGAGGAAGGGCCGCGCGACTCAGCCGGGGGTGGGGTGGGCACTACCCAGCTTCCGAGGGCGCCTGGGGAGAGGTGGCTACGCTGCTCAGCTGCGCAGCCAGCGGGAGCCGCGCCTCGGACCCTGCCTCGGGCTGCCCCAAAGCGGGAGAAGGTGCGGCGGAGACACTCCCTCTTGCACCCTCGGTGCTGAGATAGGCCAGCGCAGCAGGCACGGAAACAGGGGCACGGCCCTGGTGACCCGCCTGTCCGAGGGTCAAACTTCCTAGTTCCAGGGGGTGGGGGCCTGGATTCACGCTCCAAACTCCATAACCCCCCGGTCCCTTTCCTCTCCCACCCCGGACGAGAACGCGCCCTAGTTTCCCCTTCTTGAGTGGATTGCTCAGAGGTCCTCCAAACCGAGGTCCCCCAAAAACTCCCGGAGCTGGGGAGACTTCTTGGGCTCCCCTCGAGTCAGGCAGGAACCCGGGGGACCTCCCTTTCCCCGCGGCCCGAGGGCGTGCTTAGGGTCAGCCCCAGCCCTTGCCAGTCCGGTGGTCCACCAGTCGGTGCGGGTCAACTGGAGTCCTAGGGTCCCTCTCTGTTCCGAGAGCGCTGCGGTTTGCTCCGGACCACGCATCCGCCCGCCCGGCGTGTCGAGGCTCCGCGCGGCGCGTCCCCGGTTGTGTGCATTCGCGGGTGCAGCCGCAGAGCGCGGGGGAAGGGGGTCGGGACCGCCCTTCTCGATCCCTCCCCAGCGCCGCCCTCGCCCCACGCCCCTTACTCGGCTTGGCTGCCGCGCTCCGCTCCGTGCGCCGCAGTGCCGGCTCCAGCTTCGGCTCCAGCTCCGGTTCTCGCTCCGGTTCCCGCTCGGATGTCGCGGCGCTCCGGTTCGGGCTCGGGCTCGGGCTCGGGCTCCGGTGTCGCAGGGTGCGCGCCGCTCCGCCTCGGCCTGCTCTGCGCGCAGGGGCGGGGCGGGGCGGACCAGGCGGGGCCGGGCCGAGCCCAGCCGACCCGCTGCCTGCGATCCCGGGCCGAGGCGGCGGCAGCGGCTTCCCAGGACCCGGCCCCGGCCCCGGCCCTGGCCCCGGCCCTGGCCGTGATCTGCCGCAGCTCCTCCCGGCCGCCCGTCGTCCCCGCGCCGCCGCCCACGCCACCGCCACTCGCTCCGGCCTGCCTCGGCCGCGGCTTGGCTGCCGGGCCTCAGCACCGTTGCGCCGCGGCCCGGGTCATTCCTGAGATGGGGGATGCGGGGGACGGGGCGGGCCGAGCCGCGCCCCTGTGCGCACAGCCAGCCCGACACCCACACAGCGGCAGGCGGGGCAGGCGCGGCGAGGAGGCCCAGAGATGCAGGGAGGCCGGCGCGCCAGCCAGACGTGTGAAGAGGAGGACAGACAGACAGACAGGCGCTGTTAGAGAATGATATACAGACAGACAGGAACAGAGGACTGACACGTGCAGAGAAGGGTAGACAAACGATATGTCAGAGAAGGACAGCCAGACAGGTTGGACAGAGGCAAGGCGGGGCACTTGGGCAGAGGAGCCCTGTCACAGGCAAAGAGCAAAGGGCAGAATGGGGAGGGGGCGGCAGGCGGGGCCGCAGCTTGGCTGGGTTGCTGGCAGGGCCTCCTGCTCCCAGTAGCTGGCAGGTGAGTTCTGGGGCGTGCCAGGGTGTCTGCTAGGCCTGGCTGAAGCTTTCCCCTCTGAGTGACCTGTCAGGCCTGTTTCCTTCACCCCTCTTCCCACCCTGTGCCCTCTGCCCTCTGCTGCCCACACCTTAGAGCATAGGGCTCAGCCCTGGCAGATGCAAGCCTGCCCCAGGGGATGCCTGCTCAGGGGAGGGTTTCTGGCTTCCAGATCCTGCTCTGCTCGCTCCCTACCTTGGGGCCTTGGACAAATCCCAGGTCTCCCTTCATTATGATAGAGTTCCCCTTTCATCCACCCCGGCTGTGTCATGGTGCTCTGCAGTTCTTTGTAGAATCATTTATTTCATCTCCTCTACTTGCCTGGGAGCCTCAGGCGGGCAGCATCTGTGAGGGGCTGGAGGGGTCTGCACAGAGCAGGCTCTCAGTACATTTGATGAATGAATTGATAAAATATATGGTTCGTGACCCTCTCCTAACCCCCATTTTGTTGATGAGGAACCTGGGCTTTGAAGAGGTAAGGAGATTCAAAGCTAGGTTTGTTTCAAAACCCAAAGGCTTGCCACAGGCTGGAAAGTGGTTGTCAAAAATAAAACATGATGAGAAAGAGATGAACGTGTTGATGATAAACCCTGGGGAAGCAGAGGAGCCATGGGAATGGCACAGAAGGGAAGTGAGCTAGCAACTGGCCCTTGGGGATGGAGTGGGTGGGCAAAGGAACAAACCTGACTTCACCCCAGCCCTGCCAGTCATTGTGTCCTGGGCTTCCTTGGGAGGATGCAGGGGAAGCTGCATGGTCTAGAGCCTCCTGGGAGAGGACACCTCCCAGCCTCTTTTGGTAACTTACTCTGGTCTGCCTCCTGTATTGCTACCCTTACCCCTCCTGCAGACTGGGAGGGGTTAGGACCTAGATTGGGGCATTCCAGTTCACTCTGGGGCTGTCCTGAGGGCTGTGGAGTGATGGGGCCAGAATAAAGCAAAATATCTCTGAGAGTCCTGAGAAAGGGGATCTGGGAGGCCCTTCATTCAACCCCACACATTTGTTTTATAGATGGATGAACGGAAGACCAGAGAAAGGCAGGCAAGGTCAGGGCCAGAGAGCTGAGATTGGAGGCTCTGAGACTCTCAGGCCAGGGCTTCCCCACTGTACAACCTTGCTAAGAGTGCCCTTGATCTCCCTGAGCAGACACTAGATGAACCTTACAGGATGGATATTCTAGTTGTTGAATGGTTTTATCCATAAGCCTCTTCTTTGGCAAGACTGTGTGTGTATGTGTGTGTTTTGTGGTGTGGTGGTGTGGGGTGGCTCACTTTGAGTGAGTCATTGTGGAAGGCGCCAGCCCTAAAGAATTCATTCCCCCCACTCCCCATTTGCATATCACTGGTCTGGCAAATGTGGCTTGTTCCTCAGACTGGAACCCAGAACTGGTTTCCAGTGGGCCTGGTGATTGTTGGGTCTAGCTTCAGGGAGTTGGATTATGACTGTTTGCCTACCTATCTCTATCTGTCTGTCTATTCATGTACAAATACATGTTAGTGCAGGACACTTAGAAACCAAAAGGAAAAAGAAGAAAATAAAAACCAGCCACTGTTAATGTTGAGGTTTCTTTTTTTCCCCTTTCTTTGTAGTTGCTTAACCTTACAAATATTCTTAAAGGGAGTGAGCTTGCTGTGATTTCTCCTCTCCCCTTGTATGTCACATTTTGAATGACTGCCTAGCACTGCATTGGATGGTTGTACTATATATATCTAACCAATCCCCTATTGCTGGGCATTTAGTTTGTTTAAGTTTTTCATACTTCTAAGACAATACCACAGTGGACATCTTCATGGGTAAATTTGTGCATGTCTACGATTATTCTTTATGTCAGTAGGGATATCCATATATCTTTGAGGTGTTTTTCTGTATGGGCTTAGATTTGCAGAAAGGATATGTCCTGGGCACCAGGGAAGCACAGAGGTATCTAGTGTCTGCTTGACCAAAGGTAAAATAGGGAGATTGGAGTAAGTGAGCCTTCAAGAAATCATGTGGTGTTGCTGTGGTTTAAGTATGTCCCCCAAAGTTCATGTGTTGGAAATTAATTCCCAATGCAAGAGGGTGAAATGTGGGACCTTTTTAAAGAGTTGATTAGGTCATGAGGGCTCTGCTCTCATGAATGGATTAATGCCATTATAGCAGGAGTGGATTCGTTATAATGGGAGTGAGTTTTTTATAAAAGCATGAGTTTGGCCCCCTTCTCTCACTCTCTCTTGCCCATGTGATGCCTTCTGCCATGTTAAGATGCAGCAAGAAGTCCCTTGCTAGTTGCAGCCCCTTGGTCTTGGACTTTCCAGCCTCCAGAAGTGTGAGTCAAATAAATGTGTGTCCATCATAAATTACCCAGTCTGTGGTATTCTGTTATAGCAGTAGACAACATATGAACAAAAGTGACATTTGAGATACCCTGAGGGACCGGCTGGGTTGTGGGAACTTGCCCTAGAGTGTGCTTTGTGTTAGCCCAGTCACTCACAGGGAATACCAAAGAACATCCTTTCTGTTTGTAAAGAACAGGGTCCATGCCCTCATCAATCCCAGAACCCATGGGATGGAGATATTGGAGGGACCTCCTGAGCTTCTTCAGCTTGGACCTCCTCACCATCCGTACTTCCTTTAACGTCATGATAGTCAATTTATCAATTTTATTGTTGGGGGAATCTTCTGATGCTAAGGGCAGAGGAGGGGAGGGGGAAAGACCTTCTGGATGCTCTGGCCTTTGGAAGAGATATCTGTCTAAAACACCCATCAGACCCTCCAGGGAGGTTACATCTTTCTAGCATATCTCTTTGACAGAAGTATGGCAAAAGTGTCTTACCAGTCTTGAATTACTTTACAAAAGACCTGCTGTCTACATTGCCTTGGCCTTGGGGGTGGAGAGCACACCATGCTCTAAAGAAGGAGGCAGGAAAAACTATCCCACTAGTTCTGTGAAGATTTTTCTCTTTCCATCTGATTTTTGCTAAAGGTCCCTTGAGCATGTCTCGGTGTTGCTGAGGGGAAATGAAGGAAGAGGCTTTGGTTCATATTTGGTGGGAGGTGGTGGGGGACAGAGAGCAGAGTCTGTCTGCCTTGCTGCCCGTAGGCTCAGAGGTGGCAGCTGAAGTAGCCAGGGGAAATTCAGCGGCAGGGAAATATCTGTAATACTTGAAGCATCTCCTTCTGGAGCTCCTCTATGCTGAGAGCCTGCAGGGTTTTGTGCTTTCCCTCCCACTTTACATATGAGGAGACTGAGGCCCTCAGAACTTAAGTGACTTTCCAGAGATGCACAGCTGATTAAGTAGTGCCAGGTAAGATTATGAAACATGTTAAAAAAGGCAAAAACGTTTACCAGGTGTCCTTTTAATTGACTATTAGATGTTATCTGTTTCTCGAGGCCTTTGTGCCTGTCATGGTCTCTGAGCTATTTCATTATTCTGTAAGCTGTAGAAAACTGATAATAATGCAAACTATTCTTGTTCACTGAGATGCAAATGAGTTTTGTCAGAGGAGGTCAATGGACATCTGGGATGGGTGGACTAAGAGCTATACACGTATACATACATGCTCTTTGGATTCTTCCTTGAATCATGTATAACATCTTACTGGTTCTCTCATTAATGAGTTAAATAAAAGCTTTGACACATGTTCACTTTATATTTGTGTAGCATTCATGATTTTATCCTTTAAAAAAAAATTTATTCTTGAACAGTAGAAAGCTTGGAATTTCACTCAGATGGGTCTGTCTTATACCAGAGGTTTGTCTTTTATTGGAGGCATTAGGGTCTTGGGACCTCAGAAGAGGGGGAGATTAGTGTGGGCTGGGGCAGTCCTAGAGAGCTTTCTGGAAGAGGAGGGCCCTGAGGGGAGTGGAAGGGTTTATAGAGCATTACCTGAAAATAGAGGGCTTTCTAGGTCAGAAGGCAGGGCCTGCGGTCAGGAAAGAGTTTGGAGGCAGGTGAAGAGGCCTGTCTGAATGAAGAGTGGGTTCTGAGGTCAGGTGGGAGATGGGAGTGAGATTCCCGTAAGTAAAGGGGGCTGCACTGGATGCTCTAGGCTGCAGGGAGCCACTGCAGGCTCTTGAGAGAGGAAGGGACTTAATGAAATAGACCTGTTAAGAAGGCTGCTCTCTGGGGTTCTAGACACTTCTGGGAATTTGATAAACCCTGACCACCCTTTCTCCTGGCTGGAGGGGCTGGGTCAGGCTGCCTCTGTCTGTCTGCTCTTAGGAGGGAAGCCACCTTTCAGGGCCCTGGGAGAAGTCTCCAGGTGCTGAAGTGTAAAAGGCAGCCCCTTCTCTCCTATTCCCAGGGTCTCTTTTGGGAGAGTTTATTTCTGGGCTTACTTGAAGATTTGTATTCAGGACAGTGCTAATTTCAGGGCCAGGTGAGGGGTGGACAGGGACTACATACAGAACTTACTGATGCTGCTCCCAGTCCGGTCCTGCCATCTCGTAGAGGCCGTACTCTGTGTTAGCCATGCTACATGAGTTATTTAATTCCATCCTCTCAACATTCTGCAGAGGCAGGTAATGTTTTCTCTGTTTTCCACATGCAGCAACGAGACTTATGGAAGTAACTTGTACAAGGTCACACACCTAATTAGAGGCAGGCCCCAGATTTGTACCCAAGCCTGCTGCAAACAGGTTAAACCAAAATAGACCGAATCTTTCCATTCCAGGGCTCACAGCCTATAGGAGGTGACACACATGAACAAGAGTCACAGAGATGAATGTAAAGTTGCATCAATGAGACATGCTGCAAAGGTGTGACCTTGTCACGGTGTGGGATGCGGCAGGAGAAGTGGACAGAAGCCATGATTTTGATCCTAAGAGCAAAGACATTAGAATGTTTTAAACAATATTGGAGTGGCATAAGCAGACCTTCATTTTGAAAAGACAGCTTTATTGGTAGTGGGGAGATGGTTGGGGGCAAGGAAGCTGGCCAGGTGGTGGTCGCACTAGCCCAGGAGAGAAGTGATGGTGACCCTGGGGTGGAGCAAGATGGCCCAGTTGGAGAGATATATCAGAGGTATACTCAGCAGGACTTGTGATATCTTGGGAATGGGGACTGAGGCAGTAGAAGGAGTCCATATGCTAGATTTCTAGTTGGTGCAGCTGGGTGGCTGGTGTTGTCATTTACTAAGGAGCAGAACACTGGACAAGAATCAAATTTGGGAAAGAAGGATATAAGTTTGATTTTACACATGTTGAATTTCAAAGGTCATCAGCAGGCAGCAGAACTCTGACAGGAGTCCAGGCCACAAAGACAGCCGAAGGACTGAACCCTAGGCTTAGACATGCAGGCATCAGAGTTGATTGATCTGTCATCCACCCATCTAACCTCCCATGCACCACCTATCCCTCCTTCCATCTTCCAATCCATCCATTCATCCATCCATCCAACTTTCCTCTCATCTACCCACCTCTCTATTCTCCTACACATCCACGTACTCTTTCTCCCATTCACCTATCCATACAAACTCCTGTTTATCTACCCATTGACCCCATCTGCATCCATCCAACCGTATGTCCCATACATACTTACAGATGCCCACTCCAGGCTGAGTACTCTGCACTAAACTGGTAAAAAAAAAAAAAAAAAAATGTAGAAAACCATGTCCCTGTCCTCTAGGAGCCCACAGTCCATTAGGAGAGGCACATGTATAAACAAATGGTCACTAAACAATATATTTTCTGTGCCAGCCATGTGCACAAAGAACACTTAACTCAATCTGTGGAGGTCAGAAAAGGCTTCTTTGAAGGTGTGCTTCTTGAATTGAGCTTAAAGCTCAGTTAAGATTTCACAGATGGGTGAGATGTTCTAGGAGAGAGAATAGCTTATGTGTACAAAGGTGGTAGAGGTGGCGTGAGACCAGGGTGATTCCAGGGACACAGGCAACTTGGATTATTGGAAGCAAAGTTGAGTGTGAATGAGTGGTGTGTTATGTAAGAAGTCTGGAAAGGCAGTTCATAAATGCCTTGAATTACAGGCTGAAAACCTTGGGGGCCATGTAAGGGCTTTAAGGAGGGGGTGATGTGGTCAAGTTTGTGTTGTAGGGAAATCTCTTGGTCTACTGTGTGGAAGGTGGCTTGGGATAGGTGTGTGCAGAGAGGATCAGATGATCCAGCTTCTGCAGAATGAGCACTTAGGGCTCTTTGGGCCCAGCCTCTGGGGTTGGCTTGAGCCCCCACATTTGGCTTGGACCCTGACCTAGTTCTCACCCCACCTACTCTGCCAAGGCTGAAGTCAAGGCAGCCAGGCTGAGGGCTGTGGCCATGAGGAAGATTTAGGGGTTTTCCACTTTCCAGGGGGTATTTGGTATTCCCACCAAGGGCTTTAGTCTCATGGTGGTCCCTCTCCAGCTTTAGGGCTGCCATGGACTTGCATCAATTGCTCACTGGCTTGTCTGTCAAGGTCACTAGGGAGTGTCTCAGTTTCATGCTCCACTTTTCTGCCTCTATGATTTGTATCCACAAAGCCCATTAACTTCCCATCAGTCATGCCATAATGTTTCCTTTGACTCTGTGAAATCTCCATCCTGGTGGCTTGCAAGTGACACCTGACAATGTTCAGCCCAGGTGAAGCTGCTACAATGAGTCAGCAGTGACCCCAGTCTTCAAACAGCTTGCAGCAGGGGTGAAGGACAGATGTTCCATTGACCTGGACCAAGGAATACCAGTGTGTGGAGGGGAAATAGCTCATGCTGTAGAGTTGGGTGAATTTGAGCTCAAGTCTTTTTTCCACCACTCACTGGATGTATGACCTTGGGCAAGTCACTTTATTTCTTCTGACCCTCAGTTTCTTCACCTGTGGTATGGGAAAAATATTTATCTATCTTAGTTTAGATTTTTTCTTTGGTAGCAACTAATGGGAACTAACTTAAATTATTTTAAACAAAAAAGGACAATTTCTAGAATCCAAATCTGGGCTTTTTTGAGGCCCTGAAGTGGGAAACAGAGAAGCAAACAGACCCTGGCAAGACTCTGCCTTTTGTCTCTGTGCCTCTCTGTTTAGTCACTTAATTTTTCTCTCCCCGAAGACTCTCTTTCTCCATTATTTCATAAAAAGGCCATACTGCAGCTTGGGGGCAAGTTTATAGCATCTCAACTCTAGCCACGAGCAGAATTAGCTGACCGTTTTTCAACCACAAGTCTAAGTTCCCAAAAGAGAATCTGATTGGCTGAGCTACATTAGGTGCCCATCCCTGGTCCAATTAACTGTGACCAAAGGGATGGGGTCATAGAGCATAAACATGACAGCTAATGGATACATGCATGAGCAGGTGAAGGTTCTCCAAGTGGGATGTGTGAGCTGGGTAAAACCCTTGAAGGTGTCTCCTATGTTACCTCACAGGTTTAGATTAAATAGGACGTTAAATAGAATGTAAACGTTGGCAGAATGCCTGCTGTATACTAAGGCCTCAGTAAATGGTAGCTGCTACTATTCATTTATTACCATATTTAACAGGCATTTGTTGGGTGCCTGATTTGTACTGGATACTACACTAGATACACAGGATGAAGGACTGGGTAACATAGACAAAGTTTAAAAAATGAGAGTAATACAAGTAAAACTATTTCCCAGGGTTGTTGTCAGGATTGAATGAAAATAATACATGTGAAGTGTTTAGTACAGTTCATGACACATAGTAAAATCTCAATAAATGTTGCCAACAAATGTTGAATGTCTACTTTTAAAAGAGCAGAGAAAACATTTCCTATGGCTTTTCTATTTAGTTTTTGCTACCCTGGCCACAGGACAGAGACATCTTTGCTTACAAAAATAGATTTCAATGTTCAACATAATGTCAGCTGCCAGACTGACAGTTTTCAGATGCTGCATTTGAGTCTAATTTAAAAGTTTAGAAAAAGAACATTGGCATCTCCTGAACTCAAGCATTTAACCAAATTATTATAACAGTCAACTCAGATAAAAATACCCATGTGAAACCTGTGACTATCCCTATTTTCCTGACCAAGGATGGATGTACCTTCCCATCTACCAGAGAGTAAGTTGTGGTAGAATCACACGACGGGATACTCCACAGCAACGAGAATGAATGTGTTACAACTACAGGCAACAGTATGGACAACTCACAAACAAAGCATTGAGTGAAAGAATCCAGGGGAATTTCAAGATGGCGGCGGCTGCTGCGGCTGGCGCGGAGTAGCTGAGGTGGAAAAGGTGGCCACTGGGCCTCAGGCAGCCGGGAAACTTGTGGACCTTCCTCTGGCCATCTCTTAAGGGAGGACTGCTGCTGCTGGCCGGTCGTGGGGGCTCAACGCCACTTTGCCCCCGGCAGGAGAGGCTGCCTCATTTACAGGCAACAGCTTTGAAGTGTGGAGCAGGAAAAGAACTGATTCTTAGCTGCAAAAGCGAGTCTTGAAACAGGGAACACAGCGCCAGGGCTGCTGTGGATGCAGCCAGGATCCCGGAGGCTGGGGCCGCACTGAAGGCGGCCAGCTGCCCTATTCAGGATTCGAGGTTTCAGGCCGGCATTAAAGAAGACTCCTGGGAGCGCCCGAGCGGCGCCGCGACTGAACAGCCCGAGGCGGCAGCGCCGAGAACACGGAAGGCAACAAACCAGAGACAGAGCGAGCGCCCGACCTCGCACAGCACTGTGAGTGATCCCTGGCACAGCTCTGTTCGGGGGGTGGATGCCCACGCGGCTCCCCGCCTGCACCACCAGGCCACTCACTGCCCCGGTGCTGCCTCCATTTTCCCAGGTGCGGGCAGCTCCGCCCTGCTCGGCCATCACTGAGCCCATTTGCTTGGCCTGGCGCGGGGCTTTCCGGTCCCTGCGGGCCGGCCTCCTCTCCCACTCCCTCCACGGTTCTCTGGCAGGGCTGGGGGTGTGGGGCGTCCCGACCAGTTTTGGGAGGGCTAGGAAGTACGGGCGGGCCGACTGTCACTCCACCACACCCTGGACTCCGGCCCCGGTAAACTTCCTGTTACTGGGAGGCAGATAACATCTCTGCGACCACCAGTTTGGAAAAAAGCCTAACGAATTTCTGGTTGGGAATAGTGTGGTAGGAGAGTTCCCAGGTCCGCTTGAACCTGCCGGAGAGCAGGCTGCAGGCGGGCACTAGACTCGGTTTATACCGGGGGGATACAAAGGTGAACAAGACCCGAGAAAGATCTACACAGTGTTACAAAGGCACCCAGAGAGACCGGTCGTCTGTGCCTAGCAGAAACCTGGTAGACTTCCTGGGCGAGGCGGTGCTGAGCAGGGTCTTGAAGGCCCAGCTGATAGACGAGGGGTGCAGAAGACACGCCCCAACCCAGCACAGTGTGCACAGAGGGGGGAGACGTGCGGCCAGGGAGGCGGAGACTCGACAGAAACCACACACCCGGTGGGGTCGCCACTGCACGATCTAACAGCCTGGGCCAGAGCACACGGAACGGGGAGAAGTCCTGTACAGAAAGTGAAATCTCAACAGAGATCACACACCCTGTGGTACGTGATCCACCAGCCCAGCAGAGTACAAGCAGACCAGAAAGGTGGATCCCCGGAGAAGCCCAAGACCCGAGGCAACCACACACACAAGACACTAGAGGCCAACTGAGCAGTCACGGCGGGAGCCATACCAAATTGGCAACCACAGCAACATCCTAGTTAGTCATTAGTCTTAAACCGGTGGACTGTGAAACCCCCTGCCACAATGAATAAACACCAAAAAAAAGACACCAGAAATACAAAAAATCAAGAAAGTACACCACCAAAAGTTAATAAATCTCATACTCTAGATCCTATAGAACAAGAAGCCCTTGAAATAACTGACAAGGAATTTCGAGTGATAATTCTAAGGAAACTGAATGAGATACAAGAAAACTCAGCTAGACATCATGATGAAATGAGGAAAAGTATACAGGATCTGAAAGAGGAAATATACAAGGAAATCAATGTCCTGAAAAAAAATGTAGCAGAACTTGCTGAACTGAAGAAGTTATTCAGCGAAATAAAAAACACAACGGAGAGTTTAACCAGCAGGCTTGTCGAAGTTGAAGAGAGAACCTCTGAACTTGAAGATGGGCTGTTTGAAATAACACAAGCAGACAAAAAGAAAGAAAAAAGAATCAAGGACATGGAAGAAAATCTGAGAGAGATATCAGACAACCTCAAGCGCTCAAATATCCGAGTCATGGGTATTCCAGAAGGGGAGGAAAATGGAGATTCCATTGAAAACATATTCAACAAAATAGTGGCAGAAAACTTCCCAGGTATAGGAAAAAACACAGATCTTCAGATCCAGGAAGCTCAACGATCTCCAAACGTATTCAACCCAAAAAGGCCTTCTCCAAGACATGTCATAGTCAAATTGGCAAAACTCAGAGACAAAGAGAGAATCTTAAAAGCTGCAAGAGAGAAGCGTCAAATCACCTATAAGGGAGCCCCAATCAGGTTAACATCAGACTTTTCATCACAAACCCTAAAAGCTAGAAAGGAATGGGATGATATTTTCAAAATACTAAAAGACAAAGATTGCCAACCAAGAATACTCTACCCTGCAAGGCTATCCTTCCGAAATGAGGGGCAAATAGTATATTTCTCAGACAAACAAAAACTGCGGGAGTTCACTACCACAAGACCACCCTTACAAGAAATCCTCAAGGGAGTACTGGGTTTGGTTCCTGAAAAATAACTACCACTGCCATAAAAACCTAAGAAAAATCTAAACCCGCTAGTACAATAAAAATGGCATTCATGAAGAGAAAACAAGCTAACAAAAACACTATCTACAACCTAAGGAACCAACAAACAAAGAAACCAAACAGTAAATCAGAAAGCAAGGAACAAAAGACACCTAAGACAACCAAACAACCAATAAAATGCTAAGAATAAATCAACACCTTTCAATAACAACTCTTAATGTTAAAGGGTTAAATTCCCCAATTAAAAGACACAGACTGGCTGACTGGATCAAAAAGCAGGACCCAACTATATGCTGCCTACAAGAGACCCACTTCACCCATAAAGATTCACACAGACTAAGAGTGAAAGGATGGAAAAAGATTTACCATGCAAACAGAAAAGAAAAACGAGCTGGAGTGGCTATTCTTATATCTGACAAAATAGACTTTAAACTAAAAACCATAAAAAGAGACAATGAGGGACACTACTTAATGATAAAAGGACTGATCCATCAAGAAGACATAACAATCATAAATATGTACGCACCCAATGTTGGAGCAGCCAGATTTATAAAACAAACTCTATTAGACCTAAAGAAGGAAATAGACACTAATACCATAATAGCAGGGGACCTGAACACCCCACTGTCAATATTAGACAGATCATCTAGGCAAAGAATCAGTAGAGAAACACAAGATCTAAACAAGACTCTAGACCAATTGGAATTGGCAGATATCTACAGAACATTCCACCCAACAACCTCAGAATATTCATTCTTCTCATCAGCACATGGATCATTCTCCAAGATAGATCACATATTAGGTCACAAATCAAGTCTCAATAAATTCAAAAAAATTGGAATTATCCCATGTATCTTCTCAGACCACAATGGATTAAAACTAGAAATTAATAACAAACAAAACTCTGGAAACTATACAAACACATGGAAATTAAACAGCATTCTACTTAATGACATATGGGTCCAAGAAGAAATCAAGCAGGAAATCAAAAAGTTTATTGAAACTAATGAAAACAATGATACATCATACCAAAACCTGTGGGATACTGCAAAAGCAGTATTGAGGGGAAAATTTATTGCATTAAATGCTCACTTCAGAAGAATGGAAAGATGGCAAGTGAACAACCTAACACTTCACCTTAAAGAACTAGAAAAACAAGAACAATCCAATCCTAAAGTTAGCAGACGGAAAGAAATCATTAAGATCAGAGCAGAACTGAATGAAATTGAAAACCAAAAAACAATTCAAAAGATCAACGAATCAAAAAGTTGGTTTTTTGAAAAGATAAATAAAATTGACAAACCATTAGCATGGCTAACAAAAAAAAGAAGAGAGAAGACTCAAATAACAAAAATTAGAAATGAAAAAGGCGATATTACAACTGATTCATCTGAAATACAAGGAATCATTCGAGACTACTATAAACAACTATACGCCAACAAATTTGAAAATCTGGAGGAAATGGATAAATTTCTGGACACACACAAGCTCCCAAAACTGAACCGTGAAGACGTAGAAAATTTGAACAGACCAATAACAATAAAGGAGATTGAAGCTGTTATCAGAAGGCTCCCAACAAAGAAAAGCCCAGGACCAGATGGATTCACAGCAGAATTTTACCAAACATTCAAAGAGGAATTGACACCGATTCTTTACAAACTATTCCAAAAGATTGAAACGGATGCAAATCTCCCAAACTCATTCTATGAAGCAAACATCATCCTGATACCAAAACCAGGTAAAGATATAACCAAAAAAGAAAACTACAGGCCGATATCCTTGATGAATATAGATGCAAAAATCCTCACTAAAATACTAGCAAACAGAATACAGCAACACATACGAAAAATTATTCATCACGATCAAGTGGGATTCATCCCAGGGATGCAAGGTTGGTTCAACATACGCAAATCAATAAATGTGATACACCATATTAATAAACTCAAACACAAGGACCATATGATCATCTCTATGGATGCTGAAAAAGCATTTGATAAAGTTCAGCACTCATTCATGACAAAGACCCTCTATAAGTTAGGTATAGAGGGAAAGTATCTCAACATAATTAAAGCCATATATGCCAAACCCACTGCCAATATCATCCTGAATGGGGAAAAGCTGAAAGCTTTTCCTTTAAGAACAGGAACTAGACAAGGATGCCCACTCTCACCACTCCTATTCAACATAGTGTTGGAAGTACTAGCCAGAGCAATCAGAGAAGAGAAGGAAATAAAGGGCATCCAGATTGGAAAAGATGAAGTCAAACTGTCCCTGTTTGCAGATGACATGATCCTATATATCGAACAGCCTAAAACCTCTACAAAAAAACTCTTGGAATTGATAAATGATTTCAGCACAGTAGCAGGATACAAAATCAACACACAAAAATCAGTAGCATTTCTTTTCTCCAATAGTGAACATGCAGAAGGAGAAATCAAGAAAGCCTGCCCATTTACAATAGCCACCAAAAAAATAAAATACTTAGGAATTGAGTTAACCAAGGAGGTGAAAAATCTCTATAATGAGAACTACAAACCACTGCTGAGAGAAATTAGAGAGGATACAAGAAGATGGAAAGATATTCCATGCTCTTGGATTGGAAGAATCAACATAGTGAAAATGTCCATACTACCCAAAGTGATATACAAATTCAATGCAATCCCCATCAAAATTCCAAAGACATTTTTCTCAGAAATGGAAAAAACTATTCAGACATTTATATGGAACAATAAAAGACCACGCATAGCCAAAGCAATGCTGAGCAAAAAAAATAAAGCTGGAGGCATAACACTACCTGACTTTAAGCTATACTACAAAGCTATAATAACCAAAACAGTATGGTACTGGCATAAAAACAGACACACTGACCAATGGAATAGAATAGAGAATCCAGAAATCAACCCACACACTTACTGCCATCTGATCTTTGACAAAGGCACCAAGCCTATTCACTGGGGAAGGGACTGCCTCTTCAGCAAGTGGTGCTGGGATAACTGGATATCGATATGCAGGAGAATGAAACTAGATCCATACCTCTCACCATATACTAAAATCAACTCAAAATGGATTAAGGATTTAAATATACACCCTGAGACAATAAAACTTCTTAAAGAAAACATAGGGGAAACACTTCAGGAAATAGGACTGGGCACAGACTTCATGAATACGACCCCAAAAGCACGGGCAACCAAAGGAAAAATAAACAAATGGGATTATATCAAACTAAAAAGCTTCTGCACAGCAAAAGAAACAATTAACAGAGTTAAAAGACAACCAACAGAGTGGGAGAAAATATTTGCAAAATATACATCTGACAAAGGATTAATATCCAGAATATATAAGGAACTCAAACAACTTTACAAGAAGAAAACAAGCAACCCAATTAAAAAATGGGCAAAAGAGCTAAGTAGGCATTTCTCTAAGGAAGATATCCAAATGGCCAACAGACATATGAAAAAATGCTCAACATCACTCAGCATCCGGGAAATGCAAATCAAAACCACATTGAGATACCATCTAACCCCAGTTAGGATGGCTAAAATCCAAAAGACTATGAACGATAAATGCTGGCGAGGCTGCGGAGAAAAAGGAACTCTCATACATTGTTGGTGGGACTGCAAAATGGTGCAGCCTCTATGGAAAATGGTATGGAGGTTCCTTAAACAATTGCAGATAGATCTACCATACGACCCAGCCATCCCACTGTTGGGAATATACCCAGAGGAATGGAAATCATCAAGTCGAAGGCATACCTGTTCCCCAATGTTCATTGCAGCACTCTTTACAATAGCCAAGAGTTGGAACCAGCCCAAATGCCCATCATCAGATGAGTGGATACGGAAAATGTGGTACATCTACACAATGGAATACTACTCAGCTATAAAAACGAATGAAATACTGCCATTTGCAACAACATGGATGGACCTCGAGAGAATTATATTAAGTGAAACAAGTCAGGCACAGAAAGAGAAATACCACATGTTCTCACTTATTGGTGGGAGCTAAAAATTAATATATAAATTCACACACACACATACACACATACACACACAAACCGGGGGGGGGGGGGGGAAGAAGATATAACAACCACAATTATTTGAAGTTGATACAACAAACAAACAGAAAGGACATGGTTGGGGGGGAGGGGGGGAGGGAGAAGGGAGGGAGGTTTTGGTGATGGGGAGCATTCATCAGCTACAATGTATATCGACAAAATAAAATTTAAAAAAAAAAAAAAAAAAAACTAATTCAAAAATAAATAAATAAATAAATAAATAAATAAATAAATATCACCTTTAAAAAAAAAAAAAAGAATCCAGATGCTGTATAACTCCATTTATATAAAGTTCCAAAGCAGGAAAAGCAGATCTATGGTGCTGAAAGTTCCAGCAGTGTTTACCCTTGGGATGAGACAGTGACTGGATGAGGATTTCAGGTGGGCTGCAAAAGCTGCTTTCTGGTCTGGGTGCTGAGTGCGTATGCATTTTGTTTGTGAAATCATTGAACAGTACACTTATGAACATTTTAACGTATGAGTGCTGTCCTTTAATTTTTTAAAAAGTGTGTCCCATCTTTTTACATGTGCCCAGCTGAGGCAAGAGAGACTCCCAGCCTGAAGACAAAAAAGGGATTTGGGACTACAGGCAGAAGGGGCAAAAAGAAAGGAACTAATATTTATTCAGTCTGTGGGAGAACTTTCTTTCCAGGCTCAGTAACAAAAGTAGTTTCATTTCTTCAGAACAATAGGTTTTCTTTCTTTGTGTTTATTTAAAAATATCTCTTGAGGGGAACCATTTTCTACATTTTATTTTCCGTGCTGTGGAAGACCTCCTTTAATTTTTGTTTTTGGTCCTCATTGCTAAAAAGAGCTATTGAAAAGGTTGTAATACTCAAGTTCAGAAGAAAGGAACAGAGCTAAGTAATTGAGAAAATGCCTCCTCTTGAAATGGATATAGTGCTGGAAATAGAAGATATAGAAAGGTTTAAGAATCATATAATACAGGTGTTTTACAACCTATATGCAGTGATAGAGAAAGGATAGTCAGAGAAAAGTATCAGGGAGTTGAGAGAGTTAATAGAAATGTACAAGTCAGATTGTATACAAAGTCAAATTACTGAAGTAAATATAAAACAAGAGAAAGTCTAGAATGTGGAGAAAAAAGGAAAAAAAAAATCAAGATAAGAAAAGAGTCGAAAAAGAGGGACCTAGAGGGCTGGTCCAAGAGATACAATCTTCGCATAACAAGAATACCAGAAACAGAGGACAAAGCAAATGGAACTGAAACAACAGTTAAGGAACTAATCAAAGAAAATTTTGCAGAGTTGAAGAGCGAACTAGATCTATAAATGGAAAAAGTGCAACAGGGTACCTTTAAATTTGACCAAAAGAAAGCAACACCTAGACATATTCTGGTGATGTTTTTAAATTTCAAGGATAAAGAAAAAAATTCTACAAGTATCCAGACAGAGAGAGCAAGTTACCTATAAAGGGGCAAAAGTCTGGCTGACCTCAGATTTTTCTCTTGCAAATCTAAATGCCAGAAGACAATGGAACAATATCTACAGAGTTTTAAGGGGAAATAATTTTGAACCAAGCATTATATAGCCTACCAAGTTATCATTTCTGTACCAAGGCAACTGGAAGACATTCTTAAATATGGATGTGTTAAGAAAGTGTGTCAACCAAGAACCTTCCCTGAAAAATTTGCTGAATGATTTACTGCAGCCAACAGAGAACATGAACTAAAGTAACTCAAGAGTAGGGAGACAATTTTATGAAAGACTTAATTGTAAGCTTTAGAACTGGATAAGGAACATTAAGTTCTTTTTTCTTCTGACATTTTATTATTAAAATTTTCAAAGATACAGAAAAAGGTGAAAGAGTGTTACAGTAAATACCTATATACCCATTTCTAGATTCTACGATGAATATTTTCTATGTTTGCTTTATCATATAACTATCCATTTATTCATTCCTCCATCCATCAATCCAGTTTAATTTTCATTTTAAAAACATTTTTTATTTTATTTATTTTTTTATTGTAACATAGTTGATTCTACATATCTGCGGGGTACAGAGTTGAATATCATTACCTGTGTGTAATATGTGAGGCTCAAATCAAGATACTTAGTATATTCAGCATTACACAATGTAATCATGTTTTGTGGCCCTTTACCAATTCCTCCCCTATTCCTTATCCCCTCCCCTTTCCCACCTCTGATAACCTCAGTTCTGTTCTCTCCTTTTGAAAGTTCAATGTATTATTGTGATTGTTGTATCTTTCTTTCCTTCTTTTTTTATTTATTTGTTTATTTTTTAGCTTCCATTTATGAGTGAGGACACGTGGTATTTCTCTTTCTGTGCCTGGCTTATTTCACTTAACATGATTTTCTCTAAGTTCATTCATACTGTTGTGAATGGAAGAGTTTCATTCTCTTTTTATGGCTGAGTAGTATTCCATTGTGTATATATACTACATTTTCCTTATCCAGTCATCTGATGATGGACGTTTAGTTGGTTCTAACTCTTGGCTATTGTAAATAGAGCTGTGAAAAACATGGGGGTTCAAATATCCCTTCAAAATGATGATTTCCATCTCCTTGGGTATATACCCAGCAGTGGAATTGTTGGATCATATGTCAGTTCTATCTGTAGTTGTTTGAGGAAATTCCATATCATTTTCCATAATGGCTGCACCAATTTACAGTCTCACCAACAGTGTAGGAGAGTTCCCCTTTCTTTGCATCCTTGTCAGCATTTATTATTCTCTGTCTTTTTGATAATAGCCAGTCTAATTGGGGAGAGATGATATCTCAGTGTGGTTTTGATTTACATTTCCCTGATGCTGAGTGATGTTGAGCGTTTTTTTATGTGTCTGTCAGCCATTTGTATACTTTTCTTTGAGAAATGCCTGATCAGTTCCTTTGCCCATTTTTAATTCTTTTTGTTTGTTTTTTTACTGTTAAATTGTTTGAGTTGCTTGTATATTCTGTGTATTAATCCTTTGTTGGATACATAGTTTGCAAATATTTTCTCCCACACTGTAGGTTGTCTTTTCACTCTGTTAATTGTTTCTTTGGCCTCACAGAAGCTTTTTAGTTTGATACAATTACATTTGTTTATTTTTTCTTTTGTTGCCTGTGCTTTGGGTGTCATATTCATAAAGTCTTTATATCCCTTCTGTTTTCTTTTAGGAGTTTTATAGTTTCAGAGCTTACATTTAAGTCTTTAATTCATTTTGAGTTGATTTCGGTATATGGTGAGAGGTATGGATCTAGTTTCATTCTTCTACATACGGATGTCCAGTTTTCCCAGCACCATTTATTGAAGAGACAGTCTTTTCCCCAATGTATGTTCTTGGTGCCTTTGTCAAAGCTCAGTTGGCTGTAAGTTTGTGGGTTCATTTCTGTTCCTTTGGTATGAGTATCTGTTTTTATGCCAGTACCAAGCTGTTTTGGTTACTATAGCTTTGTAGGATAATTTGAAGTAGATGGTGTTATGCCTCCAGCTTTATTTATTTATTTTCTCAGGATTGCTTTGGCTATTTGGGGTCTTTTATTGTTCCATATGAATGTTAGGATTTTTTTTTTCTATTTCTTTGAAGAATGTCATTGGTATTTTGACGGGGATAGCATTGAATCTGTAGATCGCTTTGGTTAGTATAGACACTTTCACAATGTTAATTCTTCCAATCCAAGAGCATGGAATGTTTTTCCATCTTTTGTGTCCTCTTTAATTTCTTTCAACAGTGATATGTAGTTCTCGCTGTAGAGATCTTTCACCTCCTTGGTTAGATTTATTCCTAGGTATTTAATTTTTTTGGTGACTGTTGTAAATGGGCTCACTTTCTTGATTTCTTTTTTCTGCTAGTTTGTTGTTGGAGTATAAAAATGCTACTGACTTTTGCATGTTGATTTTGTATCCTGCAACATTACTGAAATTCTTTATCAACTCTAAGAGGTTTTTTTGTAGAGTCTTTAGGCTTTTCTATATATAGGATCATGTCATCTGCAAAGAGGGACAATTTGACTTCATCTTTTCCAATTTGGATACCCCTTATTTCTTCCTCTTGACTGATTGCTCTGGCTAGTACTTCCAACACTGTGTTAAATAGGAGTGGTGAGAATGGCCATCTTGTCTTGTTCCCGTTGTTAAAGGAAAATCTCTAAGCTTTTCTCCATTCAGGATGACATTGGCAGTGGACTTGTTGTATATGGCTTTTATTGGTTGAGATACTCTCCTTTACCTAATTTTCTGAGATTCTTTATCATGAAGGATTTGAATTTTGTCAAATGCTTTTTCTGTGTCTATTGAGATAATCATATCATTTTTGTCCTCAGTTTTATAAGTGGTGTATCACATTTATTGATTTGCATATGTTGAACCATCCTTGCGTCCCTGGGATGAATCCCACTTGATTGTGGTGTATAATTTCTTTGATGTGCTGCTGTGTTCTATTTGCTAACATTTTATGGAGGATTCTTGCATCTCTGTCCATCAAAGATACTGGCCTATAGTCTATTTTTGTTGTTGTATTTTGTCTGGTTTTGGTATCAGGGTGATGCTGGCCTCATAGAACAAGTTTGGGAGAACAGCCTCTGTTTCAGTTTTTGGAATAGTTTGAAGAGAACTAGTATTAATTCCTCTTTGAAGGTTTGTTAGAATTCATCAGTAAAGCCATTTGGTCCTGGGCTTTTCTTTCCTGGGAGGTTGCTAATTACTGCTTCAATCTTGTTGCTTGTTATTGGTCTGTTCAGGTTTTTTATTTCTTCCTGTTTCAGTCCAGAAATGTATCCATTTCCTCCAGGTTTTCAAATTTGTTGGCAAATATTTGTTTATAATAGTCTCTAATGATTCTTTGTATTTCTGTGGCATCAGTTGAAATGTCTCCTTTTTCCTTTCTAATTTTTGTTATTTGGGTCCTCTTTCTTCTTCTTTTAGTTAGCCTAGTTAATGGTATATTTTGTTTATCTTCTCAAAAAACCAACTTTTTGTTTCATTCATCTTTTGTATCATTTTTGGGGGTTTCTATTTCATTTAATTCTGCTCTGATATTAATTATTTCTTTCCACCTGGTAATTTTGGGATTGAATTGTTCTTGTTTTTCTAGTTACTTGAGGTGTAGTGTTAGCTTGTTTATTTGTAATCTTTCCATTCTTTCGATGTGTTATTGCAATAAACTTCTCTCTTAGTATTGCTTTTGCAACATCCCACAAAAGCAGTACTAAGAGAGAAGGTTATTGCAATAACACAGCATCCCACAGGTTTTGGTATGATGTGCCTTTATTTTCGTTAGTTTTGAGAAATTTTTTGATTTCCTGTTTAATTTTTTCTTGGATCCATATGTCGTTTGGGAGCATGTCATTCAATTTCCGTGTGTTTGCATAGTTTCGAGTTTCACTTTTTATGACTTCTAGTTTTATTCCATTGTGGTCTGAGAAGATACTTGAAATGATTTCAATTTTTTCAAATTTGTTGAGGCTTGATTTGTGACCTAACATGTGGTCTATCCTGGAGAATGTTCCACACACTGATGAGATGAATATTCTCATCAGTATATTCTGTGGTTGTTGGATGAAATGTTCTGTAGATATCTGCCAAGTCCAATTGGTCTGAAGTGCGGTTTAAATCCTGTGTTTCTTTGTTGATTTGCTGCATAGATGATCTGTCTAATGTTGAGAGAGGGGTGTTCAGGTCCCCAACTATTATCATATTTGGATCTATCTCTTTCCTTAGGTCTTATAGTGTTTGCTTTATATATATATATGGGTGCTCTGATGTTGGGTGCATATATATTTATGACTGTTACGTCTTCTTGCTGGATAGATCCCATTATCATTATATCATGGCCTTTTCTCTTTTTATTGTTTTTGGTTTAATGTCTATTTTATCTGATATAAGAATAGCTACTCCTGCTTGTTTTTGACTTCCATTTGCATGGTGTATCTTTTTCCATCCCTTCACTCGTAGCCTGTATGCATCTTTACAGGTGAGGTGAGTCTCTCATACACAGCATAAAGCTGAGTCTAGCTTAGCTTTTTAATCCAATTAGCTGGTATGTGTCTTTTGAATGGGGAATTTAAGGCATTTATGTTTAGGATTGTTGCTGAAAATTATTGTCTTACTTCTGGCATTTTATCAATTTTCATTTGGATGTTTTAAATATCTTTTGTTTCTTTCTTTCCCTTTTATTGTTTATCTTTGGTGTTTGTTGGTTTTGGAGTTGGTGAGATACAGTTTCTTTCTCTTTCTTGATTGTACTTTTTTCTACCAGTGGGTTTTTTTCTTTCTTGTGTGTTCATGGTAGTGATTACAGTTTTTTGGATTCCATATGTAGAACTTCCTTGAGGATTTCTTGTAGGGCTGGTCATGTGGTGGTGAACTCTTGTAGTTTTTGTTTATCTGGGAAGTACACTATATCTCCTTCATTTCTTGCTGGGTATAGTATTCTTATCTGACAATTTTTCTTTTAGTATTTTAAATATGTCATCCCATTCTCTTCTGGCTTGTAGGGTTTCTGTTGAGAAATCTGCTGTTAGTTTGATGGGGACTCTCTTATAAGTGATTTGAGGCTTTCCTCTTGCTGTTTTTAGGATTCTCTCTTTGTCTTTGAGTTTTGCCAGTTTGACTAAAATGTGCCTTGGAGAGTATCTTTTTGGACTGAATCTGTTTGGGGGTTTTTGAGCCTCCTGGATTTGAAGATCCATGTCTCTCCCTGTACCTGGGAAGTTTTCTGCTATTATTTCATTGAATATGTTCTCAATGCCTTTTCCTTTCTCCTCCCCTTCAGGAATACCCGTGATTCAGATGTTTGTGTTTTTAGGGTTGTCTCCTATCTCTCTTAGGTTTTCTTCTTTTTTAAAAATTCTTTTTTCTTTTTCTTTTTTGTCCTCCTGAGTTACTTCAAAGAGAGTGTCTTCAAGATCAGAAATTCTTTCTTTTGCTTGCTCTAGCCTGCTGCTTAAGCTCTCATTTGTGTTTTTATTCATTGAGCGACTCCTTCAGTTCCACGAGTTTTTCTATGTTGTTTTAAAAAGTATTAATCTCTTTGTTAATTTCCTCCTTTATATCCTGGATAGCTTTGCTCAGTTCATTGTGTTGTCTAACTGCATTTTCTTGTATCTCATTGAGTTTCCTTAAATTTTTTACTTGGAATTCCTTTTCAGTCATTTCTAGGGTTTCCTGCTCTATGGGACTTAGTACTTGAGAGTTATTGTATTCCTTTGGTGGACTATATGTTCTTGTTTTTCTGTATTTCTAGTATCTCTACTTTGATGTCTGGTCATCTGGTGGAGCAGTTGCTTCTTCTATGGACTCTGCTGGTGACCTTCTTTGTGTCAATGCAGTTAAATGGTTGGTCTGCCTATACAGTTGCAGTGGCTGCTGCAGCCACTGCTGTGGTAGTAGACTGCCCTTGTGGTGGCAGTGGTTGTGGAGGTGGCTTTGAAAGGCTGCCCACATGACAGCAATAGCTCCAGAGGTAGCGGGCTACTCCATGATGATGGTGGCTGCCTGGTGGCATCAGTGGTGGCAGTGATTGTAGCAGTGACAGCTGCAGCAGCCTCCTGCTTGGCTGTGGTGTTGACAGTGGTGGCCTATCCAGCTACGGTGTCTGCGGTGGCAGCAGGGTTACCTTGTGGGAGTGGTTGCAACTGCCTCTCTCGCATTTGTGGTGTCTCCAGCAGCAGCAGATTTACCTCGTGGGGGTGGCCGTGGCACTGGTGGCTGCAACTGCCTCCTTTACATCTGCTGCGTCGTTGGCAACAGCAGGGTTAACTTGTGGCAGTGGCAATGGTGGTGGTGGTGGTGGTTGCAGCTGCCTCTCTCATGTCTGTGGATTCTGTGACTGTAGTGATGGACAACCTGCAGGACTATACGATGGTTCTGGGACTGGACAATGGCTCCAGTGACTGTGGCGGTGGTGACAGTGGGCCTGTTTTGGTCTAATTAAGTTTAAATTGCCATACATAGGGTAATAAAAATAAACACAAAAATAGGTTTGTACACTGGGTGTAAAATTTCAGTTCATATGGTTTAAACTGTGAAAGGGCATGCCAAATGTTCAATATATTGGGCAAATAAGTACTGCTTTATTTCTAGCATGTAGTATTGTAGGTAAAGGTATGTGTATTCTTAACCTAAACATAACTAAACTAAAAGGGCTTTGTCATTGTGGACAGGAAAAATAAGAGTAAAGACATTCCAAATGTTAATCTGACAAAATTGGAAAACTGCACGGTTTTACTTTATAAATAAAATTTATTGAATTTACTTCATTTAGAGGACAAAGGAGCAAGTTTGTCTTTGATGCCAATACTGATAGCGTAAAAAGAAAACTTCCAAATCATTGGTTGGGAAGGGATGGGTATAACCTTGTTTTATGTACATGTTGCCTGGGAAAAACAACAGTTACTTCATCATGTGGTAGTTCATATAAGTAAATTTGACATCGAGATAAGTGTTACAGACAAAAATAAAACATGTACATTCCGATATTTTGGATTGGAGAGGAACTGGTAAAAAAAAAAAAAAAGAAAGAAAGAAAAGAAAAAGAAAAACAGCAAGAAAATATTAAAATAAGCAAACAATAGATTGACAGAGCTACAGATGTGTTATCCTACTCATAAACTGGTTAAATACTCTTACTAAAAACATTTAAATTGGTTCAAAAATCAGTCTCCAACCTGTAACACATTTTTATGAAACAAAGGATAAAAGAGTTTAAAGATACTAGGGTACTTCAAAAAGTTCCTGGAAAAATAGAATTAAAAGATAATATAAATCTAATGGAAACAATAAGTCATAGAAATTGAGAGTAACACTTTTATTAGACAGAATTCAAGCACATAATGAGATATTTTATATTTACAAAACATACAATACAGGATGTAACATTTAAGAGACTGTTACGTGGTAAATAACATGGCATTCATATGTAAAATAAATGTTTTATGTCTTGATGTGGGTGGGAGTTTTACTGATTTTAAACTGATATACACATATTTTAAAAACATCATACATTTCAAATTAGTGCATTTTATGTACTTAAAATTCATTAAGAAATCCTTCAGTTAGAAAAAGTACCTATAGCAAATATGCATATATCTTGAATATTGTGAATCTTATAACAGACAGTGTTTCCATCTGCAGTGACTGCTACTTAAAGTTAATTTTTGGGGGTCCACCTCTGGCAAGTATAGGAATTGTCTTTCAGTATTATCCTGGTCTTTTTCTTTTATTTCATATCCTTGCTTTTCTTTTGTCCTGAATCACTCGCTCATTTTTTAAAAATGTAATGGGTGTGTTTCCTTCGTCCTGATTTACTCCCTGATTTAAGAAAATTGAGATGTGTGTACGTTTCCTTTGCCCCATTTAGTCACTTGTTAGAGAAAACATTATACTATGTATGGGTTTCTAGACATAAAGTGGCTTTGATTCTTTGTGGAAGAAGATGACCTATGAATAAAGAAAACAGTGCAGAAAACATTTATAAAAAACCCACGTGAGTGTGAAGCATTTCCACAGCTCATTTCAGAGAATAAAGGGGGAAAGGTGGGGTAGGGGCTGGCCTGGAACATAGAAGATGGCCAATACCCTCAGGAGGCACTGAGCAGCAGGGGGATAGGGAGGGAACACAGGGGACCACATGAGGTCTGTCTTTCTCTAAGTTCCAGAAAGCACAGAGATGTTCACTCTGGACTTGTTCAGAGTTTGGAGCCAGAGACCTGGGTTCAAATCCCTACTCTGCCATTTACCAGCTGTGTGTCCTGGGATGAATCACTTGTCCTTTGAGAACCTTAGCCCAGCAGAAGGGGGTCTCACTCAGTAACTTCTGGGACCTTGGTCTCCTCTATAGCGTCCCTCTGCTGGAGTGGCTGGTGCAGCGTGAAGGGGACTTCTAACTCTGCCTCTCCTTTCTGTCCTGGCCCTTGTTCCGGTTTCCGGTGACTCTTGGGAACTCAAGAATGTCTGTACGTCAACTGCACACATCCATAGTGCTCAGAAGAACAGGAAATTCCAGAACCCAACGCAACAACTGTAGGGGCTTTGCTTCCCCTGCACCTGCTCCCCATATGCAGGCTCCTAGGAGGGCTAGCTGAGCCTGTCTGTTATTCGTCTGAGCTGACCATGATGAACTTGAGATGCTGCTGGGAGAAGTCATCCTTGAGAGGAATGCTAATTGTGTCACCTGAATGGAGTATAGTGTATGAAAAATTTACATCCCTGGGCTGGAGCAGCTGAGCTTTGGCACACGAGGAAAGGCAGGGCAGCCTGATGGGCAGTGGCGCTTGTGAATTTGGCCCTGTGGGGAAGACGCTGTTTTCTCAGCATCTCATTTTCACTGTCACAGTGTGCTGCAGACATCCTGCCCTCTAACACTGGGTACAGATGGTCTTAATATCTGCTCTACTCAGCCTCTTGAAGAAAGGACATCTGTCCACACTGCAGCTTTGGGACTTCCTTACATCAAGCCATGCTCTTGCTTAAGCCTTCCAGGAGCTTCCCATTGCTGCTGGATTAAGCCCACCTGGCCCTGCAGCTCAACAGTTTAAGGTGCTTTCTGATCTCGTCCCCGGTTGCCTCTCTTGGTTCTATTCTAACCACGCTCCACCTTGACTCCTGGGCCCCAGCCACCTCTAACACCTAAATGTCCCCTTCTTTGGAGGCTTCTCTGACCTTGCCTTCCCTCAGGTTGAATGAATAGCCCCTTTACCTGGGGTCCCGTAACACACTGCACATTTCAAAATGATAGAAATCGCATAAGATTTTCTTTTGTGTTTTTCCAAACTTGCCTCTATGTTTGTGAGCCTTTTGCAGGCAGGAACTGAGTCTTGTTCAATACTCTGTCCCCAGCTCAGGGCTCCATAAACATTTGCTGCACAATTGGAGTTGCATCATTTAAAGATACCAGAGATTGTGCTGGAACCGGGGACTGACTCCAGAGGTTCTTCAGGTGTGCAGGCCTATCTGCCCTTGCATTTAATGGCTCCAAACTGTCCTTCCTCGCTCCCTGCCATCTGTCAGTGTGTCACTTCCAGCTCTCCTCCTCCTCCTTCCATCTGAGACTTCTAAGCGTCACGGAAGAACTGTAGGTTTCTTGAGAGAACAATATCCATGATTGCAAATAAATAAGCTACATTCATGGGTAATTCAGCAAAACCAGGTTTGGTGGGAATGACTTCATTCTTACCAGGATGTTACTGGTGGGGTTGAAGTCCTTTAAAAGACAAAGCAACCTTTTCATTTTAGATAATTTTAGACTTACAGAAAAATCACAAAAATAGTATAGGAAATTTATGTATACCCTTCCCTGGGCTTCTGCTAATGTTAACAGCTTACATAACCATAGTACCTTGGTCAAAACCAGGAAATTTACATGCGTACGATACTATTACTGTACTGTGTGTGAATTTCACCACTTTTTCTCTAATGCCCTTTTACTGTTTCAGGTTCGAGTTGGGATCACACATTGCTCATAGCTGTTGTGTCTTCTTCAGACTCTTCCAGTTTGGGGAAGTCCTCATTTTTCCCTTTCTCTTGTAGCCCTGACTCCTCTGATGAGTACTGATCCGTTCCATAGAAGCTTTTCATTTGCTTCCAGATCCTGGAGGCCTTCCTTTAGGATGGTTTTCTCCTTTCCTTCTCCTTCCTTCTTTTGGGATTTTCCTGAGCAGGAGATGGTTGGAGAGGAATGCATTATGAGGAGGTGATTGGTGTTTCTTGACCTTGGGTGTTCGTCTCACTATCATAGTCAGTTTCTGATCACATCTGCACTTGATTATGCAATTAGCCATGTACATTGACCTCGGGATGGATGCTGATCACTTCTTGCTCCTCCTCCTCCTTTTCTGCATGTCTTCCTCAATTCCACACTCCTTCCAGTTGTCCTCTCTGGGAACAGATTAGAGGAGGCTACAGGCACATACACCTCCCTGGAGTCACGTGCTCTGAGACCACCCTGCCAGACCTGCTGGGAGCAGTAAGCAGTGGATTTGGGAAGAGGGGCTACGTGCTGAGCCTTACAGCCTGAGGCCCTCACTGATGGGGTCATGTGGTCCATGAGGTTAGGGACAGGAGCAGAGGCCTGGGAGAAGAGTCAGCTCACATCCCATCACATTCAGAAATCATTCTCCAACCATGAGCCCAGGCTTTTCTGACAGACTATGTAAGAACGTGCTAGTGCCCATTCACATTAATTTATTCATTCACTCAAATATTCACTTATACGTTTATTGGACCAGAGTAAACCCTGGACGGTTGTTATTATTGTCTGTTGTTGCTGTCGTGTTTTTGTTGTTGTTAGGTTGGGGACACAGGGATGAATGGGATGCTCACAGACAGAGGGACAGACCGCATGTTAGCTCCATGTGACAGGGCTCTTTTGGAGGGATGTATTAAGATTGTAGGAACAAGGGAGAGGGAGTGACTTGTGATGGCGGTGTGCAGTGGATAGGGGATGGGGCACGTGATTTTAAAGTGTTTAGAGGAGTCAGGCAGGTAAACAGGGAGGGACTGGTGCTCCAGGTAGAGGGATCAGTACAGCGGATCCTTCCATGTGGTGTAGGGGACGTGGATGACAGAGTGGAACGAAAAGTAGGGGCTGAGCCAGGCAATGAGGGCCGGTGGGGAGGAGGCGAGGTGGATGAGGGAGAAAGCACACGTTCCAGGGCTCTCCATGGTTGGGCCTGAATTCTCCTGCCATCGATGATGCTACGCTTTCGTCCCTCCATACATTCCTTAGAAGGTGGGACGGAGAAATGTTGCAGGGTTCAAGTGCCCAAATCCTGTATCGGAGCAGCAAAACAGAAACAAAACTTTCGCTGGTGTTTGATGCCTTGAGAATTCTCCATAGAAAGCACTTTATTGAAGACCGTGAAGTGACTTAACTATCAAAATGAAGTCCATACTGCGTATTATTTGTCAAGTACATGTTTTCAAACACCATTAAGGAATGAAAGTAAAAAGAAAGAGCACGGGGTGTACAATTCCCATGATACATCAAGTTCGGGGGCTGAAAATTCTTTGAATCAACTCCAATATGCATTGTAAATCAGTCTACATCTATTCCTATGTGTTTCTTACTGAAGGATGGGAGAAGGAAACCCTCAACCAGGAAGTTAGCTCTGCATTGTTGTATAGGGAAACTCATGTATTTGAAAATGCGAGCTCTTTTAAAATGTATCCTTTTTAACTTCAGGCCAATAAAAATATGGACGTTTAAAATTTTTGAGTAACGCATGCTATCTTTTACTGTTGGGGTGACTTTAAGACAACCTTTGTAGTGTGATGAGCAAAGTCTTGCCGTTTTAGAGATCAAAACGTGTTCCAATTGTCCGCAAATGAGTAGTTCACTAACAGCTGAAAAGACAAGTAAATGAACAAAATGGCATGGAAAATCAAGAAACGCCCACATTTGGGCAAGAATTTAGAAATAGTGTCCCCTCTGCAACGATTTGATGATGAAGAGCAGTGGTACCTATGCCGTTGCTTAAAATTTAAGCTGTTTATGAGTATACCAGTAGGAACTTTGGTAGGGAGTACTACATTTAACAAACGATTATGCCTTTTACCCATGAATTACGTTCTACTAAAATATCTATATGTAATGATGAGAGATGCATGTGAGTTGCTTTTCTCATGACTGCTTCAAACAGCAATGCGTTAAGAAGAAACCGTATAATAGGTTCTATAAACTGCACTGCATACGTGGGATGGAATGGTGTGTGACCATTGAAGTCGGGGTAGATACAGCTGTATGTAGACAGGTGAAGACGTACTTTGGTATATTAAGTGAGAACAAAGATTGCTTAAACACATGCACAAACAGATTATGGTCTTAAGTTAGCCGAAAATATGTACCAAAGAGCTAAAATGAATGCACAGTTATTTCTGGACATTTGAGTTCAAAGTGAAATTCCCTTTTTCTTTTTTGTATCTGTGATTTCTACAAGGAACATGGATAACAGTTTCAGTAAGTCATTCCTTTGAAGGAGATAATCGTGGGGAAGGGTAGGAATGTGAATCTTGTACAAATTAAAATAATTTCCCACTTTCGATCATTGTTTTTTTCTGTGGATCTGTATGTTCTGCCAATTTGCAGCCACATCAGAAGTAAAGGGAAATGTTATCTCCGTGCATGTGGCCTTTATTATGTACACGTTTGGTTCTACATGTATGTTCGTGTTGTGCACAGGTGTATCCCATTTAAGCAGACAACTATAGATTAATCATTTTGTTTGTATAGTTTTGGAAACAAAAAGCAAACATACATAGGATTGCAAATAATTCAAAAGTATTGCTTAACTTTACGAATTTTTCATGAAAATTATTGAACCCGTCAACTCTCTTTACTTATGCAGTCAAAGCACCAATTCTTCATGCATAACCTGAATACCTGTTATGTCACCGACACTTTCTGTTTTCTCTCAGAACACTTTTATCCTTAAAAATGTCCCCTTAACCTGCCAGTCGGAGCACGAGGACAGGTATCAACTTAAAGTCGTTTTTCAGACTTAATGTCAAAGAAAAGTTTCCTTCCATCCTTTAAAAAAGAAGCAACTGTGAAGGAAGGAAATCATACAATAGAACACTTAACGGCCCTTTGGGAAACTAATGCCAGTATGAAATGCTAGTATTAATCCTTGGAAATATCTGTCTTGCATTCAATTCTGTAAATCTCTATATTGAGTAAGGGGAGGTATTTCAATGCATTTAAATGCTGTATTCCCTTTAGCTTAAAATTTCCTGAAACTAACTAGTAAGCCTGAACATTTTCAGCGGAAAACGTATGGTTAAGGTTGCTTCAAGCTCAGGAAGAACTAATCGGTAACCATACCAACACATAGCCCATGAGAACCAACTTTCAATCTCCCTAGTGACTGCTGATGTCACTCAGCAACCATTGGTCAACCCGGAGCCCTGCACATGCCCTCTTAGAACTTTTGGGCGCCAGGGCTGTGTGCGCATGCTCACTTGTGTTCAGACCTGCTGCTTGGTTACAGTTCTGAACAGGAGGCTTTTGGGTGGTGCTGTTGTGGGAGAAACATTGGCTTCTACAAAATAGTACCGAGTAATATTCGCTCATATCGGCTTCAGAAGAGGGTCAGAGCGGAGGAGCCAAGTGAGGGGACCGGACTCTGAAGTGGCTGTCTTCTCCCATGAAGAAGGTTTTTGACTTTATTTCTTTTTTAAAAGATGACCGGTAACGGGATCTTAACCCTTGACTTGGTGTTGTTGGCAACACGTTCACCCAGTGAGCAAGCGGGCCATCCTTATATGGGATCCGAACCCGTGGCCTTGATGTAATCAGTAGCGCACTCTCCCGAGTGAGCCACAGGCGGCACGAAGTTTCTTCACTTGTGAGGGTAGAAAAAAGAGTCATTCTCCGGAACCTCCACCAGGCTGCAGGAGGCGAGCGCAGACACGGTTTGGTTGAGAAATGGAATCGGATTTCGGCTGAGCTGGCAGATGCGACTCAGACATCTGGGAAAGATCCATCAAGCTGCCAAACAGGGTGATGTGGAAAGAGGACAGCTGATCTTTCCGTGTGGAGTAGGGGTCGGGAACCTCCACCAGGCTGCAGGAGGGGAGCGCGGGAGCGGTTTGGTTGAGAAATGGAATCGGATTTCGGCTGAGCTACCAGATCCGACACAGACATCTGGGAAAGATCCATCAAGCTGCCAAAAGGGGTCATGTTAAAAGTGTATAGCAGATCTTTCCGTGTGGACTAGGGTAAGTGGATGACAGAGTGGATGGAGAAGTAGGGGGCGGAGCCAGGCCCAAGCTTAGGACAGAACTGATCTGTAGCCATGTCAAGAAATAGCCCGTGAGAACCAACTTTCAATCTCCCTATTCACTGCTGACGTCACTCAGCAACCATTGGTCACCCCGTGGCCCCGCGGGATACCTCTTAGAACTTTTGGGTGCCAGCAGTGTGTGCGCATGCTCACTTGTGTTTAGCCCTGCTCCTTGGTTAGCGTTGGATCGGGAGGCTTTTGAGTGGTGCTGTTGTGGCAGAGATGTTGTCTTCGAGAAAATAATACTGAGTAATATTCGCTCATATCGGCTTCACGAGTGGGTATGAGCCGAGGGGCCAGGTGAGGGGACGGGCCTCTGAAGCTGCTGTCTTCTCCCATGAAGAAGCTTTTTGACTTTTGATGGTAGATGAAAGAGTCACTCTCAGGCACCGCCACCAGGTTGCAGGAGGCGAGCTCGGACGAGGTTTGTTTCAGACAGAGAATCGGCTTTGGCCTAGCTCCCAGATCCACTCAGACATCTGGGAAAGATCAATCACGCTGCCTAAAGGGGCCATGTTGAAAGAGTACACCAGATCCTTTCGTGTGGAGTAGGGGACGGGGATGACAGAGGGGAACGAGAAGTAGGGGGTGGAGCTAGGCCCAATCTTAGAAAAGAACTGATCTGTGGCCACGTCAAGAAATAGCCCATTAGAACCACCTTTCAATATCCTTAGTGACTGCTAACGTCACTCAGCAACCATTGGTCAACCCAGGGACCACAGGAGACCTCTTAGAACCCTTGGGCGCAAGCGGTGTGTGCGCGTGCTCACTTGTGTTTAGCACTGCTCCTTGGTTACGGCTCGATCGGGAGGCTTTTGAGTGGTGCTGTTGTGGCAGAGAGGTTGGCTTCTAGAAAATAGTACCGAGTAATATTCGCTGGTATTAGGTTTAGAAGTGAGTAAGAACCGAGGGGGCAGGTGAGCGGGCTGGCCTGTGAAGCTGCTGTCTTCTGCCATGAAGACGCTTTTTGACTTTGGACCGTAGAAGAAAAAGTCACTCTCTGGCACCTCCACCGGGCTGCAGGAGGCGAGCGCGGACGCGGTTTGTTCGTGAAAGAGAATCGGCTTTCGGCTGAGCTGGCAGATCCGACTCAGACATCTGGGAAAGGTCCATCACGCTGCCAAACAGGGTGATGACTGCATAGCCTCTGAGGGTCTACTCATGGGCCTGTTATGGGTTGAATTGCATCCTGCCAGGATTCATATGTTGTAATCTGTCTCAGTCATTTTATGTTGCCATGAGAGAATACCACAGACTGTGTTATGTATGAAGAAGAGACATTTATTTCTCACAGTTATGGAGGCTGGGAAGTCCAAGATCAGGGTGCCGGCATCTGGTGAGGGCCTTCTTGCTGTGTCATACTGTGGTTGGAGAGAGAAAGGGCAAAAGAGCATGTATAAGACAAAGCAAGAGATTGGACTCACAGCCTCAGGCTCTTTTATAATTTGCATTAATCCATTCATGTGGGTGGAGCCCTCATGACCTAAACACCTTTTAACAGTCCCACCTCTTAATACGATTATAATGACAATTAAATTACAACATGAGTTTTGGAGGGGCATTCAAATCATAGCATAGTCTGAGCCTGCAGTAACTCAGAATGCGAGCTTATTTAGAAATAGAGTCATTGAATATGTACTTAGTTAAGTTAGGATAAGGTCATATTGGGGTAGGGTGGGCCCCTAATCCAATATGCCTGGGACCTAAGACCATATAATGGGGATAATGATAGCACCTACCTTGTAGAGTATTTGGGAGGACTCACGGAGTACTTAGTATTTATTTATGCCAATTATTATTCTGTGGTGCTGGGGCCATTCAAAACCATGATGCTCTACCCCGGGACAAAGCTTGGTTAATTTGCCTTGCAAAGATTTCAACTCACATGGGTTCAGAAAAGTAAAAGCGCATCTAATTCATCACTTTGGCAGATGCCTCCAAACAGCAATTGTGATATGCTAATAGCTCCTTACTATGAGCTCACATTTATTAAAGAACAAATCCATTGATAAAGAACAGAAGTGTTAATGAATTTTTAAAGTCTGCTAGTTTGTTGAACATTTAGGGCCATTAATAAATACATGGATTTCCATGGGAACATGCATGTACTTTGTCCTCTGCTATCCAAGCACTTAGCTGACACCATAGCAGGTTGTTACAAAAGCAGGAGTGTAGACAAGATTACAGGTGCTGAGGTTGACTGGTGATAACTTATTCAGGGGCTTTTCATAGGATTTTAAATACTCATCTGCCATTTTGCATGTACATTATAATATGCTGGAATATATTTGAAGAAGTTCTAAATCGATTGCTGTTTTTCAGAAAGGTGCAGCAATTTCGGCTTCTTTTCTTATTTATTAGCAGGGTTCTGATATCCAGGCCTGCAGATGCTGCAGGATTTTGCTGAATATAGTTAAGAAGTATTGATTCAGTCCTGGGCAGAGTTGGAGATGAAGGACCCATTTCTGGAAGAACCTGGCTTTGGAAGAGAAACTGGCTCTTGCTTCATCAAATGGAAGATTGTTAGAGAGGACTGGCTATTTGACAATAGGGGTGTGTGTGTGTGTGTGTGTGTGTGTGTGTGTGTGTGTGTGTGTGTGTGTGTGTGTGTGTGTGTGTGTGTGTGTGTGTGTGTTGGTTTAAGTTTCCAAACTGAGAAAATGACAGTGAGGTTACAGCAGACTGGGTGACTTTTTGGAAAGGGTCCCTATTCCTGCAGCCTCAGGACTGGGCCTGGCCTTCTCTGGAGATAGCAAGCCTGTCCTGTGGCTTTCTCACTCTTTTCTGTATTCTTTTACTTGCATATTCTATAATGAGCATTTATTCTCCTTCCGTCTTCTCTGTCCTTCCAACCTTTTCTCCTGTACCTCAGCTGAATTCTAGAGGCAAAGGACCTTAGGTTTTTCTCTCTCATTCCAAAACTTGCTCACCCTTAGTGTGAATTTTGAGCCAGCCGATGTGCTTCCTCTCCTCAGAGTCATGTTGCTGAAGTGTGGTCTCTGATGGTCTACTCATGGGACCTGTTATGGTCCCATGAAAGATGTCACCCCCAAATTTATATGTTGTAGTCATAACCTACAGTAATACAGAATGTAACCTATTTTGGAAATAGGATTATTGAAGATGTAACCCTAATCCAATATGACTGGTGTCCTTATAAAAGGGGGAAATTTGGACACGGGCACACACAGAGGCAGAACATCATGTGAATATGAAGGTAAAGATTGGGTGCTACATTTAAAAACCAAGGCATGCAGGCAGATCATCAGAAGCCAGGAGAGACATGGAACAGATTCTCCCTCCCAGCCTTCAGGAGGAGCCAACCCTGCTGACACATTGACCTCGGACTTTTAGCCTCCAGAACTGGGAGACAATTACGCTGTTGTTCTAAGCCACCCATTCGAGGAACTTTTCTATGATAACCCTAGCAAGCTAAGACAGATGCTATTTGCTAGTGAAGCTGTCTTGGGCAGTGGGGTGGTGGGACAGGTATCTGGAAGTGGGTGGAGCCCCCACGTAAAAGCAGACAGTAAAGCTTAGATCTACTCATGCAATCTGGAAGCAGAATTCATCTTGGAATTTGCTCCAGCTCAGCTCCAGCTTGGCTAACACCATTTTGTGAGGTTCCTTAAAGAAGGTGGAGATTCTTCATCTGTCTCTGTCTGCCCCTGAGTGACAGGATGGCTAGGGGCTAGAGGACCATCGGATAGTAATCGTTTTTATCACCATGAGATGTCATTTCTCACATAACCTCTTGACATGGCACAGATGGGGGCTGTCTTGTTGATTCCTGGGCTACCCCAAGTACTTTATATTTATGAAGTGTGTTCTTAGAGAGCACATAGTTTGTGGGGCCCAGTGGAAAATGAAAATGTGGGGCTGGGGAGGGGGTGGCGGTGAAGTCAGTTCTTTCTTCCTGCATGCTAACTGTCCTAACCTGGGCCTGGATGTGCTTGGTACCTGGATTGAGGTGGACAAGATGACTTTCCCTCAAGTCACCTACTTCCTTTGATGGGAAGAGTGTTTCTGCTACTTTTATCTGTATACACAGGGCTCTCCAGCAGCCCATAGGCTTGTTACTCACCCCTGTCCCCCTCATGAAGGAGACCCTGGTAGAGAGCAGGAGGCTGGGAAAGGCTTCTTCTGATTCGGTATAATTTGATATATTATGTTTCTTCAGAGAATGCTTGAAAGAGTTAGGAGGGAAGCAGATTAGAGCAGTTTAAAGAAAAATGATAGAAATTGTGAAAATAAAACATAAAATCTTTAGATTTTCAGCTTTAGGATCAAGGAGGTCAAGGGTTTTCTAGGCTTCCTTGTGGGTCATGAGCCCCAGCTGGCACCTGGGGGTCCCCTGGCTCCTTGCTTCTCTGCTTTCTCACCCCCTGGGAGGACTGTTTGGGTTCCTCTCACCCACGCTGGGAGTGTTTTCTTTGCTTAAACAGGGATGGGCAGTGCAACAGGAGGTGAGTGCTTTGGGGAAGGAGAGGCCCTCGCAGTTCTTCAGAGAGACCTTATGACTGTCAAAGCGAAAGATTAGGACTGGGCTCCTCTGAACACTGGGTTTTCATTTAAGGGAGGGAGGGAGCTCTCGCTATTTGTGATTTTTTTCCAAGTTGCCTGGAAAGTGGGCTGAACTTTCCCCAATGTCATTGTTTTTGTTTCATGGGGTGAGTTGCTCTCAGGGAGCCCTGCTCTGTCCGAGGTGGGGGTTGTGCACCCCAGAGTCTCCTCTGCAGGACTCAGCCAGGGCTGCTCCCTTCTGACCCACTCATCTGGGAAGAAGGTGGGGATGGGCAGACCACTGGAAAAACACCCCCACGCCCTTGTTGGGAAGAGTGGAGTGGGATGGGAAGAAGCCAGTGCCCAGGAGGATGGGGAACAGTGAGTGTTGTCATTGCTGCTCAGTGTCTGGCTGACCTGGCACATTCTGAGGGTCCAGGAGGGCCCATGGAAGAGACGGGCCCTGCAGAATCTGTCGCAGTGCCTTATGGCTCCTGGGGTTAGGTCAGGCCTTCATGTCTTGGATTTTTTTTCTTGAAAACGCTGGGTGCACAAAAGATAGAGTGACCACGCAGAAGGAACGATGGCTGCAAATGGAAAGAAGCTACTTTTTTTTTCAGTGCTGCTTTTATTTTCACAGTTAATTATTTATTCATAAATCTTGCTTCAGAGATTTCATTTTGGCTCCCAAGTGATAAAAGCTCAAGGTCACAGGGGAAGTGTTTTCAAATGCTAAGTGATCCTCCAGTTGTAAAATTTTTATTTCAGGAGTAGTGTTGCTCACTGGAGGGGTGATAACTTAATTTTAGCTCCCAGATGAAATGTTGACTTTGTGCTGACGAGGGGATGGAAGACGACGTGGATCAGCCTAATGAGGGCAGCTGAGCTGTTTCCACCCTGACATGGCAACCCCTTTATTGTGGAATGACCTTTACAAAATGATGATGATGATGTGTATGTACGTGTGTGTGGGGGGGGGGGGTTTGAGGGGGTAGGGCCGACGCTTCCAGGATGCTAAGCTGCTTCTGATTCCTGCCTCCATTGGAAACAAACAAAAAACATACCAGGGAAAAGCTCATTTTTTTTGTATTCTGTTAGAAAGCTGCACATGCACGTCCAAGAGGAGTTTTGCTGCCACATCCATTGATAACAATGGCTTCAAAAAATGCTGCATTTCCCCCTCATTGCACCACGTGGGCCACAGTCAATCAAAAAGGGTGAAAATCACTTGTATGAGAGGAAGAGGTAACAGGTGAGAGCCAAGCCATCTCTAACAATTAATTTTAGAATGGTTGATTTTTAAGTCTTAAATATTACTATTTTTGAATGGTTGCACATGAAATAACATTCCAAAGGCACCAAAAGTGAATCCTGCACTGTGTCACCTGTCCAGTTCCCACTTCCAGAGGCAGCCACTTAACAGTTGCATTGGTATTCTTCCACAAATACTCTATACTTGTAGACCTTGCATACATATAGATATTATAAAAATTAACTAACGATAACATACTAGCAATTTTTAAAGGTTGTTCTATGTTGGTACAAATATCAGCTCTAACATTTTATGATGTTAGGAGCCCAACATTCTATGGCAGGATTGGATCTGGAGTGAAAAATCTTTCATTTCTCCCCCTCCTCCCTTCCTGCAGCCCCAAGTGATTTCCCTTTGCTTCTAAAGTACTCAGTGGAAAGAAAGACATTCTAAGTGTACCACATGGGGTATTGACAGGATGCGGTGACAAAGGAACCCCAAGGTAGAACGGCTTAAATGATAGAGAAGTTTATTTCTCTCTCACATCACAGTCCAGAGGAAAGTGGTCTAGGGCAGGTAGGGTGGGAATAATGTCCTCCATATACAGCTTCCACCTTGGAGTCCAAGGCAGATGGTCAATTTTTGTCATTGCCCCAGCAAGAGGGAAAAAAATGGGAAAGGGTCGGGGAATTACAAGCACATTTCTCTCTAGGGGCAGGACCTGTAGGTGGTGCACATCACTCTGCTCACATCCTGTGGACCAGAGTTTATTCACACAGCTTCCCAGGATGCCCACCTGAGACTTGGGAGTTCTATTATTCAAGGAGGGAGAATGGGTGTTGTGGACCACAGCCTTCGTTACAGCTGGATGTTCCCAGTTGGAGTTGGCAGTGGGAACCTGGCAATCCACAGGAAGATGTCTCCAGTCTTCCCAAAAAAGGACATGATGGTGTTTTGTTCTACAGCCTGGCTGCAGGACTAGGTCTGACCACAAGTGGAAAAGGGAACATTGAAAAAAACGTAGAGGGCCTTTTTTGATGAGGAACCTTATAAGGCTTTGTGCCCAGGTGACATGGTTCCAGGCAGACATGACCAAAAGTACAGCTGTCCATCATTTCTTTATGGAACACACTGGTATCCTCCAGTGGAGAAAGGACTTTACATTCTAGTGGGGAGAGAGAGACATAAACCAGACACTGCAGTAAGTTATAGAGCATGTTTGGGGAATGCTTGGAGATAAATAATGAGGAAGGGCAATAGGAACAGTGGGGGTGGGGGGGATTGTTGCAATTTCTAAAGAGCAGCCTAGAAAGGCCTCCCTGAGAAAGGGACGTTTGTGCAAAGACTGGAGGGTGTGAGGGCGTGAACTGTGCGGCTACCTGGAGGAAGCACATTTGGGCAAAAGGAAGAGTGAACCTGAAGCCCTCGAGGTGAGAACATACCTGGGCATTTGGAGATGAGCAAGGAGGCCAGTGTGGCTGGAGCAGAGTGGGTGGGGGAAGAGAGGGAAGCATGCGGTGTGGGGCCTTGCAGGCCATTGTGAGGATTTTGCCTTTATGTAGAATGAGATGAGGAGGCACTAGAGTCTGTTGTGGAAGGGTGACATGACCTGACTTACTTGAAGCATCTCTCTAGCCTTTATGTTGAAAACAGATCCTAGAAGGGCAAGTGCTATCGTAATTATGTAGGTGAGGGGTGATGATGATTTGGTTTAGGAGACGGAGTAGGAACATTGCATTTAGAATATATTTTGAAGGTAGACCGCAAGTATGATGAAGGATTGGATATGGAGAGTCAGAAAAAGAGAGGGATCAAGGATGACTCTAGAGTTTTTGGCTTGAATGACTGAAGGATGGAGCTGCCAATCACTGAGATACAGAAGATACAGGAGGGGAGGGCCTTGAAGGAAGATCAGGAGCTCAGGTTTTCACATGTTAGGCTTGAGGTGGGTGTTGGATATCCAAGTGATATAATTTGAAAATATGGATTCAGCTGTGCCTTTAGTCAGATACACGTCTTGAATTTGCCAGTTCTTTGAGTCCATAGAACTCTCCTGGGCCTCATCTATTAAATGGGCACAATAACCTCTGCACTGCCTATCCCATGGACTGCTGTGAGAATTAAGTGTTATGATAATTGTGAAGGTGCTTTATTATCTGCACAAGGCCAAGAAGATAGAGATTTTTATAATAACCAAAGGATTTCTGTGTAATACCCAAATTTCTTTAATTGTAGGATTTTTTTTCCAAACAATAGACAAAAAAATCCACATGGGAAATAAGATAGACTGTGACTTCCCTCCCAGGGGCCCTCTATTTTAACCCCTCAAGGAGTAGTACATTGAAGGCACAAAAGCCCAAAGACCAAGTCTTGTGACAAATGGGATTGTCTACAAATGGTCTGAGAAATGTGGCTGCTGTTTCCCTTTCTCCTAAAGTGGTTAAAGAGCTGTGAATGGTACTTAATGGCTGCTCAGTGGCTGGGAGGTCAAGGGAGAAGAATGAAGCTGTGTACGAGGTGTGCGTATGGCTGAGTGAGTCATATTTACAGAACTTGGGTTGTATTCTTGCATCCACAATGTCAACAAAAGAGGAGGTTAGAATTCAGTCTTCTTGCTAGGTTTCTTTTTCTCTAAAACAGCATAAATGAGTCATGTTTTATTTCTAAAAGTTGAAAAATAGGTATGTTATGGGTTGAATGAATCTCGCAAAAGTTAATGTATTGGAAACTTGACCTCCATTAATAACCGTACTAGAAGGGTGGAAAATCCATTTTGGCATTTTCAAGGTAGGCCCTTAAGAGGTGATTAGATTGTGAGGACTGTGCCCTTGTGAATGGATTGATCAATTCACGGAGTAATGGGCGTGGTTCTGATGCTTTAAAAGGAGATCCAGTGAGAAGGTTAGCTCTCTTTTGCTCAACTCATTCTCACCATGTGAAACCCTGGTTGCCATGGGACTCTGTAGCGCTCCCACTCAGAAGAAGGCTTTCACCAGATGTGTTCCCTGGACTGTGGACTGCACAGCCTTGGAAACTGTAAGAAATAAATTCTATTTCTTTATAAATTACCCAGTTTCAGATATTCTGTTATCAGCAACAGAAATGGTCTAATATAATGTACCTGAGCAACTGACCACACAGATACCTGAAGCAGCTGACCTGGGATGTCCTACTGAGGGTGGCTGAGTGTGAATAATCTGGAGAGTCAGGCAGGGCTTCTCTGCTCTGGTTTGGAGTTCAAGAATATAAGAATATCTTTGAAGGTGGGAGGCAGGGTGCAAAAGATAAATGTGAAGGATGGGCCTCAAGAGGCCTAATGAGGCAGAGTTGAATATTTTAAAGAAATATTTTATACACACAAAAATGTATAAAAAATACAAGATGATCACATGTACTCATTGAGGTATTTTTTGAAGGCAGGTTTTCAAGATTTTTGAAATTAATGCTTGCATTTTTATCTTGGTGATGGTTATCTTCTTAGACATGGAATCTTACAGATGTAAAATTTACAGAAGTATTATCTTGGTCTGCAAAGCATGGGGGTAATTTGAGGCTAAGCTAATAGAGAAATTTGCAAGGACGGAATGTGATACAGCATGTAAAAAGCAAGATCAGACTATTATTGACTTTGGACCTTACTAACTCTTTTTATTTCCTCCTTTTCATAACACTTAAAGTGCAATTAAGATGATGTGGGGTATTTCTAGCATATATTTGGATTTTGACTTGGGTCCAGCTTAAAGGTCCAACTTTTGGGTGTCATAGATTAATAAAATATTAGGGCTGGAAGTTATCCCTCATTTTCTTGCTATTTTTATCATCCTCACTTGGCCTCTGCTAGAACCTACAGTCTACGAAATTGTTCCTTAAAATGTGCTGCACGGACACTAGTTCTATAGGATATTAACAATTATCTGGACAAAGGGGCTTGGGTCAAAACAAAGTTGAGTAGATTTGATTCCTCAGGACTGGTGGAGTCTTGTGCATGCTAACAAACATGGAGAATGTCCAAATGAGGTGAGGGTAGAGAGCGAAAGAGTTTCCCCAAGTTATTTATATTTGTTAACAAAGATATGCTTAGCCTTTTCTCTGCTTCATGCTGTGTCTCAGAGAAATTTTGTGTTCTGAAACACTCAGGTCTTAAATGGCGGTGGTGGTTTTTTTTTTTTTTTTAATTGTTTTATTAATTTGCTTTAAATAAAAAAAAGTTTCATTGTTTTGAAAGGAAGTAAAAATGATAACCTGCCCTATTTTTGAAACAGCTTTATTGAGGTATGGTTGGTATCATTTAAGTGCACATATTTGATGTTTTGACATATGTATACACTTGGGAACCCACCATCACAATCAAGATGATGAACATCTCCACTCCCAAAAGTTTCCTTGTGCCCCTCCCCTTCTCCCTGTCCTCTCCTGCCAGCCCCCACCCCACCCCCAGGCCAATGCTGATGGGCTTTCTATCAGGACATATCAGCTTCTATCACCACAGATTAGTTTTTATCACTACAGATGAGTTTCTATCACTAAAGATTTTTGTGTGGAATTCTACAGTATGTACTTTTTCTTTTTTTGTTTTGGCGTCTTTCACATAGCACAGATATTTAGAGATTTGTTGTTTTGTGTTGTGTTTTCAACAGTTAATTCTTTTTTACTGCCAAGCACTGTTGCATCATATGGTTATACCACAGTTTGTTTATCCATTAACCTCATGATAGATATTTGATTTGCTTCCAGTTTTTTGCTATCACAAATAAAACTGCTGTAAACATCCAGGTAAAAGTCTTTATATAAACACCTGCTTTCATTTCTCTTGGAAATACCTACCAGTGGAATGGCTTGACCACATAACAGATATGTTTTTATACATTTCAAAAACTGCCAAAATGCTTTTGAAGTGGTTCTGCCAGTTTACATTGCCACCTGCAGAGTATGAGCGTTCCAACACTTGGTATGATCAGTCTTTTAAATTTTAGTCATTCGAATAGGTATGTAGTAATATCTCTCTGTGGTTTTAATTCGCATTTCTTTAATGACTAATGACGTTGAGCATCTTTTCATGCACTATGTACCATTTTTATGTCTTCTTTAGTGAAGTGTCTGCTCAAATCTTTTGCCCATTTTAAACATATTAGGCTGTTTTTCTCATTATTGAGTTTTGAGAGTTATTTACATATTCTAGATACAAGTCATTTATAAGACATATGGTTTGCAAAATTTTCTAGTTTTTGACTTGTCTTTTAATCTCTTAACAGTGACTTTCAAGAGAAGACATTTTAAATTTAGATTAAGTTCAATTTATCAATTTTTTCTTTATGAATCTTGCTTTAGTGTCATATCTAAGAAATTCTTTGACAAACTGAAGGTCACAATTTTATGTTTTCTTCTAGAAGTTATATAGTCTTAGGTTTTATATTTAGATTTATGATTCATTTTGAGTTAACTTTCATATATATTGCACGAGGTTTAGATCACAGTGCACTTTTTGCATTTGGTATCCCATCGTTCCAGCACTGTTTGTTGATGAGACTATCATTCGTCCACTGGATTGCCTTGCACTGCACTGTTTTGGTTACTGTAGCTCAGGGGTCAGCAAACTTTTTCTCTAATGGGTCAGATAGTAAATATTTTAGGCTTTGTGGGACACATATGTCCTTTGTAGCATTTTTTAAAACAACCAGTTAAAAATATATGACTGGAGTTCCAGTCAAGATGGCAGAATAGATGGTCCCCAGCATCACTCTCTCCCATGAATCAACCAATTTACAACTATAAAAATGTAGCAACAGCCAAGCTGGGGCCACTGGAGCTCAGGAGAAGAGGAGGAGAGACCTACAGAGTTCATGAAGTGGGAGAAGCCACGATGAGAGAAATAAAAAACTGCTCTGAGCATTTTGGGCTGCGGCCGCTTTAAGGCTGAAACTGCTGAGTGCATGGAACAGGAGCCAGCAGAAGCTGCAGCTGTGCCCTTCAAATGGAGTTGCTTGGAGATGGCAGAGGAGAAGACGGCCTTGGACAGCAAGACCACTAACAGGGTTCCCATGGACCCATGCAGGAGCGAGGAGCCAGAAAAGCTGAAAATGGGGAGCCATTCAGAGGCCAGTGAGTCATTGCAAGGGACTGTCCCAGGGCCCGTCCATGGGAAGTGTTTGGAGCACAGGTGGTGGGGGAGACAGGCCCACTGGGAGAACACTGGGACACAGCAAGGACAGCCGATCAAACAGTGCAGGACCACTCAGAGGAGACTGGTCAGGAATGCAGAATTGCATGGGGTGCAGTTTGATGAAAAACTCAGGCCAGATCAGAGTTTCTACACAACCCAGGTACACCAAGTCTCCGGAGAGCTGGAAGCACCTATAAGGTCAATCATTAAATCCTGAGCTACACAAAAAGCCTTCCCTAAGGAAACAGCAGCAAAGCAGCAATTTAGCTCAACCACACAGCTCAAGTACTGGTTCCCACAGGAAGTTCCCCTGTTTTAGAAGTAAGCAAAGGACAAAAAATTAGTTCCAGCCCAGGCACACCACCAGTGCCTCAGGGCCCACCAGGGGACCTAAGCCTTGGATCTGGGGACTGGATCCCTCCCCATAACCATTCACACCACCAGCGTCTTGGGGCCTGCCTGGTGACCCAAGGTATGGAGAAGGGGACCGGACCCCGTTCCTACAAACAGGAACTGTGCCAGTACCTTGGGGCCTGCCTGGGGACCCGAGGCATGGATCTGGAGAACAGAACACTCTCCTACAACCAGGCAAACCACACCAGTGCCTTGGGGCCTGCCCAGGGACCTGAGGCATGGATAAGGGGACTAGGCCTTCCTACCAGAACCAGGCACACTGCCAGCACCTTGGGGTCCTGCTTGGGGGCCTGGGGCATGGATCCAGGAATCAGATGCCCCTCCCATAACCAGACACATCACCAGAGACTCAGGGCCCCTTCCAGGGACCCATGGTGTAGAGCTGAGGACTGGACACCCCTTCCACAGCCAGGCACACCACACCAGTACCTTAGGGCCCACTGGGGGACCCAAGGCATGGAGCCAGGGACTGGATCTCCCTCACACAACCAGGCATACTGTGCCAGCACCATGGGGCTTGCCTGGGGACCCGAGGTATGGAGCCAGGAACTGGACCCTCCCCACAACCAGGCACACTGGCAGCACAAAGGAGCATGCCAAAAACATCACCTCCATGTGGGTGGCCCACTACAGCCACCATAATAACCATGGCTACTGTAAAAGCAGCTAGATGCCACAACCACCACAAAGATGGTCCACTAGCCACTGGAGTGCATTGACACAAGGTGAGTTGCCAGCAGAGATAAAGAAAAGAAGAGGACATCTCTCCCCACAAAGCGCATTTCAGAGTGACAGAAGAAGCATCTGTTCTATGATAATATTGGGGGACCTGATCACACCTCTCAGCATTGGACAGATCATCTAGACAACAAATCAATAGAGTAACCATTATTCATTTAGAAGGAGAGAAGAAATCTAGAGTTATCAGTGGTGGGAGGGAGGAAGGAAAGGGGGCTAGGGAGAGATTGGACAAGGGGCATAAAGAATAAATACAACTTGTAACAATATATATATGCTAGAAATATTGATTTGATCAGCATATCTCAATGTTAACCCCCAAAATATGTATAATCTTGATTCAATAAAAATTTTTTAAAAATTAAAGGCTTTTTATCTCTGAATGCATTCTGAGGTACTGTGGGTTAGGATTTTAATACATCAATTTTAGGGGGGACATAGTTCAGCCCATGACAGGGAGAAAACATCCGGTCTTTCATCATTAAGTATGATGTTAGCTATAAGATTTTTGTAGGTGCCCTTTATGGAGTTGTGAAAGCTCCCTTCTATTCTTAGTTTGCCAAGAGTATTTATCAAGAATTAATGAAATTAATGCTAAAATTTGTCAAATGCTTTTTCTATATCTGCTGAGATAATAATATGATTTTTGTTAGTTTATTTATAGTGTGCTTTTAGAATGTTAAACCAACCTGGCATTCCTGGAATAAACTCTAACTGGTCATGATGTGCGTATTGACCTTTTTTATACATTGTTGGATTCAATTTTTAGAGACGTACTGGCTAAAGAAACAATAAAACTACCAAAATATAAGTGACATTTGTACACAAAACATAAAAAATAAGTTCAAAACCAAAAGAATTATTTGAAAGTATGCTGAATTAAAAAGATGGAAGAAATAAATGTTCAATATTTCACGTATAAAGTAGAACTTCATGTTGCTAACAGTAAAAGCCATATATAATTGCTGAAGCTGTTTGAAAGATGTTTGCTTGGAAATGTGGGATAAATCTGCAGCAAAGCAGCAGCTCAAATATCTTTAAATGACACAATAGCTTATGGCTATGTAATATGGTCATGACAACTAGCTGATGGTATGGAAGGCCACTTGAAGAACAAATAAATCTAGCAGAGTATTTTTCATTTCAACCTGATGTATGCACAGATGTTACTAATTTGAAATTCAATTTGAACATGGTGGTGGTTTGAAAAATTTATTCATTTTTTAGCTTCATTGTTGGCGATTATGATTAGCTGTAAACTGTATGAAACTGTGAAGGATTGCAAACTTAACAAGTGTGTTTTAGAGCTGAGGTTTTGTGAAGATATATGCTCTGATGTCACAGTTGCGATGCAAAGAAAACTTTGTGAAGTCGTTTCCAAGATCAAAGATGCGTTGCTTCTTTTATCAAGAAAGTCTTGCTATAAAAAAGTCCGAAAAATAAATAACGTGCCAAGTGACATAATAAAATTGTAATTAAGTAAAGGGGAGTGCATTGCATTCTAGATCATTCTTTTTACTCTGTGATAATGTGGAAAATGAAATATAAATGACTTTCATTGTATATCAAGGCACAATAATTGTAGAGAAGAAAAGTCGAGAATGCTTGATCTGTAGAACAAACTCTTAATATTTCTGCAAGATAAGAAAGCTGTTAGGACTCATCTTTTTAAAGATATGAGTTGGGCAGCTGGGCTTGCTTATTTGTATGGTATCTTTGGTATTATTATGATCCTGATACTTCCATGAAAGGAAGGAGTACAGCATGATTTTCAATGGCAGATAAAATCAAAGGACAAGAACAAAAATTAGAAGCTTGGAAGAACAGGGTTTTTTCAGATTGTTATGACAAGCTTCATAGTTTGGCAACAATTATCAAATAAGTTATCAACTTTATATTTCAAAAATACAAAGACTTATTACCAAACACCTTATAGATTTGAGAGAATTTTTGCATTTTATTTTCCATTAAAAGAAGATCTTTACATAGGAAATTCATTGATCTGAAATCTATTTATTTCATTGAGAGATAATTTAAATTTAATTAGAACTTTACAGGAAAAATTATTGGAGTGTTTAGTGATGAAGGATTGAAAATGAATTTTGAAAATAAAACATTGCTTTCTTCATTTTTTTCAATAAAGATCAGACAAATATCCTGAGCTTGCTAAAATTCCTTTTAAAATCACTTCTATCAACATACCTCTGTAAGACTGGTTTCCCTGCTACTGGTATTATTAAGATGAAACACAGAAACAATTGAGATATAAATTATCACTAGTGAGAAGCATTGTGATCAATCCAAACTTGATCAGGGGCCGAACCCGTGGCGCACTCGGTAGAGTGCTGCGCTGGGAGCGCGGCGACGCTCCCGCCGCGGGTTCGGATCCTATATAAGAATGACCGGTGCACTCACTGGCTGAGTGCCGGTCACGAAAAAACGACAAAAAAAAAAAAAAAAAAAAAAAAAAAAAAAAAAACTTGATCAGGTGTTAACAAGCACAAACCATGCTCATTTGTCATGTTAAGAACTTTAATACTGATAAATACGGTGTTTCTTCAAATGCAATTAAGCATTTAATATGGGGATTCACTTTTTCACACATAACTCTTTGTTTAGTTACAACTGCAGAATAATAAAAGCTGTGAATACATCAGCAATTCATTATTTATTCACCTATATACACACTTTCAATAAATATGGTGTACAGTTTTTGCCATTCTTTTTTTCTAGGTAATATTTGTCATGTTTATTGAAATGTAATTTTGTATGTGCTGAATATAATAAATTTAGAACTTGTATTTTGTTCATCTTCCCCCCAATTTATCTTTCTAGTGCATTATATTTTAAATGATAGACCTTATTTTTCAAAATAGCTTTAGAAATGCCGAAAAATCTCAAAAGATAGTACAGAAAGATTCCATATGCCCTACATCCAATTTCCCTTATTATTAATATCTTACATTAGTATGGTACGTTTGTTACAATCGGTCTTAAAGTCTACAGTTTCCTTAAGTTTACCTAATATTCTTTTTCTGTTCCAGGATCTCATCAAAAAGACTGTGTTACATTTAATTATTGTGTCTCTTTAGGCTCCTCTTGGCTATAACTTTCCTTGTTTTTGATGACTTTGACAGTTTTGAGGAGTACTGGTTGGGTATTTTGTAGAACATCCCTCAATTGAGATCTTTTTGATGTTTTTTTCATGATTATAGTAATGAAGTTATAGTAACGCATTTTTTGTTGTATTTTACCAAAAGCACTGATGTATAGTGGATTGGATATTAAAAACAAACAAACTGGATCTTCTCCCCAGATGGTTGAAGAAGCACTGCTCTGGTAACCCTGGGGTCACTCACGGAATTGAGGTGCTATTGAATGCCCTAGGGAAAGGTGGGCCCAAGGCTCCTCTGGGTTTTGGAGGCCTCAGCAGCAAGACTTTTGCTCTGATGGCTTTCCTCCAAAATCTTTCAGTCTCTGAGTCTCTCTCATTGATCGTCAGATTCCAGGGGAGGGACTCCTGAACTCAGCTTGGGGAAGGGCAACTAGCAAATGTGCAGCGACATGAGGTGGGTTTGCAGGTGTGGGGCTCCGCCAGGATGCCAGGCTCAGGAGGCTGACGTGTCTGAGCTTGCTCATCCCCACTTCCATCACATCCTCGCCCTGGTCTCGTTTCTTTTCTTTTCTTTTTTTTCCCCCTACATACTCTTAGTTTTCTAATTCCAAAGCCTTGACTTCTCATTCTACTTTCTGAAGGAAGATGATGAGATAGTACTTAACTATCTCTTCAAACAGATGAGGCTGGGACAATGAACCCAAGGTAGGAAACTAATCTCTATTCTCTGGTTTTAATTAGTGGGATGCATTTCTTGATAGAAAATGTGTGTAGCTGCAGTTCTACTTCTCTTCTCTTAAATATATTTTCTGTTAATGTTGCTCACATTTGATGTGGTGATTCAAATAACTAATTTAAAGAACAGCCACTGCAAAAATGACACATAGATTTGTCCACTGTGGTGTTCTATGGGTAATACATGTGCTATTGCTAACTAACAGTTCTGCTGTGGTTTCTCTGCCTTCTTTTCCATCTTGGCCTCTGCCACAGCCTCCTAACTGGCCTCCCCACCTCCAGTCCTTGCCCCCTCAATGCAGCCTGCCCAGGAGCCCGAGGCCTCTGAGAGGCACCGCCTGCCTTCTCACTACCTGCTTGAAACTCTGTCTGCTGCTTCCATTGCCTGTGGATGTGGTCTCAGGACCAGCAGCATCTGTATCACACAAGAACCTGTTGGAAATGGAAATTCTCAGACCCACTCCGGCCTACTGAATCAGAAACTCTGGGGGTGGGGCCCAGCAACCTGTGTTTTAAAAACCCTTCAGGTAATTCGGAAGCATGCCAAAGTTTGAGAACTAACCAGTGGGATAAAATATAAGCTCCTGCTTTGGGGAAAGCCTGCTCCAGTCAGGTCCCCACCTGCCTCTCTAGCTTCTTCTCCTCCATTTCCTGCCTTACACTTTACATCCTAGCAACGAGGAATTGTCTGCAGTTGCTTGCATAAACCACTCTCTAGGAAAGTCTCACCAAGGGAGAATACCCACAGCCGTAATAGAGGCAGGAGGGGGAAAGAGTAAGGATGAGGAAATGGGTCCTAGAGAGAGGGGATCTGACTCAGGCCTGCCTGGCCTAGGCACATGAGACCCTTTCTTACCTGGGGCTGTTTCAGGGGCCTCTTGTTGCTAGGAGGGCTGTGAGGACCTAAGTCAGCTGAGGGTTGGGAAATGGAGTCTCCCTCTGTAAAAATTCAGAGGGAGGGAGTGGTTCGGGAATCCAGGACTCCCTGCCAGGGCAGGGCACGTGGTGGAACACACCAGTTCTCACTGGGCAGCTGGTTTTACTTACTGTGGTTGGAGGCTGAGGGTTTGTGCTCTGTGAGATCACTCTGGTCGCTTGCCCTAAATAAATATCAGACACTGTGACTGCTATTCCCAAGCACAGGATCTTTGCTTCCTGAGTTAGGAAGGAAACTGTCAGTAGATGATTCCCTGAGGTTCCTTTGTGTTCATTCATACTGCGTATGGTACTGCCTTTTCTCTTGGGGCCTCATTCTTTAATCTAACCATGATCCCTTCCAGTGTTTACTCCTTTCCTGTTTGCTGGGTGTTCACATTTAGGTCGATTCTTTTTTTTTTCTTCTTCTTCTTTTTTTGGCAGCTGGCTGGTAAGGGGACCCAACCCCTTGACCTTGGCGTTATGACACCATGCTCTAACCAACTGAGCCAACCAGCCAGGCTTAGGTTCATTCTTTATCAATGCTCTTGCACCTACTTCTACCCTAAGACCTCTCCTGTTTTGTTTTCCAGGGGTAGATTCTGTTTTGTTTTGTTTTTCCCTGCTCGGGTCTAAATGTGTCCCCCAAAAGTTCATGTATTGAAAACTTGACCCCCATTATAAGAGTGCTAAGAGAGTGGGAAATCTAATTCTGGTATTTGAAAGATGGGGCCTTTAACAGGTGATCGGATTGTGAGGACTGTGCCCTGGTGAATGGATTGATCCATTCATGGGGTGATGGGTGTGGTTCTGATGGCTTTATAAGGAGAGTGAGTGAGGAAATTAGCTGTCTCTTGCTCAGCCCATTCTCAGCATATGATACTCTGCATCACTGCAGAATCACCATCACATAGAAGGCTTTACCAGATGTGCCCCTGGACTGTGGACTTCCCAGCCTCCAAAACAATAAGTAAATTTTGTTTCTTTATAAATTATCCAGTTTCAGGTATTCTGTTACAAGCAACAGAAACAGACTAATACATTCCCTCACTTTATTTATTGTCCCATAGGACTTTAGTTGTTTCTTCTCTCTCTCTTAGTTTCTCTTCCTGTCCTGTCCTTCCCTCCTCCTGCTACTGTGGCCAACAGAGCTTTCTCCTGCTGCTCCTTTCATCTCCTCATTTATTTCTCTTCTTGGACTTTGGCTTCTTTTGCTGGGGACAGAGGAACATCATTGGGCCTGTTCTTCTAACCTAGTTGGGGATGTGAATAACCATGTCCAAGAGACAGTGGGGTACAGGGAGCATGAAGACCTGGGAAGAAACGACCAGCAGGAATTAGCGCCAAGAAGCAGAAGTTCAGGGAGGAGGAGATCCAGGCCCAGAGACGGAGGTGAAGAAGTCCTTTTCATCTCCCAAGCATGGCAAGTAGCTTTGGAGAAAACAGAATGAGAGGAAAGGCCACCATACCCTCCAGTCTTCCTGAAATACAGAAAATACACCAGGGCTGCCATCAGAGCCACCCCGGCCAGTACTCCAATCACAATGCCAGCAATTGCCCCAGCTGAGAGGCCAGGAGAACTTCTTTGTACTGGATCATCTGTCATGGAAAGAAAAGAGGAGAAGGACTGAAGGTGGAATTATTTTACAGTGGGGGTGCCCTGGGAAACAACTCAGCCTGAATAGTCTCTACTTGTCCCTTCAAGGAATACATTTTCTGTGGGAAGGCTGCTGGGAGGTGATCAGGCAACTATATCCTTCTAATCTATTTTTTCCTCTCATTATGTTTCTAGGTTGGTGATTATTCTTCCCTCAATTTCATCTCGTAATCCTGCTTGTAATTTTCAGTTCGGGAATCTGAGATTCAAAGAACTTAAGAATTGTGTGCAAGACATTTATAACTGTAAAAGCACACATTAAAAAAGAAGAAAGATTTCAAATCAACAACTTAACTTTACAACTTAGGGATATACAAAAGGACAAAGGAAAGCCAAAGCTAGTAGAAAAAAGGAAATAATAAATATTAGAGTGCAGATAAATAAAATGGAGAATAGGAAAACAATTTAAAAGATCGATGAAACAAAAAATTAGTTCTTCCAAAAAAGAAAAATCACCAAAATTCACAACCTTTAACTGGATTGACCAATACAAAAAGAAAGCAGATTCATATCACTAAAATCAGAAATGAAAGTGGAGACATTATGACCAGTTGTGTAGAATTATTAAGAATTATTACAATACTATGAATAATTGTATGCCAACAAATTGGATCATGTAAGTGAAATGGAAAATGTACTAGAAACACAAAAGTTACCAAGAAGGAATCATGAAAAAATAAAAAATCTGAATAGCCTTGTAACTAGTAAGGAGATTAAATCAATAAAAGCATTTGACAAAATTCAACATTCTTTCATGATAAAATCACTCAAAGTAGGAATAGAAGGAAACTACCTCAACATAATAAAGGCCTTTTATGAAAAGTTCACAGCTAACATTATACTTAATGGTGAAAGACTGAAAACTTTCACTCTAAGATCAGGAACAAGGCAAGGATGTCAACTTTCTCCGTTTTTACAACATAGTATTGGAACCTAGCCAGAGCAATTAGGCAAGAAAAAAAAAGAAAAGAAGTCATCCAAATTGGAAAAAAGTGAAATTATTTCTGTTTGCAGATGGCATGACTTATATGTAGAAAACCCTAAAGATTCCAGAGAACTAACTTTTAGAACTAATAAACAAATTCAGCAAAGTTGCAGGATTCAAAATCAACATGCAAAAATCAGTTGTATTTCTATACAATCTGAAAAAAAAGAAAATACTACATTTACAAGAGTTTGGAAAATAATAAGTAGGAATAAACTTAACCAAGGATGTGAAAAGACTTGTACCCTGAAAACTGGAAAATACTGCTGAAAGAAATTAAAGAAGACTAAACAAGTGGAAATATATCCTGTTTTTATGGATTGAAAGACTTAATATTGTTAAGATGACACTACCACCCCGAGTGATCTACAGATTCAATGCAATCCCTATCAAAATCCCAGGGACTTTTTTTGCAGAAATGAAAAATCAATCCCCAAATTCATGGAATCTCAAGGGACCCCGAATAGCTAAAACAATCTTGAAAAAGAAGAAGGAAGTTGAAGGAATCACACTTACTGATTTCAAAATTTATTACAAAGCTGCAGCAATCAAAACAGTGTGGTACTGGAATGAAGAAAGACATACAGACCAATGGAATAGAATGGAGGGCCCAGAAATAAACCCTTGCATATATGGCCAAATGATTTTTGACAAGGGTGCCAAGACCATTCAATGGGGAAAAGATAGTCTTTTGAACAAATGGTGTTGAGAAAACTGAATATTCATGGAGAAGAATAAAGTTGAAGCTTTACCTAATACCATGTGAAAAATTAACTCAAAATAGATCAAAGACCTAAATGAAAGAGCTAAAACTATGAAACTTTTTAAAGAAAACATAGGGTGAGAGCTTCATAATGTTGGATTTGACAATAATTTCTCAGCTATGACACCAAAAGCATAGGCAACAAAGAAAAAAATAGGTAAATTGGACTTTATGAAAATTAAAAACTTTTGTGCATCAAAGAACACCATTAAGAAGGTGAAAAGACCACCTCTGGAATGGGAGAAATAATTGCAAATCATATATCTGATAAGGAATTAATATCTGGATATATAAAGAACAACTATAACTCAGCAACAACAAAACCAAACTACCCAATTAAAAAATGGGCAAAGGACTTGAATAGACTTTCCTCCAAAGAAGGTAAACAAATGGCCAATAAGCATATGAAAAGATGCTTAACATCACTAATCATCAGAGAAATGCAAATCAAAACCACAGTGACATGCCATCCTCTATGTCGTTTGTAGCTCATTGAGTAGGTGAGAGAAAACAAAGAATTGATGAGTTAATGACAGAGAGAAGAAACTTGACCTTGAGGGCCTTTCTTTTTTTCCTCCTTACTGAAACCTCTCTGGCTACAGGGTCTTTCTGAGGTTGGGAGAACCCCCTTCCAATATTCTAGACCTGACCCAAGGTCAGCCATGAGAAATCAGAGAGGTAAGGGGAGGAGAGAATCTGCAGAGATGGAGTGGGGGGACTCAGGGAGAATTAGGCTTTTGCTTGTACCTATGGGATACTGGCTGAGAAAGAAATTTTTTCTGGTATTCTCTTTGCAAACCAGGTAGACTCCACCCCGGAACTTGTCCCCAATGCTGCAGGGATCCGCTTACCAGAGACTGTGATCATCTTGACTGTGGTCCTGTTGAGGCCTGTGGCAGAGTTATAGGCAACGCAGGTAGAGGATCCACTATCATTCACAGTGATGTTGGGGATAATGAGCTCTTGTGTGGATTGCTGGGGCCTCCCATTGATAAGCCACGAATACTGTGCCAATGGATTAGAGGCCGCATAGCAGAAGAGGCTGAGGTTTGCTCCTGGATGGTAAGATGAGTCTGGGGGGGAAATGGTGGGGGTGTCCAGGCCATCTGGAGCAAAGAGAATAAAGACACACATGATGTCTTCTGGGGAAAGGGGACACTCCTGGTCTGTAGAAGGACCACAGTATCCCTCTGAGCCATGTGAAACTTGTTTTAAAAAGTTTGAACCATGGGCTTCTGGTCAAGATGGTGGAATAGACAGTCCCCAGCATCACTCTCTCCAACAGATCAACCAATTTACAGCTATAAAAAAGCAACAACAGCCAGGCTGGGGCTTCTAGAGCTCATGGGAAGAGAAGGAGAGATCTATGCAGTGCATGAAAGCAGAAGTGACAATGAGAGAAAGAAAAAAGCACTCTGACCACTTCATGCCATGGCTGCTTTAAGGCTGGAGCTGCTGAGCACATAGAGCAGGAGCCAGCAAAAGCCACAGCTGTGCCTTTCAGATGCAGATGCTTGGAGGTGGCAGGGGAGAAGAGGACCTTGGTGACCCCCAGGCCAGCAAAACCACTAATAGGGTTCCCATAGATCCACAAAGGAGCGAGGAGCCACAACAACTGAAAAAAAGGAGCCACTCAGAGGCCAGTGAGTCATTTCAAGGGACCGGCACATGGCTTGTCCCATGAGAAGTGTTTGGAGTATGGGTAGTGGGGGAGACAGGCTCACCAGGGAAACACTGGGGCACAGCAAGGACAGCTTACCTGCACCCCAATCAGCAAAGGACAACTCAGAGGAGATTGGTCAGGAATATAGAATTTCATGGTGTGCAGTTTGATGAAAAGATTCAGGTCCAGATCAGAGTTTTGACACAACCCAGGTGCACCAGGTCTCTGGAGAGCCAGAAGTACCTATAAAGTCAACCATTAAAACCTGAGCTGCACAAAAAGCCTTCTCTAGGGAATCAGCAGCAAAGCAGCAATTTAGCTAAACCACACAGCTCAAGTACTGTTCCCCACAGGAAGGTTCCCTATTTTAGAAGTAAGGAAAGGACAAAAAAATTAGTTCTGGCCCAGGCACACCACCAGCACCTCAGGGCCCACCTGGGGTCCTGAAGTATGGAGCCGTACACTGGACCCCCCCCCCCCAAACCAGGCACACCGCCAGTGCCTCGGGGACTGCTTGGGGACCTGAGGTATGGAGCCAGGGTCTGGATCCCCCCACAACCAGGCACACTACCAATGCCAAGGAGCATGCCAAAACATCATCTCCATGTGGGTGGCCCACCACAGTCACCACAATAACCATGGCTGCCATGAAAGTGGCTAGATGTCACAACCACCATGCAGATGGTCTGCCAGCCACTGGAGTGCATTGACACAAGGAGAGTCACCAGAAGAGACCAAAGAAAAGAAGAGGATGTCTCTCTCCACAAAGCCCGTTCTAGAGTGACAGAAGAAGCATCTGCTCTATGATAACATAGGGGGACTTGAACATACCTCTCAGCATTGGACAGATCATCTAGGTAACAAATCAACAGAGTAAGCATTACTCTTTCAGGGGAGAGAAGAAATCTAGGGTTATCAGTGGTGGAAGGGGGGAGGGAGAGGGATGGGGAGAGATTTGACAAGGAGCATAAAGAATAAGTACGATCTGTAACAATATATATGCTAGTAATATTGATTTGATCAACATATGTGAATGTTGAACTCTCAAAATATGTATAATCAATTATGATTCAATAAAAATTTTTTTAAAAAAGAAGAAAGTTCCAACTATAACCCCTGTGCTCACTGAGCCTGAGTCTGAGACATTAACTTGTTCCTCCCATCACATGTCGTTGATCCTGAGCCTCTCAAGACAGGAGCAAGCCCTCCCCTCCTCTTCTTGGCTCATGGCTGGATGTGCCTGAATAGGCATAGGGCAGGAAGCCATGGCCAGCCTGTGTGTCCGGGAGTGAAGGTCTGTGTACCTGGACGTGGGAGGGACTGAGTGCCCTGGACTCTGGCTGCGTGGATTTGGGCTGACAGCCTGGGACATGGGAACAGGTGTTACTCACAGGAAATATTCAGGGTGAATGCATCACTGCGGCTGGTGCTCACTGGGTTCTGGGTTTCACACTCATAGGGTCCTGTGTCATTCCTCGTGACACTGAGTAAAGTGAGAGTCCTGTTGTCCAGGGACAGATCCAGCCTGGGACTGACCTGGAGCCTCTGACCATTTATCCACCACACGTAGGTTGTGTCCTGAGTCTCAGGTTCACAGTTAATGCCACAGGGTCCTCGTCCTCCACCGGGTGGGAGTTGTTACTTGTGATGGAGGGTTTGGGTAACTCCGCTGCTTAGAGACCAGAGAGGATTACCCTGTGTGGTGCCTTTGATTGCCTCCTCCAAAGGCATCTTTCAGTCACAGTTGGCATCTCTCACCTCTCAGCATGGATTGGGAGAACCAATATTGTCAAATATTGATTCCAAAGTGATCTAGAGTCAGTGAAATCCCCGTCAAACTACCCATGACACACTTCACAGAAATAGAAAAAAACAATTAAAAAATCTATATGGAACAACAAGAGACCCCAAAGAGTCAAAACATTCCTGAGCAAAAAGAGCAAGATGGGAGGCATCCCACTCCCTGACTTCAAAATATGCTACAAAGTTATAGTAATCAAAAGAGCATGATTCTGGCACAAAACAGACACATAGACCAATGGAACAGAATAGAGAATTCAGAAATAAAACCAACAACCTACAGCCAACTGATTTTTAACAAAGGAGCCAAGAACATACATTATGGAAAGGTACATATATACAATTATCATGGGTCAATTAAAAAAAAAGTAAATTAAAAAAATTTTTAGAAATACAAGTAGATTAGAGGTAACCAGAAATGGGGGGAAGGAATAATGAGAAGTGATTGCTTAAAGGGTGCAGAGTTTATGTTTATGATGACAAAAAATGTTTTTGAAATAGATAGAGGCAGTGGGTACACAGCATTGTGAACATAATTAACGCCATACAATTATATTTTTAAAATTCTTAAAATGGAAATTTTGCATTACATATGTTATAGCAGAGCCAAAAAAAAAAAAAAAAAAGTCCTCATTCTTCAATAGATATTCAGTCTCCACTCCCACCCCCACCTTACTCCATACCTCAACTCATTCCTTGGAGGCAGGGAAGTGGGGACTTCAGGGCCTATGTCTTGTTGTGAGGGGAGAGCACAGAAGAGCAAGTATGAGAGAAAATCATGAAAAAGTAGAAAGGAAAGCAATATAGGAAGGAAAGAGAGAGAACAGAGAAGGAGGAAGCTAGCGGGGGGCAGAAGCCAGGCAAGGGGAACACAGGGACCAGCCAATGCCCAGTGAACAATGACCTCACAGACGTTTGGGCCATTCCCTCACCTGGAGCAGATGTGACCTGGGTGCCATGAGAGACGAGAAAACCACCTTCCCAAACTACTCTGAAACAGGGTGGGAGTGGGGACCCACATAGCAGGGTTCAGAAGAAAAGAGGGGTGGGGATCTGGACCAGTGGGACCGTGGGGATCAGGAAGCCTCAGTTACCGATTGTGGAAGGGGTGGGGGCGGGGCTCCCGGACTCCTGGGACACCCAGGTATCCAGGCTCTTCAAGCAGCTGGAGCTCAGAGGGTGTGGCCCAGGACCTCATTTAGTAAGGCCCTTCCTTCCCCACCCTTTCCTGGCTGTCTTGGGTAAAGGAAGGTATAAAGGGCTGTCTTCCTGGCAGAAAGAGAAGAAAGTCTGGTCATGGGACCTGGCCCACTGCTGGCCCTCCTGGGTGTCACCTTCTTGCTGCCCCGTGAGTGACGACCCCTACCTGGAGGGAGTTTCCCTGGTGGATGATCAGGGCCACCCTGCTGAGACGGGTTTGCTCTTCTCCCTCCCAGGACAGCAGGCCTTAGTCTGCCAGTGGGGGACACTTCAGTCCGTGAGGAATGTATCGGACCTGCCCCTCTAGTGGACAGCTGGCCAGCAATCCTGTGAGAGCGGCTGGGGTTGCCAGGACACGCTGATGTTCATTGAGAACGGTGAGAAGCGCTCCCCAGAGCAGAGACTCCGCTCCGGCCCCCTTTTGTCCTGGCTAGCACATGGTGCATAGACCTACCCCCCAACCCCGAGACCAGGAGCTCCTCCCCTCCCCAGTTGGGGCAACCCCTGGGTGCCCAGTTGCCTCCTCTCCAGACTTTCACCCTAGGGCTCGATGCAGACCGTCCCTCTAGGACCCTGGAGCCCTGATCGCTACCCCCGTCTGCCTCCCTCTCGCGGTCCAGGACCCCAAGTGAACTTGGTGCTCAGCAAGAGCTGCACGCAGGCAGAGGACCGGGAGGCCCAGGTCACCCAGCACAGGGTAGGCCCGGGCCTCTCCGTAGTCTCCTACACCCACGTGTGTCGCCAGAATGACTTCTGCAACGACCTCTCCACCACCGTCCCGCTCTGGGCCCCGCCCCTCGCAACAGGTGCCAGAGGAGGGACCAAACCGGGAGGGGAGGGAAGGGACTGCAGGGAGGAGGGAGCGATGGGGGCTGAGGGCCTGGAGGTGAGCACAGAGGGGCTGTTTATTTGGACTCACCCCCACCTTCCCTCTCCCTGTACTGCTCCCTGGCTCCCTCCCTCACTTCTTGGCTGCCTGTCACTCCCTTCTCTTCCGCACCCGCTTCTGTACTCAGTCCCCAGGTGCCTCTCCCCACTTCTCACAGTTGCTCTCCTTTGCTCTCACTAGCCACACATCCCTAATTCATTCCCTGCAAGTAGGCTGTGATGAGAGGGGCCCCAGGAGAGCACACTGGGGAGACAGCAGGTTGATTCTTGGGGAGGGGAAAAGCAAGGTGGAGAGTAGGCATCTGATTTTAATCCAGAGTCCTCTGGGTGCCCCTCACTCTGTCTGTCACCCCCCAGAGCCTGGGCCAGTGCGGTGCCCAGTCTGCTTTTCTACATTCGGATGTCCAGAGCAGATCTGCCCTGCCGGGTACACGCACTGCTACAATGGAGTCCTCCAGCTCAGGGGAGGTAAGCCAGGCCTGAACTGGGAGGTCTGGGGACTGAGATCTGAGTCTCTGGGAAGCAAGGGTAAGCCGAGGCATGGCAGGAGACCCAGAGGAGGGAGGGCCTAGCTTCCTGGATGTGCACCTCTCTCAGGGGTTGGATGGTCCTCACATCAGTGTCTCTATCTCTCCCTCTCTCCCCCTTTCCATAGGGAACATCTCCACCAATCTGAAAGTCCAGGGATGCATGTCCCAACCAGGCTGCAACCTGCTCAATGGGACCAGGAAAATTGGGCCCATTGATGTAAGTGAGAGCTGCAATCCCAAAGGTGAGTGCCATGCCCGGCACTGAGGCTGTCCTTGCTGCACTGCAGCAGCCTTGGGGCACAATAATCCTTGCTAATGTATGAGACATTCAAAGCATCGCATGAAGCCAGCCGTCACAAGGAATTTAGATGCTTATTACTCACTCTGGTACGTGCAAAGTGAGGGGATTCTTGGTTGGGTGCCAGCAAGAAGTGTCCAGGTGAGGGAGAGAGAGGGTGGGTGGTCCAGGGCACAGATCTATAGGACAGGAGCCCATTGGTGGGAGTTTTAAGTGAGGCCAGACTTACTGAGTTAGGGTGGCCTGTCCAGGTGGAGGGGAGCAGAGCAGGAAGGAGGGCCGGGGGACAGGGTGTGTGGTTTGCACGTGACTGTCTTTGAAGCAGTTGAGTGCAGGAACCACTGCTGGCTTTCATGCTGGGAGTGGCCGGCATGTTCTACTCCAGTTCCATTTGTCCGTACCTCCGGCCTTGGGTAACCCTGGGGGACTTCCGGTTCTATTCGTCCATACCTCTGACGTGGGGTAGCCCTGGGTCTCCTACTTCCCCTTGATCATCCACATTTTCTCTACTGCCCTCATATGCCCCCCACCCGTGGGACTGGAGCACCCAGCAGCCCTGCTGCATAGGAAGAAAATTAGAGAGAAAGTCAGGGTGCTTCTGGTGTGACCGGGGAGGCAAGACCCCAACAGGGACACCATGGAGGGTCTCCACTTATGTGTTGCCCCTCGATATTCTCAAGAACTGGTGTTTCTTGATAAGAGGGACAGTGAGGTAGAGGGAAGCTTGGAGGGGAAGGGAGGGTCAGATAGGTGTCCTGGCTTTTCTGGGAGCATGGTCTTCCCTGTTCCTGCCTCAGTTTCCTCATCTGCTTATGTCATCATAACCCTTAGAGCTTCTCGGAGAGAACTGAGTGAGTTCAGCAAACATTCCTCTTTGTGTTTGGCTCTGTCTCCCTGATTAGATGAGAGCTTTGAGGATGGGTCTGGATATTACTGACACTGACGTTTCCAGCCTCATGTAGCACAGGCCTGGCTCAGGACAGGTGCCAGGATGTATCTGCTGAAGTGAGGATGCCAGGGTGTCCTACTGGAGACCCCAGGTCAGTCAGACCCTGGCCCTGCATAGAGGGCCTCTAGGACTAGGAGGGGGAGGCCCCACAGACACACATGATCAAGGCTGGGGTGGTCCAGGCTGTGAAGGAGGGGGACACAGAGCCTGGGGGAGCTAGGAGGAGGAAGATACTGATGGCCTGGGAGTGGGGGTGGGGTAAGAGGGCTTCACAGAGGAGGTGACCCGTGAATCGGGTCTTAAAGATGAGCTGCACTTTATTGGTAAAAGAAAAAAAAAAAAAACATTAACAGGCAGAAGGAACAGCATGTGCAAAGGTGTGGAGGTGGGAATATAGCTACTGTTTTCAGGAAGGTTCCTCAGCTCTGCCTGGAAAGGGCTCATCAAGAGGAGGGGGTGCAGCTGGGACTGGGAGGTGACTGCAGGTTTTCCAGGTAGACAAGGTGGGTATGTGAAATGACGGGAAAGCTATTCCAAGCAGATGGAAGAGCAGATGTGAGGCCAAGGGGGCAGGAAACAATCAGACGCATCTTGGGAATGGATATTGGTAAGTGGAGAGGCAGGTGGGGGGCCTAGAGGTTGGCCACACATCTGCAAAGCCAGCCTGAGGGGCTGGACTTTCTCCCCAGGGCAGGGAAGCCACAGAAGGGTGTTGAGCGGGGAGGGACAGAGTGTGAGCTGTTTATCTTTCCTTTTGATTAATGCTGGTAACTAGGTAACATTCATAATCCGGAAGGAATTTCAAAAACACACACCACACACATCATACACAATACACAGAATAGACCCAACACACACATCACACCATGCCACATACACACCACATATCACATACCATACAGACACTCCCCCATACCTTCATATACCACCCATGCATCACACACCACACTCACACACACAACACAGGCCACACACCACACAGAAACAAGACAGGCACATAGAAAACACACCATGCCAAATACGCACAACAAACACATACTATGTATATACACTCTATCACTACACACTCCCCACGCACAAAGCACGCAAACATGCCGTGCACACACCACATACCACATCCAGCCCCTCACATGTACTACATACACATACACACCACACATGCACATCACACATGCACCCATCACATAACATACACATACACTCCACAAACCACCCACATGCCACATAAAACACAGCTATTAATGCCACAAATAAATGTTCTTAATACATACCCATATTCTGTTAGCTTTTGACATCAGAGCCAGATCTGGAGGGTGACTTTGCCTTCCCTGGTTAAGTTCAGTTTAGCAGTTTCGCAAATATTTAGTGAGCATCAGCAAGACCAGGTGTCAGAAGCTGGGAGTGCAACACGATGTCAGGGAACAAGTGGAGGAGGGACGGGCAGGGGACCAGCTCACGCGGGGCACGGGGTGGGAGAGGGCTGGAGCAAGAGCACAGGTTGTCTCCAACAGGCCCTGGCTGCAGCCCATGTAGAAGAAGAATCAGGGGCTGGAAAATGTGAGGCCTTGAGTGCCCCCCTAAGGAACTGGGCAGTGGTCCCAGTGAGAGTAGGTCTGTCTGGGCCAGAGAGGTGTGGGATCTGGTCTCCACTCTGCCACTGAACCAGCTTTTGAGTAGCAGCATCATTTGAGTATCAAAAGTCTGAACATCTCATTATTCTCTTTCACCAGATCTGGGGAGGATAAGGGGATGGTTCCAGACGTGGTGAGGGGAGCACATGCAAAGGGCCTGAGGTGGGCGTGTGCCTGTCTGACCCACTGCTGTCATTGCAACCACTGCCCCATTTCTTAGGGGGCCGGTCGAGGCCTCACATGTTCCAGCCCCTGGTTCTTCTGCAACATGGGCTTCTGCCGGGGTCCTTTGAGACAACCTGTGCTCTTGCCCCCAGTCCTCTCCCACCCCATGCCCTCATATGAGCTCTTCTGTCACCTGGAGCACACTTCCCTCCTCCTCCTGTTCGCTGACATTGTGTTGTACCCCTAGTTAGGAGGACATGTGGGTGGGGCAGAGTGATCCAGAGAGAGTGGACCAGGGCATGTGGATGGAGAGGTAGGCAGAAGCCAGTTCGTGTAGGGCCTCATGGGCCATTGTAAGGACTTAGCATTTTATTTTGAGTGGGAGGGGACCTACTGAAGTCTTCTGAGCAGAGAGTGACATGAATTGACTTTGCTTTAATGAGGATCCTTCTGGCTGCTGAGCAGAGAACAGAGCGAGGGGGATGCGAGGGGGGAGGGGCACAGGGATGCGAGCCTGGAGGAGGTGGGGGAGAGCTGATGGGGTCTTGGGCCTAGGAGGAAGCAATAGAAGTGGTGACAGAGGTCAAGAGATGTTTTGCAGCTTAAGCCAACAGGATTTCCTGATGGACGCAAGATGGAGTGTGGGAGAAAGGGAACTGTCCAGAATGACAGTGATGTTTTTGGTTTGAGCAATGGAAGAAAGGAACCACCATTGACCAAGAAGGGGTAATGTGGGTGTGGATAATGAGGATCAGGCTTGAAGGCAAGGAGCAGGAGCCACTCTTCTGTCATCTATGAATGGGGAAATGAGCAGCTCTCCTTCATGGGGCTTTTGGGAAACTTCCACAGGTCGGTGGTCACTGAGGTCCTCAGCCCAGGAGTTTCTGCATCATGGGACACACAGCTGCTGATCACGTGATGGCCTTAAGAACAGGCGAGGGTCATGGTTTTCAAACTAGATTCCTGAGGGCCACCAGGAGCAAGGTAGCTGGGGATGGTCATCAACACCTGTCTTCACCATCACCCACCTCCGCCCTGACCCTAGGGAGCCAGAATGCCCGAAGTCTCAGACCAGCCCTGCCACCTACTAGCTGTGTGACACTGGGCTATTTGGCCACTCCTCTGCCTCTGTTTCCCCATCTTGAAAATGGAGCTGATGATGATGATAATATCACCACTTTGGGGGTTGTTGTGAGGAAATAGGCAATCCAGGTAAGGTGGGAAGGATAAATGGGCTAATCCGTGGAAATAATTACAACCACTGGACACCAAATAAATGCTCAGTACATAGTAGGCATTTGAGCATGTTTGTTCGGAACTTAGTGTTTCTCAGCTAAAAGAAATACATGGATGGTCTTAGGCTACCTTCCTCCTTATCCTGTTGAGGAGCTTGAAGTCTTGATAGGGAAGTAGAGATTGAGGGTGAGGAAGAGCTGTCAGTCCCTCTCACATGGAAAGGGAGAAACAGCCTCCCTCAGGGGGCCAAGAGGAGGCTCCTGCAATTGTTTAAGCAGAAACGTGGTAAGCAATGCCAATAAGGCTTAGACTTCCAAGTTCCTTCTTAATTCAACATTGAGGGACACTATGGCCAGGTCACAAGGAGTGTGACCAGCAATGTGATCTCCTTCCCTAGCATAGGACTGGGGGGACAAACATGATGGGTTCCCTGGCTTACACAGGACCCTGGTGATTTTCTCTCCCCAGATTTTGTTTTGTCATCGGGGAGTCATAGTGCAGATTAAGGCCAACTTGACTCAAGAACCCACTGAATGGACTACATCTAGGTACCAGATGTGTGACGCTGGAGATGTGTGTCAGGAGACGCTGCTGCTCATAGACGTAGGTATGTCGGCTGGGCACGAGGGCGAGACATGGGCACCGTGTGTCCTGCATCCCCACCTTGGATTCCATCCCCTGAATTTCCTCGTCTGTTCCTTTCACACTGGGCAATCTCAGCCCAACTCTTTCTCTCTCGGGGCCTCGGTTTCTCCTTAAGAAAACTGGCACAAGGCAACGGCTGTAATAGTACCTGCCTTGCTGGGCACTGTGAAGATGTAGGTGGAAATCTATGCCAAGGGCTGAGAACAGTGCTGGCACAGGGGAATCCCAGTAATTTCACTCATTCAAGAAATGTTTCTTGAGCACCTGTTTTAGGCACTGCAGATCCAATTGATCTGCCTTCTCACACCTTTGCACTCTAGTGGGGAAACACACAAAAAAAACAAAAACAAAAAGGAGGAGAATAAGGATATGAAGATAAAAGCTCTGGAGAGAAATACAGCAGGGAAAAGGAGATAGAGAAAGTGAGGCGAAGGCTGTGATTGTCAGACAGTGCTCAGGGAAGTCTCTGTGGAGCAGGTGACATTTGAGCCCGAACTGGGAGGTGGCAGAGCTGGCGGGAGGACCCAGGCTCTGGCCTGTCTTTGTCCCACACTAAACATGACTTGAGGTATTATAAGCAGGAGACCTGCATTCACCCTTCACCTGGGGAGCATTGTGGATCCAGGGAGCCCAGCTCCACAGCCCCTGCCATCCGTGGGTCTCTTCCTCCTCCAGCCCTGCTTTCACTGTCTCACCCCTCAGGATACAGATCACTCCTATTGTGGAGCAAAGGCTGCAGCAAGGCTGGGGTGCTGGATTCCCAGACTGTCTCCATACATTCGGGGCCCCTTGGAGTACTGGTCGCTTCCTATGTCCGGTACTGCTCCTCCAACCATTGCAACAGAGCCAGCACTAGCAGCGTCTTGCTGAATGCCCTCCCTCATCCAGGTATGGGATCCAGGGACTTGGGGAGGTGGGGCTTCCGAGATACAGATGTTTGGGCTCAACAGGGGTGGCTGCAGCTGAGAGCAGAGCTGTGCGCTCCAACCTCATCTGTGCCCCCCAGCTGCCCCTGCCCCGGGAGACCTGCGCTGTCCTGTCTGTGTGCAGTTGTTTGGTTCCTGCTTACCGAACTCTAACTATGTAACATGCCCTAATGGCACTACTCATTGTTATAATGGACACATTGATCTCAGGGGAGGTGAGTGCTGAAGGCTGGGTGCCAAAGATGAAGGGGTTGGGGGCCTGAAGTCATTGGCCTTGAGGTGGGAGGCTGCTTGTGGCTCTGACTCGTGGGTTTGAGAGTGGAGGGAGTTGAGGACCTAGATTTCTAGGTCTGAGGGAGGAGGGGCTGGGGGCCTGGACCCCTGGGTCTGAGGAACTTAGGTGTGTGGCACTGTGTCCTCTCTGACTCAGTCTTCACCCTCCAGGTGGAGTGACCTCTACATTGAGCGTTCAGGGCTGTATGGCCCCATCTTCAATATCGTTGTTTAACCACACCCAGAATATCGGGGCTTTCTCTGTGAAGGAGAATTTTGAGGGTCAGGAAGAGGATGAGAAGCCTCTTAGCCATGACGGAGTTGCTCCTGCCCCCCACCTGGCTTGGGTAGTGGGGGCTGGGCTATCCCTAGCCCTTTGGTGTGGAGGGCTTTGCCTTTACTGCTAACTCCATTTCGCCTTGATTCTTAACCTCTGCCTCCCGCCCCCACCCCCTGAAACCAACTGCCCCTCTGACCTCATAACCTAATAATGTTGGACACCAAGTCATTTTCCCATCCTCTCCATGAGTTATCATCCTCCACACACCCACACACACTTTATCACCTGATAACAACGTATGGAAGGGCCTGGGAGCAGCTGAACTTGCCTTATGGGTGAGGGGATATTCAAGGAGTGGCCACATGTGTCTCATAATAAAGACACTGTCCTTCCTCCCAATGCTGGGATTTCTCTATGTGAGGGGAGGTCAGGACAGCCAGAGATCTGACATGGGGGAAGAGAAGTATTTGGTGAGAGAATCAGCATCCAAGGCTCATCATTCATTGTTCTGGTCCACATCTCCATTCCAGCCTGGGTGATGGCAGAGTCTTCAGGGTGCTCCAGTCAACCTCAGGACAAACAGGGGGCTCACCTTATCTCGAGACACACACACACACGCACACACGCACGCACGCACGCACACACACGGGAGGCGGGGAGAAAGAGAGATTTATTTACAGGACCTCTAGCTGAAAAATGCATCCACCCCACAGTGGCACTATAGGGAGAGTGTATTAGTCAGTGTTCTCCAGAGAGACAAAATCAATAGGATATGTTATAATTATACGAGAGGGATTAGGGGAATTAGCTCACACGACTGTGAAGAAAAGTCGCACCATAGGCCGTCTATAAACTGGATGTCAGTAGCATGTCTCAGTCCAAGTCCAAAGACCTCAAAACCAGGGAAGCTGATGGTGTCCTTGGTTTAAGTCCTGGAACCCAAAAGCTCAAGAGTCTTGAGGTCTGATGTCCACAGACAGGAGAGAAGGGTGTATCCCAGCTTGAGCGGATCGAGAGATTGACCTTTCTCCTCTGTCTTTTTTTTTCCTCTGGACCCCCAGTAAATTGGAGGGTTCCCACCCACATTGAGGTTCCCACCCAGTCCACTCAGACTCTCATACTAATCTCTGTTGGAAACACCCTCGTGGACTGTATTAGTCCGTTTCGTGTTGCTATAACCGAAATACCTGAGATGATAATTTATAAGGAAAAGAGGTTTATTTGGCTTACAATTCTGGGACAGCTGCATCTGGCACAGGCCTCAGGCTGCTTCTACTCATGGTGGAAAAGTGGCAGGCAGCTGGTGGGTACAAGCAGATCACATGGCGAGAGGATGCGAGCGAGAGAGATAGATAGATAGATAGATAGAGAGAGAGAGAGAGAGAGAGAGAGAGAGAGAGAAGGTGCCATTGTCCTTTAAACAATCAGCTCTCGTGGGAACTAATAGAGTGAGAACTCACTGACTACCCCTCCTCCCCCAGGGAGAGCATTAATCCATTCATAAGGGATCTGCCCCCATGACTCAATCGGTTTCCAACACTGTCACATCGGAGATCAAACTTCCACATGAGTTTTGGAGAGGACAACACATCCAAACTCCATCATGGACACATCTAAAAAGATAGCTTTATCAGGTTTTTTAGCATTCCTTCATCTAACCAAGTTGACACCTAGAATTTACCTTCACAAAGGGGAAGGGGGAATTAATGTTCTAACCTCACTCAATGTCCTCCCTGTGGTCTCCTTTTGGGGCTCCCCATTGGCTGACCCCAGCTGGAAGCCAGAGGCAGGAGATCCTGTTGCTGCAGTCCCCATGAATCTGCCACTCACAGTGCAAAGCGAGGGGAAAAGGAAGGAGAGTGAATCTGAAAAAGGAAACAGAAAGTGTCAGAACAGTCCACCCCTCCCCCCCTCAGCATCCACCCTTTTCCTTTGTCCAGATGAAAATCAGACTCCTTAATACACAAGACACCCGGTTCCCATCCATTACCCAATCACTGCAGCATTGTGTGATAGTGACAATAAAGTCCTGCTCTCATAGCATTAAACCACAGGTTCTTCATCAGCCACAGTGAGAAAAAGATGTGATAGCTGCTGAGGTCCTGGGTGTGAAGCTGGTGGCAATCACAGCTGCCTTCTTTCACCACCCATTCCATATTCCCTCACCACCTCCTTGGGACCACTGATGGGTGACTCATGCCTTCACTCCTATGGGGGGTGAGTCTTGGATGGTCTTGTGTTTATCAGGTTTCTGCACTTTTCCACTGAATGGGGCCACTGGCCAAGGAAATATCACCCCAACAAGTTGCCTGCCTTCCAGACCCAGCAACCCAACATCCGTCTCGTCATCAGTGTCAGTCATCCCTCTGCTTTGCTGTTGTTTCAGCAGCATGAAGAGCACAGAATGGCAGAGGGCAGTCCTAGCTTTCTATTGACTACGACTATGATGGGATTCTTCATCCACATTGTCCCAAGGTCACAGGGACAAGAAGCAAACATTCTTGCAGTGGGTTGTTAGGTGCAGCAGTGGGAGGGGCACTCCTTATTTCCTGGACCCATACATGCTGGCCATGGAGGAAGTGGCATGACAGGCTGGCCATGGAGGAAGTGGCATGATAGGCTGGCCATGGAGGAAGTGGCATGATAGGCTGGCCATGGAGGAAGTGGCATGATAGACTGGCCATTGGTTTAAGATGTACAGCATTTCCTGTTGGATGGCAGGGTATGGTCTCTCACTGGTGTCCTAATAAGCCACTCATGGGCCGTTCCATTCTGATAAGCCAACTGCCTCAGTGTAGTGGGAACCCGGGAAGGTCAGTGAATCCCACGGGTGGGAGTAACTTACGATGTGTCCCCTAGTGGGAAGCAGCGTGGCACAGGATACCATCGCAATACAAAAGACATTTTCTAAATCCCAAAATGGCAGTGTTCACAGAAGCGCTGAGTGCAGGGAGGGAAAATCAGAACCCACAGCGTGTGTCCATCCCTGTGAGGTTAAAGCTAGGTCCCCTCCATGACAGGAAGTGCGCTGTGTCTTCAATCTCCCTTCAATGGCCAGGTCATCCTGCTGTAGAATGACGCCATGCCAGGGGCTTCACATTGGCCTCTGCCTGTGTTGGGTTGGGTGCTAAGTATAGTCAACAGCCAGTCAGCCTTAGAGAGAGTCAACCCATTTGTCCTAACCATGTACAGCCTCTGTCCCTGCCCCACGGGCATGTTGCATGTAGACCCAGTGAGCAAGCTCTGCTGGGGAAGGAAGCTGCCAGGTGCTGTCCACTGAATATTAAGAGCTGTCTCTTCAGTCAGTGTGTGTGTCCTGGTGGGCATGCGTGTGGGACATGCAACCTCACACTCTGCCCATCCCCAGAGGACTGTCTGCATATTCTTCCTGTCTCAGTTTTATTCTTTTATTCTGTTCTTGACCAGGGGGCCCACCATGGATCCATTGAGAAGTGGACCTAAGGCTATGTCTCCCTCCATACAGGTGGACCCCTGAAGTTTTCCCACCTGAAGGATTTCCCTACTTCACTCCTTCAGGGCCACCTGTGAGTGGGACACTAATGTAGCTGCCATCTACTTTTGTCTGGTGCCAGCTCATCGTGAGAATTCATCCTTCCCTTTTCTTGCTCTGTAAAGAAGTCACAGGGAATCCCCAGGAGTCCATAGTTGTGGTAGATGAGGAGGCAGGAGGAGCAGGTGCCCACCTGCTGGGGCATTTACATGTGCCCTCCAGACCTGCTTAATCCTGATCTCATACACACCTTTCCCATGGAAGATGGGTACTGCGGTGCACACTCCATGTCAGGGCTTGGTAGCTCAGACAGCACCCAGGACTTGATGTGCAGTTCAGGTAACAATGCCCCTGTTGGTGTCACGTGATCAGGCATTCAGATTTCGCTGTGCCCAGTAGTAAGCCAGGAGCTGCTTTCCAAAAGGGGGATAGCGTCTGCAGAAGGAGACATACCTTTGATCCAAAACCCTGAGGTTCTGCATTGTGTTTATCCTATTTTTCTATGTCAGTTTTTGTAACTTTCAATAACACCAGATCTGTTGAGTCACATGGCCTGAGGTTCAGGACAGCTGGTTTCCAGCCTGGACTTTCTGCAGAGCCATTTCCTGCTCTAGAATCCACTCAAAACTGGCCGCTTTATGGGTTTCCTCACAAATGAGTAGAAGTAGAAAGTCAAAATATGCTACATTTTGCCTGCCAAATCCTAAGGGACCTATCTCTTATCTCAGGGCAGAAGCACAAAATGCAGCAAATTGTCTTTCAGTTTAGATGAAATATTGGGACTTGCCTCAGACCTATAGGTCCCATGGTTTACATCAGTCTGGTAAGAAGGTTGATGTCTGCACAGTTTATCTCCCACCCTGTGGCACACACGTGTCTTATTTCTAAGTCATTAACTGGACTTGCTACTTCTTGCTCACTGTGTCTAGTGAAATTAACATAATGTCACAAATGAAGTGAACCAGTATGATGTTCTGTAGAAAATCAGGTGATCGAGGTCCCTTTGCACTATGAGAAAGATCAGGAGAGCAGACCAAGCCGTGAGACCACAAAGTTAAGGTGTATTCTTGTCCCTGAAATATGAAAGCAAATGCTTCTGATTATCTCTGCCAATAAATATGAAAAAAGGGCAGTTAGATCTGCAGCTGCATGTCCAGGGGCTGCAAGAAGCCACAGCTAGAGCTGCAGCTGCAGTTTTCATTGCTGCTTACCTGTGCTGTATCCTGCCATCACTCTTCTGACATTTTTGCAGTGACCAAACAGGAGCAATAAATGGAAGTGTGGGAGCAGTCTAGACCCCTGCATCTCTCAAGCTTTCATGTTGGCACTAATCTCAGAAATTCCCCAGTGAAGGTGGTGATAGTGCCAGAATTACCATTTGGCTTTTTCTACCATAATGGCCCTCACTCCGTGGGTCAGGGAACCTGTGCAGGGATTTTTTCCAGTTACCTATACCTATTATACAATCTGGGATGACCTAAATAACAGGATAAGTCTTGTGGTCTTACTTGGTCCCCTAGGAAAAGAATTTGAACCAAAAATCTATTGACAGGGATTGAATTGTTCCCCCCAAGTTTTATGTATTAGAAGCTTGTGACTGTTGGGAGTGTGGGAAATACTATTATGGTAATTGAAAGGTGAGTAATAAATTGATAGATTAATGGTGGTCACGGTTATGGTTCTGAGGGCTTTAAAAGGAGCATTCACAGGGAGCTCTCTCTCTGCCTCTGTCATCTCACAATGTGATACCCTGTCTTGCTGAAGCCACCACCAAGAAAGACCCTCACCAGATGTGTTCCCTGGACTTTAAACTTCCCAGCCTCTGAAACTGTAAGCAATAAATTTTGTTTTCTTATAAATCACCTAATTCCAGGTATTTTGTTATAAGCAACAGAAACAGACCAATCTATCTATCTATCCTCTGACTCATTCACAGTGGGGATTAGCATCCCCATCATCCAAACAATCCCTGGAAGTCCTGAGCATTTCCCTTTGACCAGTGCCCAACTCTTCCAGACAAATGGCCCCAGGTCTCTCTGGTGTGGAAGAAGATTCACTGTCGACACCCTTAGCTGCACTGCAAGGTCCTTCTCGAACAGATCCAGCCTCCCCCTCACTCTTGGTGTCCCAGGTCTGTGAACTGGACAAGAGGCCATTGTGACAACCTAAGTTAGAGTTCTTCCCATCGGAACTAGAAAATTTCCTACTTATCAAGCCGTATCTTAGTAGACTTCCCATTAATTTCACTTTTAGGGACCCCCTGGTCATTTAGATTTGCCATAAATCCCCACCTGTCAAAATTCTCTGATGACCTTTTTGCTCTGTGGCTTATTTCAGTGACTGGGGCCACCTTGTCTCCAAATGCTCAGTGTCACCACTCGGCCACTGCAAGATCCTCTTTTCCATTGGAGATCAGAGAACACAGCTCCATTACAGTATTCCCCATAAGCATCTTCTGCCTCAAAGGTGAGCCTCCACAGAACTCTTGCTGTCTCCTCCTCAGTGTATTTCAGGTGACTGAGGAGACTGCACACAACCAGCCATTCCATTCTGGCTTTCCCATCTCCCCAGACTTTGAACTCTTTTTCTATCCAGTATGCCAGAGGATTTCAGCATAGACTCCAGATATAACTCACTAACCTAACAGATTAGTAATGTCATTCCCAAGTGCTTGAGCCAACACCTTAAATCCCACATTCCATGTAAAAGAATTTGGTTCTATAAAGCCTTTTTCTTCATCCTATCTGGCCTCACACCCTTAGAGTCAGTATCAATCAGGGTCCAGGCAGGAGTCAGAAACCACACACTAATTTGAGCAAGAAAAGTTGAATATAAAGGATCGCTAACTAGTAGAGGATTGGAGTTAAGAGGGAATTGACAACTAAAGGGTAAGGAGAACTCTCAAGAAAAGCAGAATGGCAAATATAGGGCATAATTTCCACCCAGGGGCTGGAACATAAGCCCTTCCTCCTGCAGTGTCCCTCTAGCACCCTTTACTGGAATGTCTAACATTATGCCAGGGAGACAAGAAGTGTTTACAAGATCTAGCTCCTGTATCACAAGCAGGATGATGAAGGATGGATCTGGAGCTGAGAGGCAATAAATGGATAATTGGCACAGAATCTATGTATGCATATGTTCTAGGACTCCTGTCAGTACAGATTGGTGAGGTCCTGTAATGCTCTCAGTGTGTGGCTTGCTTGCCCCAGACCAGCCCTGTGCTTCTCTGTCTGGCTATGTTGAAACCTCACTCTCACTGTGGGTGTGGAGGAGAGCAAGGCTTCCCTGGTGAGGCAAGTGCCCCAGATGCAGTCATCGGCAGGCTTTTGTGCAGGGGAGGACTGGTTCCCTCAGATGGGAGTGGGAGATATCTTCACTGTGTGTGAGGAGATTGGTCATCCCAAGGCCCCTATCTCATGTCTGAGGACCACACTCCCTTCTCCACCAGTGCCTTTACCTTAGCATAACTTGTGGGGTTGATCGCCATTAAAGAGTAAACTGAGGCATGATAAAATTTAAGGAGTTTATTTGAGCAAACAATGATGCATCAATTGAGCAGCTCCAAGCCAGAGATCATTTGGGAGCTCCACTGAGGGAATGCAAGGGAGAGACCTTTATAGGACAAACACAGATGTAAAGGAAAAATGTATATATTTGTAGGGAAAATGAAAAGTAAATGGTCAAGGTCCCTAGGCATTTGATGTAAATGATAACTGTGCATGTGTGCCCAGGTGTTCCTTGGCTATTTTCTGTGGATGCGTGTGAGCACCCAGGTCTTCCTGGGTTATTGGACTTAAGTATAAAGGATGAATGGCTTTGATACACAGGGTACTCAGTACACCACGGGAGGTGCTAGCTACCTGAGCTTGCATATAAGTAAAGCCTATTAACTTTTACCCATGGCTCCCAGGATCTTTCTCCTATTACCTAGCTTGTGGACCTGCAGATGAGAGGTTTGTGATCCAGTCTGTACAATGGGTTTGAAGGGTCTGTGGGCCCTAGCCCTAGTGAGACAATATTTTATTTTGTTCCAGTTATACAGTTGACGTATTTGGTCTATCCTGTTGGAAAGTCCCTAGTTATATAAGTTTCTTGGCTGCTTCTGAATGGTTGAGCCTAAGTTCAATTTTTCTTTAATACAGGCATTTACAAGAAATAGCTCAAGTTAAGTTTTGCTTATGTTCACAAACCAAGCAAAACTTATGTTCACAAACCAAGCAACCACTTATGAGGCCTGACTGGCTTCGTTTGTTCAGAGATTCTTCAGCCCAGTCTCCTTTTTAATTCACTTTAACCACATGCACCTAGCCATGCAGCTCTGCAGCCCTTTCACTCAGGCTCTCGGTTTGGTCCTCAGCCAATCTTCCCTGGAGCTACAGGAGGCAAGGGCTCACTGCCAAGGAGGCTTTCTGATCGCTCACTCACATTCACATTTAGACAGTCTCATTTTTCAATCACTCATTTTGATTTCTAGTATCACCCAAAGAAACCAGCTGTCTCCACCACTGTTGCCATAGTGACAAAGTGCCGCAGCCACTTCAGGACCCAATACTTTGCCTGCCACCTGCACTTCCTTCACTGCTGCCACCAGTGATAATTTGAGCGATGCGATGTTGCCATAGGTCTTGTCTCACCTGTGCCCCATCTTCCCCCATCAAAGTGGGTATCTCTGTGCTCCTGCTATGTGGTGGTAAGCTAATCCAAAAATGCAATTTCGATGGTCTGTTTCCTGGTGCCACTCCTGATCCTAATTATGGATTGGTCAGGGGACCAGCAGGAAACAAATGGCACACTTAAATCGGGTAATTTGAGCAGAATTAATTAAAAGAACTGTTTATAAATGTAAGGTCAAAATCTAGGGAAACCACAAAGGATGGTCTGGAACTTGGGGGCACCCCTATATTTTAAACACATTGTTATGACAATATATAACATGTCATGTTAAAGTTTGTGGACAAAGATTCAGGACCACATAAACTTGGTCAGGTTTGCATGCACAAAGGCTCTATGTCTAAGGAGTGCCATGCACTTCATAGATATATATTGACTTGTATGAAAAGGCTCAATACTGAAACAGGAAGAAAGCTCCATCCTACATTAAGTCCACACCTGAACACAAGGCCACCCACACTCATGGAGTGTTGGTAAATGTTGAATGACTCATTTCCCAAGGGGAGGGGAAGAAAAGCTTTTATTTGTAGTGTTTGCCAATTTCTATGGTGTGAATACTCTCACCATGGCTGATTTCAAGCTACCAACATGATGTCACTGAACATGGAGCTGGGAAGAAATGCCCAGAAGCAGCCATTATGTAATATTTGTACCATACAGATGCAATAGATGTAAATAACACCAAGAGCATAGGTAATAATAAAATGTAAGATAATTAGGAAGTAATGATTTTTTTTAGTATTTATTACCTTTCTCTTTAATATACTAGTTGACCCTTGAACAACGTGGGGGTTGGGGCACTTACCCTCTGTGCTGTTGAAAATCTGTAAATAATTTATAAACCCTCAGAAACTTAACTAATAGCCTGTTGACTGGAAACCTTACCAATAACATAAACAGTTGATTAACACATATTTTGTATGTTATATGTATTATATACTGTATCCTTACAATAAAGTAAGCTAGAGAAAAGAAAATGTTATTAATAAAATCATAATCGAGAGAAATTTTCCAATATATTTATCAAAAAAAATTCACATATAAGTTTAACCATGAAGTTCAAATCCATGTTGTTCAAGGGTCAACATTAATTTAATAGTAAATTGACATAATTTAATTTTTAGCAATGGATGTGTTTAGAAACTAGCTTGCAAAATACCTGAAAATTTAGACATTTACTCTCACGAATCAGAGTTAGCTCCAGCCCACCACTGCCCACAACCCGGAGGGAGTAAGTGTGCATGTATGGGGCAGGACCATCTTCGCAATGCCAAAAATCAATAAAAACCACACAAATAAAAATGCCATATCACCCTGACCAGAGTTAAGCTCGCAGATGTAGACAATTCACTTTAGAATAAAAAAAAAGTCCTTTACCTAAGCTTATGAATTTTGGTCCTGAAAATCTATTTCCCATTCCCATGTTCTAACTCCTATGAGTGACAGATTAGCAGGCATAATTCATTACTTAATTCAGTAATAAGTACTTTTTGAGCACTTCTTATTAGTCTCCTCTAGGTGCTTGGGCTACAGAAGTGAACAAAACAGCAAGTATGCTTGCCCTCTGGGAGCTTATGTTATGAAAGGAGTGGGAAAATTATCAAGCATGTGATATTATATCGGCACAGTTGGTCAGTATCGTTGTAAGAATTCAACTTATTAAATTATAGAAAAAAATCAAACAAACTTTGCCGTAGTAAGAAGAGAAAAATTAAATTGTTCGTCTTCATCATTAGGGATTTCTACTGAGTTTTTGATGGCTGTAAAAGCGAGCCTGGAGACTTCTGCAGTATGTGATCCCTGAGAAAAAGGAAAAACATGAGGTGGGCCATTTGACTGTCCAATTTTGTGCCTGGAGTCAGTTTCCAGACTGTGGTTCAGGGAGGTGGAACACAAGCAGAGCATGGTGGTCACACTGGGTTGAGTAGACACAGATGAGAATTTGGGGATGAGGAAGTGGCTTGAATTTATAGAGCAGAGTATTAGAGAGAAGGGAGCTATACAAAGAAAGAGCCCCTACATTGAGTTTGTTACTGAATACTAACTTGCATATACACAGATGAAATTCCAGGTGGTTAGGCAAAAACCAAACAAACTGAATGTCTTAGTCTGTTTGTGCTGCTATGAAAGACTGGATCATTAATAAAGGAAAGAAGTTTATCTGCCTCACAAATCTGGGGCAGCTGCATGTGGCAAGGGCTTCAGGCTGCTTCCACTTATGGCAGAAAGTGGGAAGAGAGCTGGCATGTGCAAGGGGATCACATGGCGGGAGAGGAAGCAAGAGAGAGAGGAGAGGTGCCAGGATCTTTTTAAAAACCAGCTCTCAGGGGAACTAATAGAGGGAGAACTCACACTCCCCCAAGGGAGGGCATTAATCTATTCATAAGGGATTTGCCCCCATGACCCAAACACCTCCCACAAGTCCCCACCTCCCACCACTGCCACAAATTTGGGGATCAATTTTTTTTTTTGTCTTTTTGTGACCGGTAAGGGGATCGCAACCCTTGGCTTGGTGTCGCCCACACTGCGCTCAGCCAGTGAGCGCACCGGCCATTCCTGTATAGGATCTGAACCCGCGGCGGGAGAGCTGCTGCCCTCCCAAGCACTGCACTCTCCCGAGTGTGCCACGGGGCTGGCCCTGGGGATCAATTTTTAACAAGAGTTTTGATGGGGACAAAGATATCTAAACCATAGCACTTATGAAAACCTGTCAGGGATCTACACGTGGAACAATGTCCAGAGTTCACATAGAAAAGAAAGACGTTCAAATTCCAATAAGCCAGGGAACAGATATCTTATTGAATGCATAGAATATTCAGTAGAAACTTCAGAAAGGTTATACCTTAAAAGTAGGGCTAAACTTGCCCTAGAGTAAAGTCTGTTCTATACTCATGGTCATACAACTTAAATATTTCATATTATCCTACATCATATGTTCTTAAATATTTCTATATAATAGCAATAAACTAGAAAGTAAAAAATAAAAAAATTTACCATGGCATCTATACACATAAAGTACTAAGTAATCAATTTAACAAAATGTGTGGAAGACCTTTACACTGAAAGCCAAAGCTTTGAACAGACACTTCACAGATGAAGATATACAAATGGCCAGTAATCACATTAAAAATTGCTCAGCATGTTTAGTCATCAAAAAAATGCAAATTAAAAGTATGATGAGATGTTACTACAAATCCACTAGAATGACTAAAATTTAAAAGTTTGACAAAACCAAAAGTTAGCAAGGATGTGGAGCAAACAAAATTCACACTGCTGACGAGAATGTAAAATGTTGCAACCACTTTGGAAGAAGTTCCAGGAGTTCATTAAACACTTACCCTATGCTCCAGAAATTCTGCATTGTACTCAAGAAAATAAAAATATATATTCAAGTAAGAGCTTGTATATGAATGTTCATAAGAGATTTATATAACAGCTCAAAACTGGAAAGAATCCAAATATTTACTCAGAGGCAAATGAATAAATACATTGGAGTACATCCATACAATGAAATGCTAGTCAGCATTAAAAGGAATTAACTATATTAATACTCACAATAACATGGATAAATATAAAAAACTATGCTGAACAAAAAAATGCCAAAGACAAATGAGTTCATGCTATATGATTCCACTTATACAGAATTCTGGAACAGGCAAAATGTTTCACAGTGACAGAAAGTAAGTAGTTCAGTGGTTTCCAGTGAGGGTGGGGAAGGTTGGGAGGAGGGGGCTTGACTGCAAAGGGACATGAGGGAACTTTTTGGAGTTATGAAAATATTTTGTATCTTGATTGGGATGGTGATTACACAATGTCATTCATTTTTCAACTCTCAGTAAACTGTTCACCTCTAATGGATGCATCTTATTGGATATAACTTATACTTCAAAAAAATGAAAGAAGTCCAAACAAAAGGAAATGTTTACTGTTACTTAATTTATATCATGTGGTAAAGTTTTAAACTCACATTCATTTTTAGTTGTACTCATTGTTTCCTGACATATAGTTATCTAATTAGTGTTCGACAGCCTTGAGGTTGACAAACGCAGAAGAGGGCGTTTATAATGGGATCACAACTGGTGAGCGTCAGCAAGTTTTATTATACCTATGTTGTCTTACTTACTTTCCTCCTTGGGAATCAGAATCTTAGGAAACAGTAAATTCAGTTTCAAAGTCAACATGCCCAACAAACTGAGTTGGAAAATAATTTTACTAAGGAAAACTGCTTTTCTTTCTTTGAGTACATATTTTCCTCTTAAAGAGAAATGTATGGTTTTCACATAAATTAGGGATGGTATTAAGGGGGTTGTTCAGCAGAGCATGATAGTTTCTAAAGGATCCAAATGCCTGAATTAGGAAAACCTTGTCTGGGGGAATCTAAGGCTGAGTTTGAGTGACTTTGCGTTTCCACAGCAAAATATGAAAGTTCCCGTTGCTCAGCATTCTCGTCAGCACTTGGTTTGGTCAGTACTTTTGTTTTAACCATTCTAGTATGTGTGAAGTGGTATCTCATTGTGGTTTTAATTTGCATTTCACTAATGGCTAATGATGTTGAACATCTTTTCATACAATTATTTGATATCCATATATCCTCTTTGTCAGAGTGTCTATTCAGGACCTTTACCTATTTTCAATAGGGTTGTTTGTTTTCTTATTGAGATTTGAGAGCTCCACATATATTCTAGATCTCCATCTATAACTGTGAATGTGTCTGTTTCTCCTTTTGGTTCTGCCAGGTTTTATATCACGTATTTTGAAACTCTGTTCTTGGGTGCGTACTAAGTTTGTCTTTTGGAGAATTGACTCATTATTATTTAATTCCCTCTTAATCTCTGGTAATTTTCTTTACTCTGAAGCCTACTTTTTCTGATATCAATATAGCCACTCCAACTTTCTCCTGATTAGTGTTTGCATGTTATATCTTCTTCTGTCCTTTAACTTTTCAGCTGCCTATATTATTATATTTGAAGTGAATATCTTAAACAGTCAACATGTAATTGAGTTTTCCCTAATCCATTCTGAAAATCACAGATTTAAATTTGAGTTTTTAGAGCGTTTACATTTAAAGTAACTTGGATACAATTTTTATAAATTGATTTTTTCCTCTTTCTCCTTCCATGTTGTCTTATGGGTTATGTCTTAGTTTGTTTGTGCTACTATAACAAAAATATCTCAGATTGGGTAATTTATAATGAGCAGAGAGACTTATTTTCTCATAATTCTGGAGGCTGAAAGTCCAAAGTCAAGGCGCCAGCATCTGGTGTCTGGTGAGAGACTTCTTGCTGTGCCCTCAAATGGCAGATGGTAGAGGGCAAGAGAGAGCAAGCTCCCTCCCACTAGTCCTTTTCATAGAGACGTTAATTATAAATCCAGACCTAAACACCTCCCAAAAGGCCCCACTTCCCAACACTGTTGCATTGGGGTTTCAGTTTTCAATGCATGAATTTTGGGGGACACATTCAGACCATAGCAGGCTATTTCATCATTTTAGTATTCCATTCAAGTGTATCTATTTTGTTTTTCCCCATATCTCTTTAAAGTGATTTCTCTAGAGATTACAGGATTATAAAATGCCTATTTAATTTTTCCCAGTCTACTTAGAATCAATATTTTTTCACTTCAGATAGGATGTAGGAACCTTACCAAATATAGGTCCATTTACTCTCCTCTTTTTATGTTGAAGTTGTTCTATGTATTCCGTTTGCACACATTCAAAACCGATGCTATCACGGGAAGGGGTACAGAAGGACTCCCGGGTCTGAGGCAGAGTGGGCTTGGGCCTTGACCCCTTGGTCTGAGAGAGAAGGTGGCCGGGGTTCTGGACTCCTGGGTCTGAGAGAGGAGGGACTGGAGGCCTGGAATCTTGGGTCTGTGGGAGGAGGTTACTCAGGGCAAGTTCTCAAAGGTTCCTGAGTAATGAGAGGACAGGGGGCCAGCCATCAGAGATCTAGTATTTGAGGTGAATTACTTTCTTTATTTTCTCTTATTTTACTCCTGGAGATGGGATCAAAACCACAGAGAGCACAGCCTGCCTGCTCCATCGGTCTGCTCTTTGTCAAATGTCACCAATCAAGACAGTCCCTTCAATTATTCTAAGAACTGCCAAGCTTCCAGAACATGCCAGCCAGACGGCAATGACAGAATCATCCACAGTTACATCTGAATAGAAAGACCTCCTCCTCTGAAGTCTGTGAGCACTGCCCCTGGCCTAGCTGCTGGGACAAGGTTGAAATAGGCCTTGGCCCTTTTGTGACGTGCTTCATCTTTTCTGCCTCCTGATGATACCAACCTATCCTGTCCTGTAGTCCCAAGACTTAAGGACATCTGACACCTAATTATTTCCTATACACTCCATGAATTACATGCTTATTTTTAATGTTTTGAATTTCAGGACATCAAATAATTACACAATATTTAGGACTATGATATAAATCTAATTGCAACTCATCTTAAATTATTGTTTATGTTTTTAAAAATTTGGGGGGGTTCTAAAGGGGCATAATATTCTTCCTAAAGTAATCCAGCTAAGTTGCTATTTCTTAATATTTGTATTAACTGGCCCTAGATTTTTTTAAACTGTTTGAAAGTTATTAATATATTTTCACATAAAATTAAGAGCTTTACCACCCTCACCACCCTCTTTTTTTGGCGACTGGCAGCCACAGGGATCGAACCCTGGACCTTGGTGTTATCAGCACCATGCTATAACCCACTGAGCTAACTGGCCAGCCTTAACCCCTTTCTTACTGTGGCATTTCCTTTATTAAAAATAAATATTCATTTATACCATAACTCACAGAAAGAGTACCAATTCAGAAAGTACACAGAACAGATCCTCACTTCATGTTACATCGGAACTCTTACCTATATGTGAAATAGAATTTTCAGCCACGAACAACAAAGCCAAATGACATGTCTTGTTCATGGCACTGACACAGACAGGAGCGTTAGATATGATGGCAACTGGTGGCATCTCACTATTACTGCTCACGCATACATTCAAGGGTGCCCGAAGGGACGCTGAAGCGGCCATTCCTCCATTCAGCCCACCAGGACACCGTGGAGGAGGCTAATGAGACGATGCAATCAAAGGATGCCGCCTGTACTAAGGAGGGGACACTGCACATGAAGAGTGGGGAGGCAGAGCTGACTCGCAGTGGCTAGGGCCACTGGGTGTGTGCTGGGGCCGGGGTCGGGCTGGGAATATGAGAGGCCATTTGGGCAGGGAGGTAAATTCAGTGACTGAGGGCCATGGGTTTGACCTCCTAGCGTGGCTGGAAAAGCAGAGACAACATAGGACAGACAAAAGGGTGAAGTGAGGCCATTTGGGGACGCAGTGCGTGCCCCGCATTGCACCCCCGGGGCTGCAAAGACTAGCAGGCTCTCTCCCGCCAGCTCGGCCGCCACTTGCCTTCTGCGCGTGTGCACCTTCTCAGGCTGCCAGGAATTGGCGTATCTGCGTCCAATGAGGTGTGGTGTTTCTCCAGGCTCATCCAATGAGCTCATGCAATGCTTTTGCGTGAACCAATGGGGCTTCGAGTGCCTTGCTCTGTCCCGTCTTCCGTGCCTCTGGGAGGCACGAGAGAGAGCCAGGCTGGGCTAGCAGGCGTTCCAGGCTGCACGTTCGGCCCGGTGAGATTCTGGTGAGGTCGTCTGGAAGCCAGCAGGAATTTTGCTCCTTTAAAGAGAAAAAGGAGGCTGGGGGCCCAGATTTCTGGGTCCCGAGGAAAGCGAAGGCCAGGGGGCCAAAATCCTGAGTCTGAGGGCGGTGAGGGCTGGGGGCCCGGACTAGCGGGTCTGAGGGGACGGGGCTGCTGGCTCGGAATCACGTGTCGTGCAGGAAAAGGTGACTGGAACCCAAACTTCTGGATCCCTAGGTAGAACAAGGCTAAGCTCTCAGAATCCTGGGTTCTGAAGGGGCTGGGGGCTGGGGGCTGAGATACCGAAGCCTCGAGAGAGTTGAGGTTTGAGCCTGGACTCCTGGGCCTGAGAGAGAAGCGGCCTTTGGCCTCAGACTCCTGGATCCTGAAGTTGGAGGGTGCTGCGTTGTCAGATTCCTTTGCCTTAGGGAATGTGTAACTGGGTCTGAGAAATGGAACTATAGAAACTGAGCCACCGTGAACTTGTTGACTTGCTCAAACCCACATGGTAGTTAGGGGACAGACTGACTTCAGAGGTTTTAGTCTTATATACCATAAGCTCTATGCTAAAGTCAGTACTTGCTAGAACCTAGGTATAATCTTACTCTGTCTGGTTGAAAACTTGTCTTTTCCCCATCAAATCACAGAACCTGGTCAGTTCTTCTCAACCCCTCTGAAAGAAGCCATGGGAACCTGTCATATCCAGGCTTTGATGTTCTACTTTCTCCTAGGAGCCTCCTCCTTGACCTGTATGTATGGGAGACATGGAGGAACAGTGGCTGGGTCACAAAGGATGGATTTATGGTGAAAAAGGAGGGACTTTGGCTCCGTAAAAAAGGGCAAGTGTTTTTACCTCATTTTCTCCCCAGTGGCCCAACATCTGGAGTGTTTCAAGAGTATATCCACGAGTATAGAAGCGAATCCAAGCAATACATTTAACTGGACCACAGAGGAAGTTGAGACTTGTGACAATGGGTCATTTTGCCAGGAAACTGTACTGATGATTAAAGCAGGTAAAATGAGAATGGGGCAGTTGGGCTGGGTGAGAGGGTGATTGATTTTCTCCATGTCAATGCTGTTCTTCCTTCCCCCGGCCAAGCATTAGGCCACCATCCACTTTTCCTCCTTCCTGTCTCATACCAGGGGCTGAGACGGCTGTTTTGGCCACTAAGGGCTGTGTCTCTGAAGGGGCAGAGGCAATGACATTTATCCAACACACTGCACCCCCTGGCCTGATCACAGTCTCCTACAGTGGTTACTGTGAGGATTCCTTTTGTAACAACAAAGATGGAGTATATCAGTTTTGGCAGCTACAAAGGACCCCAGGTAATGTGGAAGGGGGGAGATGGGTGCTAAGAAAAACTTCATAAACACCTAAAGAGATTGTATATCCTCCCTCTTTGTGCTTTTACTTGGCTTAGCCCAAGGGGGATATATACAAAAAGACCTTGCAGTCCAATTGAATGTCTTTCTTTTTCTAAATTATTACCTTGGGGTCTAAACACTGCTCAGAGCAGAGGGACATCAATGAAAGCTTGGGTGTAAACTGGGTTTTGTGTTTATTAAGCAATCAGATATCAGTGGAAACTTCTGAGAAGGGTGGTGGCATTATCGATCGAACAATTTTTGGTTCTCCATTGATGCGTGTCAACAGCCCAGTCCCCATGTTCAGCCTCAAGGCCTATAGTAATCTGGCCCTGCCTATCTTTTCAGCTTCATATCCTTCTTTTCCCTCTCTCATTTGTTGTGTTCTAGCTGGGGTTAATATTCAACAATTGTGATGGTACTGGCCAATCAGAATTAGACGCTGTCCATAAAACAAGCAGTTCAGCCCTACCTGTGCCTACTAGCTGAATATCAACCCTGCAACTTCTCACAATTCCCCAGATCAGCCAAGCCTGCTCACACCTTCTGGCCTTTGTCCTTGCTGTTTCCTTTGCTACCCCCACCCAACCCCCATTTTCACATAGCTGACCTCTATTCATCTTCCATCTCAATTCATGTATCAGCTCTTTGAAAATATTTACCACATTAGTTTAGGTAGTTAGGGACTCCTCCATTCCTTTGTCATTCTGCCTGGAACTGAGTTGTCTTGTAGTTAATTACTTACATGTCTTTCTCCTTCTACACAATGGTGCTAGATGGCAAGGACTATGTCCTTTTCATCTCTGTATCACCACACCTAAGCACAGAGTTTGGATATCATATTGATGGGGTTCTGACAGCAAAGAAAATCACCTGGGAAAGGACAGGGAGGCTGCTGTAATGGGCCTTGATTAGAGTGGTGTCAGCAAGAAAGACTTGAGGAAGAGAAAGCAACAAGGAGAGACATCTGTAGAGGCAGGACATGCCCTTAACTGAAGAGGGGTCTCTCTTTTTCCCCTACAGCTTCCGGTGTGTCAGGAACCCTCCGTTGCCCAACATGTGTGGCTTTGGGGTCCTGTTTCAGTGCTCCTTCTCTTCCCTGTCCCAATGGTACAACTCGATGCTATCAAGGAAAACTTGACATCACTGGAGGTAAACTGAAAGGAACATCTGATAGTTTCAGAGACTGGAAAACCAGACAGAGTTCCAGGGATGAGGGAGGACTGGATTCCCCTCTGATTGCCTAAAACATCCATGTATCTCTCCATCTTTCCTATCCCATAGGAGGCATCAACTCATCTGTGGAGGTCAAAGGCTGTACATCCATGATTGGTTGCAGGCTGATGGCCAGAATCTTTACAGTAGGACCCATGTTGGTGAAGGAAGTGTGTCCACGTCAGTCTCTCACTGAACCCCGGATGGCTGAAGATGGTGCCACCTGGATTCCCATTTCAGTTTGGGGACTAGAGCTACTGCTGCCATTGCTGCTGCAATCATTTGTTCTTTTGTCCTGAGAAGGCACTTCTGGTCCTGAATCTCAGGACACTTTTTTTGACTGGGAGCCTTCTGACTTCTGACCGCCAACAAGTTGAGGAGCAGGTGGAGATTTGAGGGAGAGCTGAGAGAGATGCTGTAGATATATTTGACATTTCTAATAAAACTTGTGCTCTGATTTGCATATGTTTTAAGACTGGAAGTAGAATTGTAGTGCTGAAAGGGCCCTTAAAACTCATCTTCTCTAACCCACACATTTTCCAGAAAGGAAATCCTGAGAACTGGAAAATTTAGTGAGTTTCTCACATTTACATAGCTATGGGTAGAGCTAAGACAAGAACTCAGATATTTTGATCTAAAGTCTTATTTTCCTTTCTCTCTAACATGCTAACTTCTCTTGCTAGGTGGACAAGTGACTAGCATTAGCCTCCTCCAAAGCACTCCCAGTCCAATCTTAAGGCCAAAGTCAGCTGTTTTGGGGTCTGATATTTCCGTAGGAGCTATGGCAGAATGAGAAAAATCAGACTCCAAATTCTTTGATTATAATGGGCCCCATCTCCCTATGTCCTGTCTGTCCCTTGCCTGCTCTGCACCATTTCTTACCTTCTTTGTGTCTTACTTAATGACTCTTCAGTGGACAGAGGGAACTTGGGAGGTAGCTAGGGGCCAGCAGGATATGATGAATGGGGGCCTCATACTATTGGGAGGCAAGATTTTTTTAAAGAAAAATTGTCATGCTTATTTATTTACTTACTACTCTAGAATACATAAAATCTATCTTATTGTAAAAAACTCAGTGATATAGAAGGTGTATAGAGCAAAGTAAAAGGTGGGGAAGGTAAGGGGGAGACAAACTTGTTTTCATTTTTTAAAAAAATAGCTTTAAAAAAAATAGCTTTATTGAGGCTTAGTTGACACACAGTAAACTGCACTGGGGATGGGAAGAGAGATGTTAAATGCAAACTACTGTCCTCCTCCCATAAGACTGGGGAGTTTGGCCATAGTATATTCCAACCTAGTTCTTTCCAGAAAGTTCTCTAGTTCTACACACTCTCTAGCAGTTAATGCCCCACTCCAGCTAAGTCCTTATCTTTGTTCTTAGGGATCCAGTTCCCCATTGTGTCAGTCTGCTGAATCTCCCTAAATAGGGAGAGGAAGCAACAAGCAAATCAGATTTTGACTTGGTGAGTGGCCGCTAAGTTTTGAAGATAATAAGCATTCAGAACCATGGCTGGTAAATACTATTGGGGTAAAAAACCAAACACATAAAAAACCTAAGTGTTTCCCACAGGACACAGGCTTTGTAATGGTGCTAAAGACAGTTGCAAGAGAAATTCCTGAGTGAATGGAGGAAGCACGCAATTTTCAAAATTTTGTTCTGTGAATTGTTTTGGTCTTTTAAAAATTATATCCATCACATGCCAAAGAAATTTTTGCAGCATGTACAAATTCCCAGGCCACAAAGTCAAGTACACAAACTTTTAAATAGTATTTTTATGTTAAGGGCCGGCCTGTGGCTCACTCGGGAGAGTGCGGTGCTGACAACACCAAGGCCACGGGTTCGGATCCTATATAGGGGTGGCTGGTTCGCTCACTGGCTGAGTGTGGTGCTGACAACACCAAGTCAGGGGTTAAGATCCCCTTACCAGTCATCTTAAAAATATATGTGCGTGTGTGTGTGTGTGTGTGTGTGTGTGTGTGTGTGTGTGTGTTAATATATAATATAAAATATTTAAAGATTTTTTTTAATAAGTTTGCTTATCACAATCCCACATTCTACCAGATGGAAGGTAATAACTTCACCACTTGAATAAACTCAGTCCCATCAGGGTGCTCTCAGTCATTTCGGATTTAAGTTCAGCTAGTTCAGGGCTTTTACTTTAGTACTGGTGGGGAAGGAGGTGACTGTGTAGGTTTTGTCTCTCGTACTTCTCTTGCTGTTCATGTCCAAGTTCTTATTGAAGCCTAGTTCTCAGCTTCCGTTCCTGCTGGCACCCACTGGGAAACCACCAACCCTGTCTGGGCACTGATGGGCACCCATGCAGCCCTCTAAGCTCTGCTATTCCTCTCAGCTACTTCTGTAAGAGAGTCTCTTCCAACCACTCTCAAGTCCCTTTAGGATGCTTTTGGAATCTAAGGCTGCCTTGGCATCCCAAATAGCTGATGAAATTCCCTCAGTATCTGGAGAAAAGGCAACTTCATAGGAAATTGCTTCCTCTCAAGCCACTAGGTAAGAGATGGAGCCTAGATCCCAGAAGTTATCCAGTTTACATAGGCCAATATCATATATTCTTCTCAAATTTATTGTCTATTGTAACAGTCATCCATAAGTCCTGCATTCTTAGACTGAAACTCAGAAAGTCCATGTCTTGTAAATAAAACTTTGGGCCTTTAGAACTATCATCTCTGCTTAAATTTACATAGCCTACTTTAAAACTTCAAGACTGTACATTAAGAAGTTGATACAACAAACAAACAGAAAGGACATGGTTGGGGGGGAGGGGGGGAGGGAGAAGGGAGGGAGGTTTTGGTGATGGGGAGCATTAATCAGCTACAATGTATATCGACAAAATAAAATTAAAAAAAAAAAAAAAAAAGACTGTACATTAAGATACTTCAGTCTCTTTGCATCTCTACAGTAATAGCCCTATTGCAAATGGGGGAGAAGGTGCAAGAGAAGTAGTATAAGGAGTTGGGGACTGGGAAGACAAGAGTCATAACAAAATATAATCCTGTACATCTACTCTTTCCTCCATTTGGATTTAGCCTCAGTCCTTGCATGTGATATCCATTGCTACTCCTAGGTCTGTGTTCATGTTCTTCCTTCCCTGAAGTTCCACCTCCCCTTCCCACCTGCCCACCCATAAGGGTCCCACTAGAAATCTCACAGCCAACTCTAGAAGACCTTTCCCAACTTCTCCAGCATGCACTGATCTCCCTTGGCATAGCCCCTCTATGCCCCATCCACCTGCCTTATTTCAATATTTTACTATTTCCCACACAACAATATTGTCTCCCCCAATAAAGTAACAGGACCTCGGGGATAGGCCTTGTTTCCAACAGCTTTGCAACTTAACAGCATGCATAAAATATTACCAGCAACCTGTAAGTGCTTACTGGAGTGAACAAAGTTCTGCTGCACACACACAGCCTTCAACAACGGTGAAACTGATCATCACCAACTGCCTTGATGCTAATGTGGAGAAAAAAGACAGCAACTTCTAGAGGGTAGAGAAGAAGACAGGCAGAAGTTCAGGAAGGATGGAACACTGCAAAAAGGTAAAAATGTAAAGATTTCTTTCTCTAGTTGTTCAGTGGTGTTATGGCGGCCATGCAGGCGTATCCTAGTTTGAGGCAGTGATGGTGAGTGGAAGGTGAGTTTTGATCAGGGACTAGGAAACTAGTTGTTTGGATCCTCTTATTATTATTTAATGTTAAGAAAAGTAGTTATCATTTGTTGAGCAATTATTCTCTTCTTGCTGTATGCTAAGAACTTTATAAATATGGTATAATTTGTATAATCCCACTTTTTGGTGGGGAGTTGGAGGCAATGTAAGTATCCATCACAAGAGGAATGGGTAAGTAAAATGTGGCCGATATATTCTTGGGATATGCAACACCTATCATTAAGCCAGCATTATGTTAAAAAAAAAAAAAAGATAAGAAATTGCTTTTGTAGCACAGTATCACTTGTATAAATTAAACTACACTACAGCCAGAATACAGAACAGTTTCATCACTTCCGAAAAACTCTCTTGCTTTACTCCTTTGCAGCCACACCTTCCCCTTCTCTCAACATTGACAACCACTGATCTGTTTTCCATCACTATGTATTTGTCTTTTCTATAATGTCACAGATACGGAATCATACAGTATGTCCCCTTTTGAGACTGTCTATTTTCACTCAGCATAAGGCCTTTGAGATTCATCCATGTTGTTATGTACATCAGTAGTTTGTTCCTTTTTATTGATAAGTATTATTTTATTATGTGGAGGTGCCACAGTTTGTTTATTCATTCACCATTGAAGACGTTTTGATTGTTTCTAGTTTTTGACAGTTATGAATTAAACTGTTATAAATGTTTGTGTACAGGTTTTTATGTGAACATAGCATTTTATTTCTCTAGGGTGATTACTTAGGATTAGGATTGCTAGGTCATATGGTGTGTGTTTAACTTTATAAGGAACTAAAAAACAGTTTTTCCAGAATGCTGGTGTCATTTTTCATTCCTACCAGCAATGTATGAGAATTCTAGTTTTGAGTTTTCAGGATACAACCCTGCACATATATCATTAGATTTATACTTACTTCACCTTTTTGGAGCTACTGTAAATGGTATTTTTAAATTTCAGTTTTCAATTTTTTATTGCTAATGTATAAAATAAATTCAATTAATTTTTGTACATTTACCTTATATTCTGCAATGTTGGTAAACTCATTTATTAGTTCTAGAGCTTTTTTGTAGATTCCATAGGATTTTTAAAGTAGATAATTGTGCCACCTATAAATAGGAACAGTTTTATTTTATTTTTTCTTTCTGACCTGTAGGCCTTTTATTTATTTGTCTTTTCTGATTGCACTGACTATAACATCCAATACAATGATTAAGAGCTGTGAGAGTGAGCATTTTGCTTTGTTCCCAATCTTAGCAGTTTCTTAAAACATTAAACATACACTTACAATATGATTCTGTGGTTCCTTTCCCAAAACTACCCAAATGAAATAAAAGCATATGTCCATGCAAAGACTTTCATACAAATGTTCATAATAGCTTTATTTATAATAGCCCAAAACTGGAAACAATTCAAATATCCATCAACAAGTAAAAGAATAAATAAATTATTATATGTCTTTATAATGGAATACTATTCATTAACAAAAACAATGAACTATTAATTTATACAGCAACGTGGATGAATCTCAAGATAATTATCCTGAATGAAAGAAGCTGGAAAGAAAAGAATGTATGTTTTGATTCCATTGATATAAAACTGTACAGAAAGAAAACTAAATCTACAATGACAGAAAGCAGATTCATCATTGCCTAGAATGGAGGTTGGAGAAGGGAGGATTAAAAAGGAATGCAAGGTGACTTTTGGGGTGACATATATGTTATGTCGACTATGGTGATGGTGAAGTTTCTTGGGTATATTCACATGTCAATATTCATTAAATTGTACACTGTAAATATGCAAAGTATACTATAACTCAATTATACCTCAATAAAGCAATTTTAAAAAGCAAAAGATTGTAATATGCTAACAGCTTTCTGGTTCTCAGTTCTACTTAAGTTACCTTTTCCTGAAAAAATTGGAGTAGAGATGGAGGAGAGGATTGTTACACCAGGAAAATTAATTTTGTGTTTGGGGGTCTGTCAGACTCCTATCCACTCCATCTGTTTCTGTTGTCACCAATAAATCAACTGGCTTCTTCCTGCCCTAGTAAAGTCTCTCAGTCTTTGGAAGAACTTCTTCTTTACCTCCCTACATCGAGACCCAGCATTTGCCCCTGACAGCTGCCACGGCTTGCTGCTCACGTGTGAAGGATTCCTTCTGTGATAATCAGAAGACTTTCTTGCATGCATTGCTCTTTGATTGTCCAATAAATGTGTTGCATTTTATAATATCCAGATTTTTTTTGGTGTTACCACAGAAATGAAAGTTATTCATGTTCCTCCATACCCCAAACAAATATCAGAATCTCAGTATGTGTTTTTAGCCTGAGGAAGTTGAGCCTCTGGTCCCAGTCAAATATTACTGCCAACTTCTTTGATTTCATTCCTTTAGAATCAGGCTCTATCACAGGTTGTCATGTTCCTTGTTGTCAGTATCAACCAATCTCCCGCTCTAATCTTTACTATATTCCCTTCCTTCTGGTTGCTTGAGATATACTTTGCTCTTCTTTTGTTTTCTTATGGTGGAAGTTTAAGTTATTGATTTGAGATCTTCTTTTTTTTAACATAGGCATTTACTGCTATGAATTTCTTGATAAGCTCTGCTTTGCATGCATCCTATAAATCTCAGTAAGTTGCATTTTCATTTTCATAGATTCCAAAGAATTTCCTAATTTTCTCTGTGATCTCCTTTGACCCATTGGTTACTTAAGAGTGTGTTTTTAAATTTCCACATATTTGCATATCTCCTGAATTTCCATCTATTTCTATTATTGATTTCTAACTGCATTTCATTGTGGTTGGAGAACATATTGTGTATGACTTACTTTCTTTTAAATTTATTGAGACTTATTTTATGGATTAACATTTGGTCTATCATGAAGAATGTTCCATGTGAACTTGAGCAGAAATGTATTCTGCTGTTGTTGAGTGTTCTACAGATGTCTGTTAGGTATAGTTGTTTTATATGATTATTTAAGCCTTCTGTTTCCTTGTTGACTTTCTGTATAATTCCTCTACCCATTATTGAAAGTGGAGTATCAAAGTCTCCAATTATGATTGTTGACTTGCTTATTTCTCTGCTTAATTCTAAGAGTTTTTCCTTCAGGTATTCTGAGGCTCTGCTGTTATGTTTGTACATGTTTATAATTGTTACAGCTTCTTGAGAAAAAAATTCCTCTTAACACTATAAAATATCCTTTGTTTTTAGTTAATTTTTTCATCTTAAAGTCAATTTTGTCTGACATTAGTATAACCACTCAGCTCTCTTTTGGTTACTTTTTTGTGATGTGTCTTTTCCCTCCATTTACTTTCAATTGTCTTTGAATAGAAAGTGTATTTCTTATACAGGGAATATAGTTTAATCATCATGTTTTTAATCCGTTCTTCCAATATCTGCCTTTTTATTGAAATGTTTAACCTATTTATATTTAATGTAATTACCAATAAGGTGTAATTTACACCTGTCATTTTACAATTTGTTTTCTTATGTTTTATGTCTATTTTGTTCCATTATTTCTCCTTCACTGCCTTTTGTGCTAAAAAGATATTTTCCAGTATACCATTTTAATTCCCTTGTTTTGTTTTTTTTTAACAGAATTTTTAAAAAATTATTTTCTTAGTGGTGGCCTTGGATATTGCAACTGACATATTAATTTATAACAATCTAGTTGAAATTAATACCAGCTTAATTTCAATAGTATATAAAAACTTTGCTCCTATATAGCTTTATTTTTGCCCCTCCTTTGTGCTACTATCATCATATAAATTAGATCTTTACACATTGTATGCCCATTAACACAGATTTACAATTACTGCTTTCCACATTTGTCTTTTAAATCAGATAGGAAAAAAAATTTAGAAGAAAAATACATTTATACTGTCTGCTTCCCTAATCTGTTACCTTTACCAGTAGTGTACTTTATTTCTTTACATGGATTTGAGTTACTGTCTATATTGTCCTTTCCTTTCAGCCTTAAGGACTGTCTTTACTATTCCTCATAGGGCAGGTCTAGCAATGAATTCTCTCAGTTTTTGTTTATCTGGGAATGTCTTAATTTCTCCTTCATTTTTAAGGATAATTTTACTTGGATATAGAATTCTTAGTGATAGTCTTTTTCTTTCATCATTTTGAATATGTTATTCCACTGCCTCCTGACCTCTGTGGTTTCTGATAAGAACTGGCTGTTAATTTTATTGAGGATTGCTTATACATAAGTTGCTTCTCTCTTGCTGCTTTCAAGGTTCTCTCTTTGGCTGGGTGTTCTACATGTTGATTATGATGGGTCTAGGTGTGGATCTTTTTGAGTTTACCCTACTTGGAGTTTCCTGGATGTATAGATTCATGTATTTCATCAGATTTGGGAAGATTTCTACCATTGTTTTTCAAATATTTTCTCTGCCCTTTTCTCTCTCTCCTCTCTTTCTTAAACTCTCATTATGTATATGTTGTTATGATTGATGGTGTCCCACAGGTCACTGAGGCTCTATTCATTTTTTCTCATTCTTTTTTACTTTTTGTTCCTTAGACTGGACTTAGAGAACTTATCTTCAAGTTTGCTGGTTCTTTCTCCACCTTCTCAAACCTACTGTTAAGTGCTTCTAGTGAAATTTTTATTTCAATTATTGTATTTTCAACTCCAGATACTCCGTTTGGTTGTTTTTAAAAAATAATTTCTATCTCTTTATTGATACTCCCCATTTGGTGATACATTGCTCTCATACATTCCTTAATTATTTAAACATGGTTTCCTTTAGTTCTTTGAACTTAATTAAAATAGCTTATTTAAGGTATTTTTCTAGGAAGTCCAGCTTCTGGGCTTTCTCAGGAACATTTTCTACTGACTATTTTTTTGACCCCTATTTATTGTTTCATATTTAATTGTTCCTTTGCATGTCTTATAGTATTTTGCTGAATTCTGGACATTTAAAATAATACAATGTGGCAATTCTGGAAATCAGATTCTCCCCCCTCCCAAGGATATGTTATTGTTGCTGTTTGTTGCTGATGTTATTGTTGTTTGTTTAATGACTTTCCTGAACTAATTGTGTAAAGTCTGTATTTTCTGTCATGTGTGAACATTGAAGTTTCTGCTCAGTTACCTTAGTGGTCAGCTAATAACTGGACAGAGATTTTCATAAATGCCTGGAACCAGTAAGTCTCCCACACTTTGCTGAGGGGCTCTGTTTGTATGTTAGGGCACATCTTCTGATTCTTCTAGAATCTGGAAAACAGCCCAGGGTTTGGATCCCTGTACCAGCCAGCTGCCAAAAAAAAAAAAAAAAAAAAAAAATCTGCAAAAGTCAAGGAAGTGGATTCTTTCCCAGAGCTTCTAGAAGAAATGCATCTCTGCTGACACCTTGATTTTAGCCCAGTGAGACCCATTTTGGACTTCTGACCTCCAAGATAACTGTATAGTAGTAAATTAGTGTTTCCCTATTCTTGTGGCTGATGTTCTTTAACATGAACTATAAATCATTATGGAAATATTATACTATGGATGGTGAGCTCAGAAGGATAGATACAGAGACTAAAGTACAAGAGAAAATCAGAAGGTACAAAAATAAATAGGACTCTGCCACTCCTCAGTAAAACACTTTTTTCGCTTACCATTATCCACCAAAAGAAAGACAAACCTTTCATCCAGGTACTAAATGCCCTCTCGGATTTTGGTGCTGCCAGTCTCATATCTTGCTCTTTTCCATTCACTCCCTCTGTTACCACCATATCAAAGACTTACAGTTCCCTGAAAATACTGTTTTGTGTCATTCACTGTGTCTTTTGTATGTGCTCTTTGCATATACATCATATCATTTCCTCCTCCTGCAATCATTGAAAGAGTGATTAGTGTGTCCTAATAAGGTTGGGACACGGTGGCTGGGTTTTGGCCAAGGATATGTAGGCAGAAGTGATATGTATGATTTCCACACATGGTCCCAAAATGTTCTGCATTATCTTCCATTCTCTTTTATCCCATCCTCAAGATTGGGAGTGAAGGCCTTTAATGACTCCTGATGATGGAGGGAACCTTAGTCCCTGAGTTGTGCAGACTGTCCTACCAATATCGGACTATGGAGTGAGGAAAAAATAAACTATTATTATGATACATCACTGGGATTTTTGGAATGGTTCTCAACAATAGCAATCATTTATCACACTGACAGTGTAATACTACTCCAGACATTGTTATGCAGCACAAATGTGTGTGCATTCATACACACAATAAGATATGCAAATATATGACATTAACTTTTTGCCTTTAAATAAAAATATTTTTAGGCATCAACCCTTATGTAGCCAAACTGGTGAAAAATTAAAATTTCCTTTAGTGTTGCTCCATCCCTACAACCAACCAGAATCTGTTGCATAGTTCAGACCTTTGTTCCATACCAGTCACCACTTTTGTGGGCCACTGTCCATTTTCCAATTCCACAAAGAATCCTTGAAAGTCCATGGCTTTAATGCTGGGCTGCCAAGTTTGAGCACTAGCAAGACTTGGCCAGACTGGAGTCTGGTTGCCTGGTGTTGAACTTGCCCAGCTACATAGCACGTGTATTGTAAGGACTAAAATTTAATGTGCTGGCTTGTTGTATTTGAGCCTCACAGGGGCCAAAGGGCCAAACTGTGAGTTCCCCTGTTCTTTCCAGATATGCCCCCCACACAGCAGAAAATGCTCCCAACCCAGACAGTTCCCATATCAGACATATATATCAGCTGCACTCCACCTGGTCCTCAACCTAACAGGCTTCAGTTCCCTGCCAGCCTGCAGAATTATTCAAAAAACCAATTACATCCTCCCATGAGAACCAGGGGCACCTCTTCTTCTTGTTACTACAAAGCCTGCCTCCCACAGCCTCTGCTTGTTCACTCTGCTCCTGAGTCCAACCCTGCAGGACATGCAGTGTCCTCCTCCCCCAGGCTGTACAAATATGTGACTAATAAGCTGCCGCCAATCTCACCTGTGCAGTGCTGGGTCTCTCATACTATTTAGGGCAAGATATCCCTCCCTCACCAATGGGGTGGATAGAAGGCGATCCAAGCAACATGGCTATTTTTTTTCCTGGTCCTACCAGTACTGTGAGGACTGAAATCAAGGGTCCACTTCTCTGACAACCTGCAGATCCTCATCCTTCTCCTAGTATTGAGAATCTGGTATGATTCTCTATTTGTTCAATTGCATCCCACTAAAAGAAAAAGAAAAAAAAACCCTCCTTTCTTTATCCTTTTTTTAATGACTGAATTTTAAAATTTTAATTGACATATTATAATTGTACATATTTACAGGGTACAATCTGATGTTTGAGGCATATATGTTGTATAATAATTGATTCTCTCTTTCTCTCTCCATGTCTATCTCTCTCTATATTTATCTCTATTCCTCAGACATCTAGTATAAATTTCTCAATGAGTTCAGGCCTCCAGAAAATGCAAGAAGTTATTTTTAACATTCAAAGATACTAGAAAAAATTCATTGAAAATCTTGGCAGATGTTTCTACCTCTTTAATTTTATTTAGGAGGAAATTAGTTCGAATTTTTAGTGGAACATGTAAATATTATGACTTGTGAGTTTTGAAACTGAATTATCAAAGTTCACTGTGTTTATTATGGACTTTCCACATTAGTTACTCTTCTTATAGGAGTAAAGCTATTCCCATGGAAGAAAGTGATATAGAATATGCAAAACGGGAAAGCGCATTCTTTAGTGTTATCCCCGTTTCTTTTTTGCCATTTACCTCTGGCAAATTCAGGTGACCTTGACACATTCTTATTTTCAAGAAAAAACCACATTTGTTTATTGATTATTACCCCATCCTAACACAAGAGATGAGATAGCCATGTTACTTACTTGCCTTAACTTGAGTCAATTATATTATTGAGACTGTCACTAGCTGTAGTATCTGTTTCAGCTCAGTGTTATCTCTTCTTTGCAGCACCTTTACTCGTGTCCACATCAACCACACTTAACTCTCCCAGGAATGCACCTCTTAGATATTTCTCCTATTCAAGGAAGCCGACAACTTCACAAAATACAAGAGGTGAAAAGCGGGTTAGTGAAGAGGAGGAGATGGGAGGAAAGAGAAGGTGACAGCAAGGAAAATGGGAAGAGGGAGAAAAGGGGAAAGAGAAAGAGAAGAGAGAGGGTGAGGAAGAGGAAAGGAAGGGGAGAGACAGATAACAGCTGTAATATTAACTGTGTACCCAACACTGTGGTCAGAATTTTACATTTAACATAGAGTCTCACCACAGTCCTAGTGTAAGTGTCAAAAATATCACCAGTTTACACATAAGATTGCAAAAGCTCAAAAAAGTTAAGTAAATTGCCCAGGATGCAACAGTTCATAAGAGATGGGGATGAAAATCAGACTTGGGAATATTAGACCTCAAATCATGAATCTATACTATGCTACCCTTCAGGTTAGATTTAAGACATGTAGATGCTACATGCTGAAGAGACAACGTGATATAATAATATTGTTCCAAACTCAATCTTACCAATAAAATTATTCTTCATGAGTTTCAGTCTTCTCTTCTGTAAATGGTAATAGTCAACTTCCCTGGTAAGATTTTGATTGAGGTTCTATAAACTCAGGTTCCAGAAGGTAGCACGCAGTGGGTGCTTAATAAATTAATCCTTTCTTCTCCAGCAGTTTTTGTTGGGATATACCTGAAGTCAAGCAGGCTTGGGATGGGTAGGGAAGAAAAAGTTGTGGATCTTCAAATCATAGGACAGCAACCCTAAGGAAGGAAAAGAAAAGAACTTTTCAAAGATGGGTCCTTCTGGTTCAGATGCACTCTAAAGAGAGCCAGCAGAGGTGAGCATTTCATAATCACAGGGAGGGGGAGAACCAAAGGAGACAGGAGAACAGCCCCTCTCTAATCACCCCATCAGTTCTTCCACTGGTTGTACATGATGTATAATTTGGGATTGTTAGGGTAAGGGTTACAACAAACATTCTTGGTTATTTTATGACTTGTGATGCCAGTACGTCTGCTTCTAAGTAAAAGTGGTATTATGATAATGGTTTCCAGGACATGGGACATGACTACTGACTTATCCCAGATCTCTCAAGGCACTACGATTTAACCAACCTAGTCAGAGCTATATTTTTGTTATCATTTACTAGGACAGAATAAAGAACAAACACAAAGTCATTCAAAAGATAAACATTCAAAGGTAAAATATTAAGGAAACTTTTTTATTAGTTGAGTTTTTGGCTTTTAACGTTATTTTAACATTATGTCAACTTTACCACAATGTTCTGTTCAGAGGGGAATGATTATGTCATTGCTATATCTCTTTTTCCTTCTAACTTCTATCTTTAATCTATCTTAGGTATATATTGTATATACTTACCTGTCCTGTTTTTGCTAGTTGGGTATGAGCTCTCGCAGAGCAGCGACTCCTGGATTTCTATCTGGGGAGGCAGAACTCAGTAGGGAAATTTATACCTAATAAGCAATTGGATGAATGCTATATTTTAGGCTGCTGGAGAGGCAATAAACACCTTCATTCTCATAGGTATGAGACATTTTGATGAGTTCTAAAAGCACCAACCTTTAAATCTTTGGGAGTTTTTCTTTTCTACTGCTGAATAATGTGTAAGGGATGGTTCTCACCCTGACCTCCATCCCCAGGCCTCCATCCCCCCTTGGGAGGTGGTCACTATTATACACAATCAGGAAGCTATGGTTCCCACATTCATCACAGAAATGGTGAGTGATCACTCTAATCAAAACTCTATTCATTCCCTGAGAATCCATCATGCAAGGGCTCTAAACCATTTGCTACTTTTCCCCTCAAATTTTAATGCCCTTTCTCCTTTATATACCCCTTTTCCAAAATTTGTATTAAAACTTTTTGATACACATTGAAAAGTTTAATGAATAGAACAACACGCAACTTCTTGCCTTCCACCCAGATCCAACAGTTGTTTAATTTTTGCCATATTTGCTTCCTCTCTCTCGCTCCATCATACTTGTGCTGTTATTAAGCCTCCTTGAAAGTAAGTTGCAGACATCATGACTTTTCATCCCTAAACACTCCAACATGCAACTTCCATGAACAAGAACATTTTTCTATATAGCCACAATACCATTGTCACATGTAAGAAAATTAAAAGTCTCTAGAAATTCAAGTCTCTATATATGTTTTATTAAAATGAATATCTCACTTTTGTTACTTAAAGAACAATGCAGCTGTTATTCATGCTTAGTTTTCTACCCTTGGTGACAGAAACTGTTTTCAATAAGCACTATAAAAATAAAGTAACTAAAAGGCAAAATTGTCATAAACATCAATTTAAAATAACAAAAAGTTAACAGTATTTTCATATTATTGAATATCCATTGTTATTCAAATATCCCCAATTATTCCAAGAATTGTTTTTGAACTTTTTGTTTTTTGACTAAAAGGCAACCTAGGTCCAAGCATTACATTTAATTGGAATCTTTAGCTTCTTTAATTTGGAATAGCACTCCTAGTTTTCTTGGGCAATATTTGGGCAAATGGACACATTTTTGAGTGTTTGATGCATTATATTCACAAAATTATTAAAGATCACATGGGTGCCTCTGGCACTCTGCAGTGGTACAGCACAATTCATAATCCAAAAGATCCACTCTTGTGTCTAACACCAGCGAGGCTCCAAGAAATGCAGCTCTTGCCCTGTGTCCTTGAAGAGCTGCACCCAAATGCCATAAAGACTTCTGAGCTGTGCCATTACCAAAGTCAGAAAGGAACACCCTGCCAAGCTTTGGAGCATGGGAAGGATTTGAATGGCAAAGCACTTAGGTAAGACAAAAGTGAAAAGAAAATCCCTTTAGATGGAAGAACACCAAAGTTTATTGCACAATGAAATATAATTTCCCAGCAGTAGAAGTCATTCTTTTCCCCCCATAGTCCGACAGGATTGGCTGGCAGATCATAAGTGGAATGTGAAAGAAAAAGAGGAGTGAAGGATGCCTCCAAAGACTATGGACCCATCACTGTCTGTCCATGTTCCCCTACACTGTCTTCAAAGGACTTCTCACCTTTTGACTTGTGAACTTGCTGTGTATCCCACTGGAAGCCCAACTCCATGAGGGAAGGGTGCTCGTCTCTCTTGATTGCCTCTGTAATCCCAGCCTGGAACATGTGAGACCCTCAGTAAATATTTATTACATGTATGAAAGAATAAAGCCCCCCAGACACCAGTGACCCTTACTGTTTGAGGGTCGCAGCATCTTCCTGGTTGCATTCCCAGAGCAAAATGACCATATCAGTGTTTTGGTATTTCTTTTCTTAGTGCTAAATTACTGTTTGCCATATTTTTAAAATCTGCATTGCTTAGATGAGTAGTTCTACCAAGTTAAGTTCATGGGACAAAGGAGCATTTTAAATGACTGGGGATACAACCAGCAAAATCCAGATGATGGAAACTGCAAGATAATGACCTGACTTTGTCAAAAAATAAATTTGAGGGAAGAAAAAAGATGTACTGGAAGCTATAGTTTAAAAAGAGACAAACACACAAAATCAAATGTAATTTTTGGACCTCACCTGGATCCTGACTTGAACAACTAGATATAAAAATATTTTTATAAGATAGGCAAGAAAATCTATTAACTGATTGGCTATTTCATGATCATAGTTATTTTAAATTATATTGGCTATGAGAACTGAGACCACGTATTTCAACATGACTTAACTGATCCAAGAAAGTCTTGCCTAGAAAGATTGAGTGTAAAACAATAAAGAACTAGTTGTTTGCTTCAGGAAAATCTAGAAAACCAAATTACCTAGGCAAACAGTTTGCTCACCTGGGTCTCCTATCAGGATAACACATGGCAGAAACTCGCTTATTAGATAACAGTTCCTTTATCAAGATTTGCTTCAAGACCTGCATTTTGCTGTGTTCACCAGTTCTAAACTGTGTCATAATCTTTGCCCAATTCTATCCAAATCCTTGCTTTGAAGAACCTGCTTCAAATATGCTTACTTAATTTACCTTTTTGTGACACTATAGAGACTGTAGAGGTGACGCTTTCCCTTGCTGCAATTATCCTAATAAACCGCTTTGTTTAATCAACAGGTTTCTGCAGTGGTCTTTGTGAGAAAGTCACCTGTTAACAGGTATGATGTTAGTTTTGTGGCATGAGAGGTGCTTATCTTTTTGAAAAAAATATGTGGAAGGATTTACAGATAAAATGAAATGAAGTCTGAGATTTATTTAAAGATATGGGATGAAGAGTGGGCAGGGCATACATGAAATGAAATTGGCCGTAAGATGATAATTGCTGAAGCTGGTTGAAAGCTACGTGGGTTTACTATAATATTTTTGATCTATTTATGTATATGTTTGAAATTGTCCATAATAAAAGAGTTTTTTTAAAGTGTGCTACTCTGACCACAGCACTGGAGTTTTTCCTGGTCTTCTCCTATCCCTTATCCAGTCCACTGGCATACTTGTTGATTCTGCCTTCGAAATACCTCCTCTAGGGCTGGCCAGTTAGCTCAGGTGGTTAGAGTGTGGTGCTGTTAACACCAAGGTGAAGGGTTTGGATCCCCATGCCAGCCACGGAAAAAACAAAACAAAAAACACCTCCAGGATCTGATCATTTCTCATCACTGCCACTGCTACTTCCCTGCTCCAAATTACCACCATTTCCCACTTGGATTGTTGCAATAGCTGATGGTCTCTATGCTTCAACCTTTGCCCTCCCCTAATAGCATTCTACTCCCAGCACAGCAGTCAGAGTGATCCTTTTTAAAAAAATAAGTCTAAGGGCTGGCCTGTTAGCTCAGTTGGTTAGAGTGCAGCCTTGTAATACCAAGGCCAACGGTTCAGATTTCTGTACTGGCCAGCCACCAAAAAATAAAAGTCCAAACCCTCTTACCTTCTGTAGTGGATTGAATTATGTCTGCCCAAAACTCCCTGAAGCTTGAATTGTGTCCCCCAAGTTTTATGTATTAGAAACTTGGCCCCCACTGTGACTGTTAAGAGGGTGGGAAATCCTATTATGGTAATTAAAAGGTGGAGCCTTGAACAGGTGATTGGATTATAGGACTGCACAGTAGGGAATGGATTAAAAATGGTGGTCAGGGGCGTGGTTCTGAGGGCTTCAAAAGAAGAAGAGAATCTGCCTCTCTCTCTCTGCTTCCACGGTCTTGCAATGTGAGACCCCTGGGTTACTGTCGCCACCATGAGATGGACTTTGGACTTCCCAGCCTCAGAAACTGTAAGCAATAAATTTCGTTTTTCTTTATAAATCACCCAATTCCATGTATTCTGTTATAAGTAACACAAACAAACTAACATACCTTTCTCTCAAAATAATGCAATGATTCTCCACCTCAATCAGAGTAAAAGCTGAAGTCCAAACAATGGCCTACATGGTCCTACACTCTCTGTTCCACCCCTTTACCTCTCTGACCTCCTCTCCTAAGACACACCCCTTGGGTCACTAATCCAGCCACCGGGGCCTCCTTCCTGATCCACCAACACACCAGGCACCCTGCCATCTTTGCACTTGCTGTTTCTTCTGTTCCATGGCACTCTTTCACCTCCTTTAGGTTTTTACACAAATGTCCCCTACTCAGTGTGGCCTTCCCTGACCACCCTATTTAAAACTGCAACCATCACCCCTCCCCCAACCCAGGCATTCCCTCTTCTTCACCTTTTTTTCTCTTCTTTGTACTCATCATCATTGTATACCATACTTGCTTATATTATTTATTGTCTCCTTCCTTAGAAAATAAGCTCTGCCAGATTAGCGGTTTCTATCTTTTCTGCTCCCTGTTGAAGTCCCAGTGACTAGAACAGACTAGAACAACAACAACAACAAAAACAGACTAGAACAGAGCCTGAAACAAAATAGGTACTCAGTATATATTTATTCAATGACTTTGGTTAGTATTATCTTCCATATGGTGTCTTTGGCAACTGTACAATTCATCCTGGGTTCAAATTCAGGTGCTAAGACCAGAGGAGATAAGTAGGAAAGCAGGTCTTAATTTTAAAAAATTATCCTAAGGGAAGAGCAGTAGAGCTCTAACACAGCAGTGCGCAGCCCCAGGTAACTCCATCCAGCGGAGCACCTGTGAAAGATGAATCTAGGGCAGAATTCTGTGAAGGGTGCCTCTGGGGCAGTTCTTCCTCACCCCCCTGCAGCAGACAGTTAACCTTAGACAATGCCTTTACCAATAAATGATCTAGTGTGCTAATGCTTTCCACCAGCATGGAGACAGGACGTATATAGCTCTCAAATCTGTCTCCCAGACCTGGGCCTGAACAGGCTTTTAAAGCAGCACTAGATAAACCTGATTGGCCAGCTCTGAATCAGGCCACATGACTAGGCACTAAGGGATTGGCTAGTTCCAAGTTGGGCCAGATATGATAAGGCAACACCGATTGGTCAGGACACACAAAAGGGCTGACTGACTGATAAAGTCAGGAGCTGATTGGTCGATCCTGCGTCCAGTCCTCTGATTGGTCTAATCTGGATCTCACATCTCCGTGGAGAATGTTCAGGCTCCTGGGGTCAACTGGGGGGCATGGTCGTCTCTCCCTCTGCCCATGCTCAGCTTACATCCTGCAAGACAGCTTCGAAATAACCTGAGATAGGAAAATGAAGATAGGAAAATGAAACCTGTCTCAGCTAGTTTTAGATGGTTACACTAGGAGACTTGAAAAGATGTTCAGTTTCCCTCCCTAGGAATCCAGAAAATGCAAACCAAAACAACAGTAAGTGACACCAGCAGCTTGACAAACAATAGAAGGAAATAGAAATGAGCAAACTTTGTTCAGGACAAACTTTTAATGCAGTGTTTAATTTTCTGGGCACATCTCAAGACAAACGACTCTCTTGAAATTACCAGAATTTCTCAGCCAAACATACTGCTGAATTATATATCATAGAATGAAAAATACTGATAAACAATTTGGAAAAAATGTTTGGCAGTACCTATTATGGCTAAATATATGAGTACAGATACTCTATGGCCCAGCAATTCCATATCTGGGAATATACCCAAGAAAAATTATTGCTTATATTCATGGATGAGAATGCTTATAGCAACTCTATTCATATTCGCCAAAAATTGGTAACAGCCCAAATTTCCATCCACAACAGACTTAGGTAAATAAATGTGGTATATTCATAAAGTGGAATGCTACACAGCAATTAAAAAATATATCAGTACGGGACTTCCGATCAAGATGGCAGAATAGACGGTCCCTAGCATCACTCTCTCCCACAAATCAAACGATTTAAACTATAATAACATAACATCAAGTGCATACGGAATGAGGAGACATCCAGCAGGGGAGGCAGAAGCTCCACGGAGACCACATGCTCTGTGGGGCCGCCGTCGCACGATCCGGCAGATAGGCTTCACTGCTACGACCCAGCTCCATTCCCAGCCCAGCGCAGTGTGCACAGAGTGAGAAAATGTCTGGCAGGGGAGGCGGCGGAGGCTGCGCAGAAACCACACACACTGTGGGGCCTCCACTGTGTGATCAAGCAGGGTAGGCTTCACCGCAGGCACCGGTCTCCATCCCAAGCCCAGCCTAGGATGCACAGAACAGGGAGAAGTCCAGCACGGGAGGTGGAAGCTCAGCAGAGACCACACACCCTATGGTACTGCCCCGTGATCCAGCAGACCGGCCCAGTCCAAGCTGACCAGAGAGGTGGCTCCCCGGAGAGGCCCAAGACCCAAGGCAACCATACACGCAAGGTGCTAGTGGCCAACTGAGCAGTCACTGAGGTAACCATACCAAATTGGCAACCACAGCAACATTTTAGTCAGTCAATAGTGTCAAACCTGTGGACTGTGAAACCACCTGCCACAATGAATAAACATCAAAGAAAAGATACCAGAAATACAAAAAATCAAGAAAATACACCACCAAAGGATAATAACTCTCAAGCTCTAGATCCTATAGAACAAGAAGCCCTTGAAATGACTGACAAGGAATTTCAAGTGATAATTCTAAGGAAACAGAATGAGACACAAGAAAACTCAGCTAGCCATCATAATGAAATGAGAAAAAGTATACAGGACCTGAAAGAGGAAATGTACAAGGAAATCAATGCCCTGAAAAAAAATGTAGCAGAACTTGCCGAACTGAAGAAGTTATTCAGCGAAATAAAAAACACAACGGAGAGTTTAACGAGCAGGCTTGTGGAAGTTGAAGAGAGAACCTCTGAACTTGAAGATGGGCTGTTTGAAATAACACAAGCAGACAAAAAAAAAAAAAAGAAAAAAGAATCAAAGGCATTGAAGAAAATCGGAGAGAGATATCAGACAACCTTAAGCGCTCAAATATCCGAGTCATGTGTATTCCAGAAGGGGAGTAAAAAGGAGATTCAATTGAAAACACGTTCAACAAAATAGTAGCAGAAAACTTCCCAGGCATAGGAAAAATCACAGATCTTCAGATCTAGGAAGCTCAATGATCTCCAAATGTATTCAACCCAAAAAGGTCTTCTCCAAGACATGTTATAGTCAAATTGGCAAAATTCAAGGACAAAGAGAGAATCTTAAAAGCGGCAAGAGAGAAGCGTCAAATCACCTATAAGCGAGCCCCAATTAGGCTAACATCAGACTTATCATTGCAAACCCTAAAAGCCAGAAAGGACTGGACTGATATATTCAAAATACTAAAAGACAGAGATTGCCAGTAAATAATACTCTACTCTGCAAGGCTATCCTTCTGCAATGAAGGGCAAATGGTATATTTCTCAGAGAAACAAAAACTGCAGGAGTTCACCACCACACGACCACCCTTACAAGAAATTCTCAAGGGAGTACTGGGTTTGGGTCCTGAAAAATAACTACCACTGCAATAAAAACCCAAGAAAAATCAAAACCCAATAGTATAATAAAAATGGCATTCCTGAGGAGAAAACAAACAAACAAAAAGGCTATCTACAACCCAAGGAACCAACGAACACAGAAAACAAACAGTAAATCAGAAAGCAAGGAACAAAAGACACCTAAGACAACCAAACAATAATCAATAAAATGCTAGGAATAAATCAACACTTTTCAATAACAACTCTTAATGTAAAAGGCTTAAGTTCCCCAATCAAAAGACACAGACTGGCTGACTGGATTAAAAAGGAGGACCCAACTATATGCTGCCTCCAAGAGACCCACCTCACCCATAAAGACTCACGTAGACTAAGAGTGAAAGGATGGAAAAAGATTTGCCATGCAAACAGAAAAGAAAAACGAGCTGGAGTAGCTATTCTTCTATCTGATAAAATAGACTTTAAACTAAAAACCATAAAAAGAGACAATGAGGGACACTACGTAATGATAAGAGGATTGATCCATCAAGAACACATAACAATCATAAATATATACGCACCCAATGTTGGAGCAGCCAGATTTATAAAACAAACTCTATTAGACCTAAAGAAGGAAATAGACACTAATACCATAATAGCAGGGGACCTGAACACACCACTGTCAATATAGGACAGATCATCTAAGCAAAGAATCAGCAGAGAAACACAAGATCTAAACAATACTCTAGACCAATTGGACTTGGCAGATATCTATAGAACATTGCATCCAACAACCTCAGAATATTCATTCTTCTCATCAGCACATGGATCATTCTCCAGGATAGATCACATATTAGGTCACAAATCAAGTCTCAATAAATTCAAAAATATTGGAATTATCCCATGAATTTTTTCAGACCACAATGGATTAAAATTAGTAATCAATAACAAACGAAATTCTGGAAACTATACAAACATATGGAAATTAAACAGCATTCTACTTAATGACTTATGGGTCCAAGAAGAAATGAAGCAGGAAATCAATGAAAATAATGAAACTAATGAAAATAATGATACATCATCCCAAAACCTGTGGGATACTGCAAAAGCAGTACTAAGGGGGAAATTTATTGCATTAAATGCTTACCTCAGAAGAATGGAAAGATGGCAAGTGAACAACCTAACACTTCACTTTAAAGATCTAGAAAAGCAAGAACAATCCAAACCTAAAGTTAGCAGATGGAAAGAAACCATCAAGACCAGAGCAGAACTTAATGAAATTGAAACCCAAAAAACAATACAAAATATCAATGAATCAAAAAGTTGGTTTTTTGAAAAGATAAATAAAATAGACAAACCATTAGCATGGCTAACAAAAAAAAAAGAACAGAGAAGATTCAAATAACAAAAATTAGAAATGAAAAAGGTGATATTACAACTGATTCATCTGAAATACAAGGAATCATTCAAGACTTCTATAAACAACTATATGCCAACAAATTTGAAAATCTGGAGGAAATGGGTAAATTTCTGGACACACACAAGCTCCCAAAACTGAGCCATGAAGACATAGAAAATCTGGACAGACCAATAACAATAAAGGAGATTGAAACTGTTATCAGAAGGCTTCCAACAAAGAAAAGCCCAGGATCAGATGGATTCACAGCAGAATTTTACCAAACATTCAAAGAGGAATTGACACCGATTCTTTACAAACTATTCCAAAAGATTGAAACAGAAGCAAATCTCCCAAACCCGTTCTATGAAACAAACATCATCCTGATACCAAAACCACCTAAAGATATAACCAAAAAAGAAAACTACAGGCCGATATCCTTGATGAATATAGATGCAAAAATCCTCAATGAAATACTAGCAAACAGAATACAGCAACACATACGTAAAATTATTCACCACGATCAAGTGGGATTCATCCCAGGGATGCAAGATTGGTTCAACATATGCAAATCAATAAATGTGACACACCATATTAATAAAATCAAACACAAGAACCATACGATCATCTCTATAGATACTGAAAAAGCATTTGATAAAATTCAACACTCATTCATGACAAAGACCCTCTATAAGTTAGGTATAGATGGAAAGTATCTCAACATCATTAAAGCCATATATATGATAAACCCACTGCCAATATCATGATGAATGGGGAAAAGCTGAAAGCTTTTCCTTTAAGAACAGGAACCAGACAAGAATGCCCACTCTCACCACTCCTATTCAACATAGTGTTGGAAGTACTAGCCAGAGCAATCAGAGAAGAGAAGGAAATAAAGGGCATCCAGAAGGGAAATGATGAAGTCAAACTGTCCCTGTTTTCAGATGACATGATCCTATATATCAAACAGCCTAAAGCCTCTACAAAATACTCTTGGAGGTGATAAATGATTTCAGCACAGTAGCAGGATACATAATCAACACACAAAAATCAGTAGCATTTCTATTCTCCAATAGTGAACATGCAGAAAGAGAAATCAAGAAAGCCTGCCCCTTTATAATAGCCACCAAAAAAAAACAAAATACTTAGGAATTGAGTTAACCAAGGATGTGAAAAATCTCTATTATGAGAACTATGAGCATTGGGGAACAGGTATACCTTCGACTTGATGATTTCCATTCCTCTGGGTATATTCCCAGCAGTGGGATAGCTGGGTCATATGGTAGATCTATCTGCAATTGTTTGAGGAACCTCCATACCATTTTCCATAGAGGCTGCACCATTTTGCAGTCCCACCAACAATGTATGAGAGTTCCTTTTTCTCCGCAACCTAGCCAGCATTTATCGTTCAGGGTCTTTTGGATTTTAGCCATCCTAACTGGGGTTAGAAGGTATCTCAGTGTGGTTTTGATTTGCATTTCCCGGATGCTGAGTGATGTTGAGCATTTTTTCGTATGTCTGTTGGCCATTTGTTTATCTTCCTTAGAGAAATGCCTACTTAGCTCTTTTGCCCATTTTTTAATTGGGTTGCTTGTTTTTTTCTTGTAAAGTTGTTTGAGTTCCTTGTATATTCTGGATATTAATTCTTTGTCAGATGTATATTTGCAAATATTTTCTCCCACTCTGTTGGTTGTCTTTTAACTCTGTTAATTGTCTTTTGCTGTGCAGAAGCTCTTTAGTTTGATATAATCCCATTTGTTTATTTTTCCTTTGGTTGCCCGTGCTTTTATGGTCTTATTCATGAAGTCTGTGTCCAGTCCTATTTCCTGAAGTGTCTCTCCTATGTTTTCTTTAAGAAGTTTTATTGTTTCAGGCTGTATATTTAATTCTTTAATCCATTTTGAGTTGACTTTAATGTACGGTGAAAGGTATGTATCTACCTTCATTCTCCTGCATATGGATATCCAGTTCTCCCAGCACCATTTGCTAAAGAGGCAGTCTCTTCCCCAGTATATAGGCTTGGTGCCTTTGTCAAAGATCAGATGGCTGTAGGTGTGTGGGTTGATTTCTGGATTCTCTATTCTATTCCATTGATCAGTGTGTCTGTTTTTATGCTAGTACCATACTGTTTTGGTTATTATAGCTTTGTAGTATAGTTTAAAGTCAAGGAGTGTTATGCCTCCAGCTTTATTTTTTTTCCTCAGCATTGCTTTGGCTATGCGTGGTCTTTTGTTATTCCATATAAATGTCTGGATAGTTCTTTCCATTTCTGAGAAAAATGTCATTGGAATTTTGATGGGGATTACATTGAATTTGTGTATGACTTTGGGTAGTATGGACATTTTCACTATGTTGATTCTTCCAATCCAAGAGCATGGGATATCTTTCCATTTTCTTGTATCCTCTCTAATTTCTCTCAGCAGTGGTTTGTAGTTCTCATTATAGAGATTTTCCACATCCTTGGTTAACTCAATTCCTAAGTATTTTATTTTTTTTTTTTGGTGGCTATTGTAAATGGGCAGGCTTTCTTGATTTCTCTTTCTGCATGTTCACTATTGGAGAATAGAAGTGCTACTGATTTTTGTGTGTTGATTTTGTATCCTGCTACTGTGTTGAAATCATTTATCAACTCCAAGAGTATTTTGTAGAGGCTTTAGGCTGTTCGATACATAGGATCATGTCATCTGAAAACAGGGACAGTTTGACTTCATCTTTTCCAATCTGGATGCCCTTTATTTCCTTCTCTTCTCTGATTGCTCTGGCTAGTACTTCCAACACTATGTTGAATAGGAGTGGTGAGAGTGGGCATCCTTGTCTGGTTCCTGTTCTTAAAGGAAAAGCTTTCAGCTTTTCCCCATTTAGCATGATATTGGCAGTGGGTTTATCATATATGGCTTTAATGATGTTGAGATACTTTCCATCTATACCTAACTTATAGAGGGTCTTTGTCATGAATGAGTGTTGAATTTTATCAAATGCTTTTTCAGCATCCATAGAGATAATCATATGGTTCTTGTGTTTGATTTTATTAATATGGTGTATCACATCTATTGATTTGTGTATGTTGAACCAACCTTGCATCCCTGGGATGAATCTCACTTGATCGTGGTGAATAATTTTATGTATGTGTTGTTGTATTCTGTTTGCTAGTATTTCATTGAGGATTTTTGCATCTATATTCATCAAGGATATCGGCCTGTAGTTTTCTTTTTTGGTTATATCTTTAGGTGGTTTTGGTATCAGGATGATGTTTGCTTCATAGAATGGGTTTGGGAGATTTGCTTCTGTTTCAATCTTTTGGAATAGTTTGTAAAGAATCGGTGTCAATTCCTCTTTGAATGTTTGGTAAAATTCTGCTGTGAATCCATCTGGTCCTGGGCTTTTCTTTGTTGGGAGCTTTCTGATAACAGTTTCAATCTCCTTTATTGTTATTGGTCTGTTCAGATTTTCTACATCTTCATGGCTCAGTTTTGGGAGCTTGTGTGTGTCCAGAAATTTACCCATTTCCTCCAGATTTTCAAATTTGTTGGTGTATAGTTGTTTATAGTAGTATTGAATGATTCCTTGTATTTCAGATGAATCAGTTGTAATATCACCTTTTTCATTTCTAATTTTTGTTATTTGAATCTTCTCTGTTCTTTTTTTTTTGTTAGCCATGCTAATGGTTTGTCAATTTTATTTATCTTTTCAAAAAACCATGTTTTTGATTCATTGATCTTTTGTATTTTTGGGGGGGGGCTTCAATTTCATTAAGTTCTGCTCTGATCTTGATGATTTCTTTCTGCCTGCTAACTTTAGGTTTGGATTGTTCTTGTTTTTCTAGTTCTTTAAGGTGAAGTGTTAGGTTGTTCACTTGCCATCTTTCCATTCTTCTGAGGTGAGCATTTAATGCAATAAATTTCCCCCTTAGTACTGCTTTTGCAGTATCCCACAGGTTTTGGTATGATGTATCATTATTTTCATTAGTTTCAATAAATTTTTTGATTTCCTGCTTCATTTCTTCTTGGACCCATAAGTTATTAAGTAGAATGCTGTTTAATTTCCATGTGTTTGCATAGTTTCCAGAATTTCATTTCTTATTGATTTCTAGTTTTAATCCATTATGGTCTGAGAAAATACATGGGATAGTTCCAATTTTTTTGAATTTATTGAGACTTGATTTGTGACCTAATATGTGATCTATCCTGGAGAATGATCCATGTGCTGATGAGAAGAATGAATATTTTGAGGTTGTTGGATGCAATGTTCTGTAGATATCTGCCAAGTCCAATTGGTCTAGAGTATTGTTTAGATCTTGTGTTGCTCTGCTGATTCTTTGCCTAGATGATCTGTCCTATATTGACAGTGGTGTGTTCAGGTCCCCTGCTATTATGGTATTAGTGTCTATTTCCTTCTTTAGGTCTAATAGAGTTTGTTTTATAAATCTGGCTGCTCCAACATTGGGTGCGTACATATTTATGATTGTTATGTGTTCTTGATGGATCAGTCCTTTTATCATAATGACTTTATAATAATTTGTTATATGTATTTGTTTTATGTACTTTTCTGTATATATTCTATTTCACAATAAACCAAGCATAAAAACAAAACAAAAGAAAAAATATATATCAGTACTGCTACATGCAACAGCATGGTTGAATCTCATGACATAATGTTCAGTTAAAGAAGCCAGACACAAAAGAGTACGTAATTGTGATTCCTTTTACATAAATGTCAGGAACGGCAAATCTAACGTGATAGAAATCAGAAAGTGGTTACCTCTGGGAGGTATTGAGTGGAAGAGGACACAAAGGAATGGTCTAGAATGATGGGAATGTTCTATATCTTGATTTGGTTGGTGGTTAAATGGTTGTATACTTATAAATATATATATATATATATACACTTCATTTTTGTTCTGTAAGTTATACCTCAGTTTTAAAAAGTTAACTTTTGAAAGTTTGAAATAAAATAGAATAAAGGACTAGTATATCAGGACTTTCAAGATACATGAAATGCCAGAAAGCGGGACTGGCCTGGTGGAATGTACACCAGAGGGAGACCTGGGCCCAGGTGTTCCGATTCCCTCTCTCGCCACAAGGTGGCTCTCTCCCCTCCGTCAGGAGTCTATGGCCAATTCCTCTGGGAACACCAGCCAGGCAAGACATTCCCCATTCAGAAATGTTACTGGAGGAGGAAGGTTGTGTACTCAGAAAATGGAGAGTGTGGGCCTGGGTGCAAATGTACTGTAACAATGCTGGCCTCACTTTAGAACAGTGTATTTCCTCGCTCTGTGACCTTGGGAATGTTTCTTAATCTCTCTGTGCCTCAGTAACCTCATTTGTAGAGTGGAAATAGTAATAGTATATACCTTGTAGGGTTGGTGGTGGTGGTGGTGTTAAATGAGTAATCTTCAGGAAGCAAGTAAAATAAAAGCTCAAAGTGTTATCTGAATTAATAGTAAGAGAGAAAATCTCAGTAGCCAATCAGGCATCCCATTTCTTCAGGGATCAACTAAATGTGGGAAGCGTGGCAGAGCTGGAGGTGAAAGTTCTTGTTCTGGTTTCTGTGTTCTTGCCCAGAACCTGATGGCTACTCACAGCTGTCACAGCTGGTGCTGGTACAGCTCTGTGGCCCTCGGGGTTTCACTAGTCTTTCTGTGGGTACCAAAGCTTGGTTCCTCAATGTGGAGGTAGAGTAACGGCCCCCCCCAAATTGCCACATCTTAACCCCTAGGGCCTGTGAATATGTTCCCTTATTTGGCAAAAGGGACCTTGCAATGTGATTGAGATGGGGAAATTATCCTGGATTATCTGGGAGGATCCAATATAGGAAGATCCTCATAAGAGGGCAGCAGAGGGGTCAGTGTCTGAGAAGGACGTGTGGCAGTTGAAGCAGGAGTCAAAGCGATGAGGCCAGGATCCAAGGACTGCAGCAGCCTCCAGAGGCTTGAAAAGACCAGGCACAGATCCTCCCACAGAGCCTCCAGAAGGAGCACAGCCTTTGATTTCAGCTCTGCAAGGCCCATTTCTGACCTCCAGAATTGTAAGATAAAAAATTTATGGGCTTTTGTTTGTTTGTTTTGATGAGCATTTTCTCTGAGCTTTACTTGGATTGACTCATTTAATTCCAGCACCATTTATTCAAGGTAGGCACAATTATCACCCCGATTTCATAGAAAGAAAAACTGAGGCTCAGAGGGGACGTTGTCAGTCTGAGATCACACAGCTGGGAATGGCTATGCCTGGGTTTGGATCAAGGTCAGATGGACTGTAGCTCTGTTCCTTCCTCTCCACCATCTCACCCTCTGGATGGTGCTGGCACAGCCGTCCCCATGGGGGAGGCTGCATCTTGGGCTGGAGCAGCCTTGGGAGGGGTGAAGATCTCAGTAGGTTTCACAGAGCCCCCAGCCCATGAGCAGAGCACATCTGTCATTAGTGACACAGCTCAACCAGGGAGATGCATCTGGGCTTAGAGCTTGATGATTCTTCATGAGCAGCTTGGAGCCTTCCCTGGATGACTGACTAAACCAGGGCTCATAGTACCAAGTGATGAGGATGGCAAAAAGGCCAAGTCCCAAGCTGGGCACAGTCTTTTGGACACACAGGTGGGATTCCTAGCTCAGCAGCCCCTCAGTGCTAACTCACAGCTGTCGTTCTCACTGTCTTTTAGCTGTTCCAGGATCTTGTCCAACACCACTGACTGCTTTTTCTTTAGGGGCTTGTGGACGTTCTCAGCCATCTTCCACCACAGGGCCTGCAGGGTCACCTCAGAGTCAGCCCACTCCAGCACCAGCCTGTGGCCATACAGTCATTGCTGTGACACTGCGCTGAAGGGTTTCTTCATGTCTTGCTTGATGAGGAAGTCCACAAAGCCAGACCCTCTGTGTGTGCCTGTCCCAGTCACCTTCTTTGGCAAGCAGACTGTCATTGTAGAATATAACTTTAACATGCGCAATTTGCTTCTGTACTAAATGCTTGCTAAAAACGGGAAACATAAAGTAAGGCAGCCTCTAAGGCACCAAGCAGGCGGGCCCAGGCACACTAAATTCCAGGAAGGGAGGGACCACCAACCAGTTCCAGGGACCAGTTTCTTATCTAGAGGCCTCCTGGCCTGAAAGATAAACGGTTGGGAAATATACTGTTCCTTATCGGTGTGCCAGACCGCTAACCACCAATAAATCTAAAGGTCACCTCAGATAACCCGTAAGCAGTAAACAACTCATCCTGTTACAGAAATCTGTCTAAAAAACTGTATAAAAAGCGCTTGTGTTAAGGGCTTGGGGTCGCTTTTGTCTTGAATGCTGAGTGACCCCAGCATGCTGGAATAAACTCCTCTTGCTTGATTGCATCGATCTCTGTCTCATGGTCTTAGTGAGGTGAGCCATCCCGACGTGTGGGGTTTGTGCACGGTGCACAGATCTTATATCTTCAGTTCCCCAGAGGTGCTGAAGATCTCACAGATATCCCAGCTGTTGGCCTGGAAAGGCATGTTCCCCACCAGGATCTTGGGAGTTTTCTGCTTTCTGGCCACTTGTTTCTTCTGAGCAGATGTCAGGGCTGACTTGGTGGCTCGTTCTGAGATCCTCATTTCCAGCTTGTGGTTGTCCATGATGTCATCTTGCAGCTTCTTGAGAGCTTTCTGGGCTTGCTCTGGCTTCCTGTGTTCCACAAATCCAAACCCCATGGAAAGCAGTGCTCCTGTTTTGCTCTTCCTCTTGGAAATAGAGAAGCTCCCCACCATTCCCACCTTGGAAAACACCTCCTTCAGCGTTCCCTCTGTTGTGGTGAAGTTGAGATTTTTGATAAACAGAGTGCACCCTGGGAGGCTCCTCCTCTCCCAGGTCATCCTTAGTTCCCTCTTCCTCACTCTCCTGCTCCGAATTGGAGTTGAAGTTCAGGTAGTCATGGGCTTGATTTTCCCTTTCAGGGACTTGGTGTCCAGGGCATTGTTCACCCAAGTGGCCACCTGCATCCACCACTGGTGAACCTGTTACAGAATTGGGCTCTTGGGTCCCAAAGTCATAGAAATGAACAGTGTACGCAGCAGTAAAGCAAGCAATGATTTATTAAAAGAGGAGATATACTTATGTATAAGGGAAGTAGCTATACGGGGAAGCTAGCTCTCTAAGGGAAGTTATTCAGGGTCCTTTATAGGAAAAAAGGATTAAGGCATGCAGGCCGGTGTCACCATCCTGCACCTCTAGAGGTGGTCCATTCTATTCTTCCTGGTTGCATTTTGGGCACATGCTCAGTTAGGGCTTCGGTCTTTGCACCTGCTCAGTAGGTCCAAGTTGGTGGTGGTATTACTGTCACCCCAGGAGGGTCATTGTAGAGGTCACTTGAAGCTTTGTGCATATATGGGAATTCCTAAGGAGGTCTTAAGGTTAATCTGTAACTTAATTGTTACAATTACAGGAAACTAGCCTTGGGGAAGAGGTTTTGCAACTCAATGACTATGTCTGTTCCCTTCTTACATCATTTTATTTTATCAGGGCGGTTACACCCAACTGGTCCCTTTCATTATTTTTATCAGGGCCAAGGGATAATCACGTGCCCTGGGGGTCTCATGACTGAGGAGTGGAAAACTAACAAAATGTCCTCTGCAGGGAAAATGGAGTTTGGTTCACAGGTCTAACACTATCCTGCCTCAAACCGACAGGAACTCCTGGAACTCTGTGTCTTCCTTTAGCTCATCCAGTTCTCTTGCTACCTTTTCCTTCTTATTGTCTGTCTTAGTTTCTGGGGGAATGGGGTCTTTTGAAGGTTGTTTGGACTAGCTTGGTTTCTGGGCATATTTGCTCCAGGTTCAGGGCTTTGTTGGATCCCCAGATGCCTTGCACAACTCCACCATGGTCCGGGATGTGTCAATAAAACTTGTTGAAATGGTTCCGTGCCATTTTGGCCTCTTCATTAGATCTGAAGCTAATAAAGCCAAACTTGAGGAACTTGCTGTCTTTGGAGAATTTCAGGCTGCAGTCCGTGAGTGTGCTGAAGGTGATGAACAGCTGCCTGAAACGCTCTTCCTCCCTCCCATTTGGGAGGTTCTTCACCATCAGTTGCAAAGTGGCTCACGGCTCCCACCGTTTTGATTCCTGCATGACTGGACAGCATATTCCAGCAACAACTCTCATGCTGCTGCTCAGGGAGCCACCACCTTCGGCAATCCAAATTTATGTTGTTTTAAGCCACTAAAGTTGTGATAATTTGTTACAGCAGCAGTAAAAAATTAATATGCTCAACTTCAAACAATGTCTGGGCAACTTTCTGGTGTTTATGCTTGTAATTTTCTTTATTTAAATGAGAAATACAACCTCATGGTTCAAAATTTAGTAAGTACATACAACCACTTTGGAAAACTGTTCATCAGTGTTTAGCTGAACATATGCATGCCCTATGACCTTGCACTTCCAGTCCTGCAGACATACCCAACAGAAAAGCACATATATGTACACCACAGGACCTGTACAAGAATGTTTCTAGCAACACTATTTGTAATTGCTCAAAATTGGCAGCAATCCAAATGTGGTCAACAGTAGAATGGATAAATAAATCATGGTGGAATACTACACAGCAATAGGAATGAATGAACTATAATCACATGAAGCAACATGGATGAATCTCACAAGCAATGTGTTAGAAGTCTCCTCCCTTGGGAGGAGAGTGCATGCGAGGGGGAACAAGGGAGGACCTGGGGGTTTTATAGATCACGATCTCTTTAAGAATATGGATGCTGGTTACATAGATGCATTTGGTTTGTGAAAATTCATCCAGCTGTATGTTTATGACATGTGCCCTTTTCTATACATATTTTAAGCTTTAATAAAAAGTTCTCTAAAATTTGGTAAGTACAAAAAGATAGGCTATAAAAAGTCTACTTCTCCACCCTGTAGGAGTTCCCTTTCTGAGAGGCAACCACGCTACCGATGGCTTTTGAAATTCACTCAGAGGGATGGCAGGTTAGTTCAGTTGGTTAGAGTGTGGTACTGGTAACACCAAGGTCCAGTATTCAATCCCTGCACCAGCCAGCCTATAACAACAACAAAAAGAAATTTACTCAAGAAGTTGGTGCCTATACAAGTACACATATACACAACATACATATACCCACATACACACACAATCACACACACCAATACAAATATACACATGCACACATACATACACACACATCGCACACTACAAATACACACATGCACACAATGCACACATACAATTACACACATGCATGCATAAACACAACCATACATGTAAACATACATGGACATGTACACACAACACACAACACGTTTATGCATATACATATACATACATGCAGCACACATACACAAACACAACACATATGTACGTACAAACACAACACACACACATTCTTTCATCCCGTTTTTACAGTGGTAGTTCACACTTTGCGTTACCCACTTTACATTATACCTCTTATGAAATCATTTTACGTCAGTCTGTAAAGAGCATCTTCATCCTTTTTCATAGCTGCATAACATTCCATTGTGTCAATGGCCCAATTACAATTGAACTATGGAAACACAGTGGGAAAGAGCCAGGCTCTGTGGACAGGCTGCCTGGGTGCGAGTGCTGCCTTGACTGGCTGTGTGATCTTGGATAAGCTACTTAATTTCTCTGTGCCCCAGTTTCCCCATCTTTAAAATGAGCCTAATCGTAGTACCCACTTCATTGGGTTAGCATAAGGATTAAATAAATTATTCTTTGTAAAGCGCTGAGAACAGTGCCTGGCATCTCATAAGAGATATGTGACTGTTTGCTTTTTTGTTTATTGGTTTTAGCATGCTCTAGTGTTGTACGCTTTGGTTTTTCTAATTGTTTTCTATTTCGGGCAGTTCTGCACCACACATACCCTTATAGACACATCATTTCCCACAAGGGTGAGAAGTGGAATAGTGGGATTGCTGAGTCAAAGGGTGCTGGTAATTTTAAGAGATATTGTCAAATTTCTTTCCATAAAGCTTGCATCAATTTACACTCCCACCCACGATGTATGAGAACTGTCTTCCTGCTATTACCCTGACTGGAGTGATGGTTTCCTGTGTGTATGCATATGTCAAAACTCACCAAATTGTATACTTCAGATATGTGCAGTTTTTGTACATCAATTATTCCTAGATAAAGCTGTTTTTTAAAAAAAGAAAAAAATTATCATGGTCCCCCCTTTTGAGAGACACTTCGTGAAGGAGCATGCTAAATGGCTCCACTGGGATGCAACCAGAAAATCCTGGATGTGGGAAACTCTACAGGACAAAGGACCCTGTTTATTCACCAGATGTATTGTGAGGGAACGGGGTGGGGAAGCACGAGTAATCCAAAAATTAAAAGATATCTAAGAAACATATCAATAAAATGCCTTTGTTTTCTCCATGAGTTGAAGAAGTCAACCACATACAAAAAGTTTATGAAACCAGCAGTTAAACTCAAAACACTGACAGGATAGTTAATTATGTTAACAAATTATTGTTCATTTTTTTTAAGCTCTGATAATAATATTATGGTTATTTTCTTTTCAGAGTTCTTATCATTTAGAGACACATATTAAAGTTTTTGTCTCTTCATACTTTATCAATGAAATGATATGTTTGGGGTTGATCTCAAATTAACTGGAAACACAGATAAAACAAGAGTATCTGGGTGACTCCAGGGGGGTTGTTGTATTCTTCTCTCTAAAAAAAGACACACTGCTCTGAATCCCTTCCCCTTCTGCTCCCTCCACACACGTACCCTCCCTGAGACTGGTGGAGTTCTCTGCGGTCCCTTCCTTTGTGAGGTGGGCAGTGGCAGATTTGAAAACCAAGACGACTCAAATTGCTCCCCAGACAGGGTTTGGGTTACCCACAAGGGTGTTGGCCTGAAAATAAAGAAAAAATTGGCACAGTGCACGGATTTGGAGTTTTGGCCCCTACGTGGACACCCTACTCCCTGGGAGGACACCATCTCCTCCCTTCACAGAGCCTGGGGATCACACCCTAGATTTCTGGAATCTTCTTTAGATTCTTTGGAAAGTCCCTCTAGGAAGTGTGGGGAAGTTTGTCATCATCGAGGCCATGGTGTTGGCATGTACAGGCGTCAGCCTCTTTGGTGGGTTTCTATTGTGTGAAGTTAGCTGAACTGGAACTATTTTCACAGCACTCCTTTCCCTGCAGAGCTCTGAGCTGGCCTGAGCCACGGAGGCATTTGGCATGAGATTTGGAAGGTGCAAATGCAACAGTGGCCGTTTCCTTTACACATTCGGCAGATTCCAGCAGGCAAGCACTTTTGCAGCTCACATTCACTGCTGCTTACCTGCCGGCCACTTTGTTGGTGTGGGGCAAAGCCAGGTCCTTAGCTACTCCATTTCTGTTGGATCTTCTGCTTCAGTTTCTCCAGGCTCCTGGTCAACACGGCCATTTAACTCTGTGACTAAGGGTAGTTTCTCCTTCAAGACCTCCTGCCTTTTTTTTTTCTTTTTAAAGATGACCGGTAAGGGGATCTTAACCCTTGACTTGGTGTTGTCAGCACCACATTCTCCCAAGTGAGCCACGGGCCTGCCCAAGACCTCCTGCCTTTGACGTTGGAGGATGAAGGTGGTAAGAGACCGGGCAGGTTTTAATCCATCCACACATCCTTGTGGGTTCCAGTCTACCCTTGCTTCTGACTTCACGTCCTTCTTTCCTTCCTGAATGCCTACCCTGCAGGCTTCACTTTCTAGCACCAAACACAGAAACAACAGCCTTGCATAGACTGTGTAACCAGCTTTCATAATTACATTGAGTCAAATTCCTATAATTAATCCCTTATTAGATATTGTGGTAGCTAGCCTCCAAGATGGCCCCAGTGATCCTCACCTCCTGGTAGTCCCCTCCCATACTGAGGCAGGGCTGACCTATGAAGCCAATTTTACTCTGTGTGACTTCCCTGTCTAGGTCATAAAAGACATCACCACTTCCATGTTGCTCTCTTGCATTGTTTACTCTGGGGTTGGGGAGAGCCAGCTGGCGAGTCAGGACATCTGGGCAGAGGAACTGAGGCCTCCTGCCAACAGGTGGCACCAACTCGCCAGCTGTGTGAATGAGCCATCTTGGCAGAAGATCCTTCAGCCCCAGTCAAGCTTTCGGATAACCACACCCCAGCCAATGCCTATAAATAAGTAATCAAGAAATGATTGTTGTTTTTTTAAGCCTCTAAGTTTTGAAGTGACTTGTTCTGCAACGTTAGATAACGAACACATACCTGTATCTCATATTGGTTCTGCTTCTCTGCTCAAACTCTGCTCAAAATCTGGGCACATTGATGCACTCATCATTACGCAGCCACTCTGGCCCCAAGTCCTTCCCCTTCTCAGAGCTCACCATGGGGAGGAGGGAGCATCAATGTGCCTGGATGACCCCTTGTAAATAATTATAGTAGTAATAGCCAATATTACTGAGTGCCTATATGTGTCAATTCATTTCATCCTCACAATAACAGTGTGAGGTCAGTGCTTTTATTATCCCCATTTTAAAGATGGGGAAACTGAGGCACAGAAAGTGATATGCCAAGGCTTGCATACTGGTACAGAGTGAGTGTTTAAACTCAAGCAATCTGGCTTCACTATGAGAGCAGGCGAAAGGCAACACAGAAAGCCAGGAATCGAGTGTAGCTTGCAAGTGGTGAGAAATGTGGAACGCTCAGGACCCAAGCTGCAAAAGGCCAGCTGCTTCAGTGCTTTTTCTGGAAGCACTTTTTAATCCTCAGGGCTGTCTCTACATGGGCAGCCATTTCAGGACATTGTTGGGCATAGGTTGCCCAGCACCGTGCCAGGGTATGGGCATGGGGGCTGCTATTGTCCTTTCCAGCTCCAAGCTAGGTGACAGCATATTTGTTCCTGGTCTGACAGTCAGTGTGGGAGACGCTCTTAGGGATACAGTGATGGGCATGGGGGGAGCCTGAGTAACTCTCAGTATTACAAAAGCCCAACACTGATCCAGGGCCTTTGCTCTGGTCCAGAATAATATCTGTGAGTGGCCAGGACATACCATGTGTTTCCCACTGCTCAGCAACCAAGGACCAGAAAAATTAAGCCCCGAATGGCAAAACACAGGGAAGTTAACTAACATTCCAAATTCATCTTGAAGGATGATAAATCTTCCATATGTGGCCTCCATTGGAGGAAAATCCAAAAGTCCTTAGTGATGTCTAGGGGGGTGGGGTTGAAAGGCCCTTGTCCAACAGTTTGGTCATCAAAGTAACTATAAAAGCATCAGTGTCATTACCAACAGGAGCCTCTCAAAGTCCGAGAGCCTGAGGGTAGGGAGGTCACTCCAGGAGACCAGGAACCAGGAAAAAAATCCACACCCAAAGTTACTGTAAAAATGACAGCTGTAGACTGGTCCAGCCCAGCCCCTCTGCTCTACGTAGTGTGATGCTGGCGAGAGTGTTTCCTGGTCCCTGCCTCAAGCCCCCATGCCAGGACGGCTCCCTCTAATCTGCTAGGGACAGCCCAGCTAGCTCACTCTACTCATGGAAGTTCTAGAATCATCTGGGTCTGATTATTTTTACAGGCAGTCAAAGCCCTGGGAAATTGGATTGTGCAAACCACTGAATTTCCCTCTCTTGTAAAAGGGAGATAATAACAGTCCTGGCTTCATAGAGGTGTTCTGACGATTAGGTGGCTTCTGCACGTCAGGTGCGTGGAACGTGGGTGGAATCCAGGTTCCTGAGGCCTGAAGCCTACACAAGAACTATGAGAAAAGATTTTGAAATGAGCTCAAAAGATCTTGGTATGCACAAAACCCTCATCTGCCTCTTTATTTACAAACCAAAACCTAATTGAGCTAAAGGAAGAAAAATGTAGATAGATATGTACATAATTGAAAAATAGATAGATGGACAGATAGATAAAAAAAACCCCAAATGGGTAATGCAGTGACTAAGATTATATAACTCAAAGCGTTCACTCCTCACCAACCAGCAAACGTGAGTGCCTTCAGAGCTCTCGCAGCTTCCTCTCACCCAAAGGAGAAATGCAGACACAACAGCCTCTTTGCTCAGCCCTCCTCTCTTACTTCCTTCCCTTCCCCTACACAAACCCTGACTGTCCTGAACCTGGGAGTGTCCCTCAAGGAAGCTGTACATGGGAGCTCCCTGGGGTCCCGAATGACCTCTGATTCTCTTGCCTGGGAGCAGAGCTCAAGGACTTTGAGCTGACGGGAAATGCCGGCCCTGATTGGTGGGTCACCCCTTCCCCCTCTATCCCTGCCCTTCGCTATGCAACTTTGCAGTTACATGAGTCTGGGCTTGACCACATGACCTGCTTTGACCAGCACACTGTGTAGACATGACTGTGTTCCAGTTTCAAGCCTGGGCTTCAATGGAGAGGCCTCGCACATTTCCACTTGTGCGTTTGCACCTCCGTGAGAACAAGCCCAGGGAGCTGGAAACAACACGAGGAAAACAACATGGCATAGACTGCCTGAAACACAGTCTATGGTGTGAAATGAGGTGGAGAGAAGTGCTCCAGAGGGGAGTGAAGCAGAGGAGGAGGCACTGGGGCTGGGCAGAAGAGATGCTGCTTTTCAACAGGTGGTCGTGGAAGTGCACTCTGAGGACATGACACTCCAGCCACACGTGAGCGAGGAGGAAGAGGAAGCCCTAAGGAGAAGGACAGGGAACAGCCGTGCCAAGGCCTAGAGGTGGGCGTGGGCTCACACGAGGCGTGCATGGAGGGGAAGGCAGGCTGCGGGCAAGCAGGAGGAGGACACCACAGGACATGATGTCTGAGAGGCCAGCACCGATTGGATTATGAGGAGTAGGGAGTTTGTATTTCACCTTCGTGACAATCAAATGAGTTCATATGTGGAAAGAGCTCCAGATGGCCCATGGGTCGTGGTGACTGCTCAATAATGTCAGCTCTCACTTTCTCATTGGCGTTTTTACCCACAAAATGCAGTGTCTCCCTGTTCCAGGGTCCTAAGAGGAAAATCTTCGTGGGGTGGAAGACTCCAAGGAATCTTGACAAGGGAAACGCTCACTTTCAACTCTACTTGAATTGGTGTCATTTAAATTTCTATGGCAAGATCGAATCCATGTATTGTTTATGTGATTTTAAAAAACCACAACACAACTGATGAATGGATAAATAAAATGGAAATATAATTGATAGGTTTTGAACATAACCAGTGCCATAGGCAAGGCCAAGCACAAAATGGCCACCAGCCCCCGCCCCCTTTTCCTTATGAGAAGCTTTGTGACTTCTGCGAAATAGAAACCCTTTTGGCTTCGGCATAGGTGCAATTTTCTACCCCGGTTGCATCAGCCAGGTGGAGCTTCCGCACTAGCGTAATGCTCCTTCTCGATTGCATCAGCCAGCCCTAGCTCCCTACAGCCTACATAAGCTCTCCCATCCCAACGCCTGGTGCTGTTCTCCATTTTGAGGGAAGCCTGGCAGATTCCTTTTCTTTAATAAAGCTTGATCAGTACCCGGCGTTTCAGCTCACTTTCTTTCAATAATAATAGAGTAGAATATAATAATAAAAAGATAATAAACAAGGTAAAGCTAAACATATATGTTAGTTGACAGATGTTTAAAAAAACTTAAGTAGGGAATGGGGATTGCTAGTGTCAGGGGGTGTATTATGCAGTGGGGGGGGGGGTGTTTGAATAGGATGGCCCAGCAAAACCTTTCAGAGAAGCTATCATTTGAACAATGACCTGAAGGAAGTGAGGAGGTGATTAATCAAGGTAATGTTTATAAATTGCTTAGAACTTTCCTTGGCACATAGTGAGTACTACACAAGTGTCTGTTGGGTAGCCGTAGATAACTGGGGCATGCGCACTGCAAGCAGAGGGACAGCAGGTGCAAAGGTTCTGAGGAGGGAATAGGCCTTTGTGGTTGGGGTTCCCCAGGGAGACTGCTGTGGCTGGAGTGGGACAGGCAAGGGGCAGTGCAAGGAGGTGAGGTCAGAGAGGTAGCAGGGGCCAGACCCTGCAGGAATGCTTGGCTCTTCCCCTAAATGAGAAGGGAGGCCACAGGAGTGTGGCTTCGAAAGTTAGCCATTGTTAGTGTGAAAGTTGGTTATACAACTTGGGTCATTCATGTCACATCCAAACTAAATCAGAGTCGAGGGGCAGAAGGAAAAAGCACTCAGGGCACATTGCACCTGCTCCAACAATTTTCTATAAGCCCAGATGCCAAAACTGCCTGCTGTAACTCAAAGGCTAATTTTACTTAGTAGCTGCTGAAAAGACCTGCCATCATGGGCTAATTTTACCTACAGCCATCACTCACCAGTCAAAGCCTGCCAACTCCGAAAACTTTGCTACTGCCGATGAACTCTTTCAAAACAATACTTAGCATTTCTCTCTCTAATAAAATTCCCAATTCTTTCTGTGTTCTTCAGACATACCAGATACCACCCTGGTCTGTGTGTGTGCCCCAATTGCAATCCTGTTTTCCAAAATAAAACGTTTTCTGACAGATTCGTCTCTATCTTCTGTGACTTTAACATTAGTAATGGTCTCATTTCCTTGTGTCCCTCCTCTGTGGAAAGACATATCCCTCTCTCTTTTTCTCCCTCTGTTGAGCCCTCCTGCCCTACCCGGCTGTTTTGCCCACTTTGCTGCTCCCCCCACATCTTGGGATATTACTTAAAGAACCTTTGATGAGATATTTCAGTAAGAGGCACATGACATTTCTAGGAAATGGTAGTTTTCAGATATGGAGGACAGAGAGACTGAGTTCATGTCATTCTGAATTTCGTTAACTGTTAGATTTAAAGAAGATGAGACTAATACAAATATGCTGTCAAACAAGATATCCCAGTGTAAAGGAATTCTCAAAAAGTCAATGATAATGCTACTGGGAAAAGAAAGGAAAAGAAAAAGAAAAGGAAATCATTGGTTTAGAAGAAACATGAAATTCTTGAAAGAGATAATTTAAACAACAGGGAAAAGTGGCTTAGACCTTGGGCCACTCTGCCCAAATGCAAATCCTGGCTTTAAAATTCACCAACCGTGCTGGGCAAGTTACTTTGCTCTCTCATTTGGCTGATTGGGAAGGAAGTGGCCAAGAGGATCTAAGAAGGCTCAAAAGGTTTGTGTCCTGATACGTAACTATCTGCATGTTTTTTCCAGAAGTAGGTATTTCTACTGTATGAGCCTTACCTCAGGTCCCCAGCATAGAGGAAACAACCATATTATAGATAACTTCTAAAAAACTAATAATAATATTGTTAAATAGAAGTTATTGGAGGCCACTGGTTTGGACTGAGCTCCTGCACTAGGTCCACTCCAGAGCAAACCAAAATGGAGTCACTCATGCTAATGTTCCACATCACCAAGCCAAAACTGAGTTATCTGACCTTCCGAGAAATCAGGAGAGTTAAAAATAATAGCCAAATCCCCCAAAAGGCTAGTTTAGCCAGCATAAGGAAGTCCTCTCTGCTTTTATCTTTACAAGGAAAGTACCTTTGAAATGACCAATCTGCTTTTTGTTCTTTGTTTCTGCTTTCTTCAGCCCTTTTCTGTCTATAAAATTAAACTCCTCTGCTCAGCTCCTCAGAACAATCGTTCTATTTTATCAAATGAGGTGTTGCTCGATTCTAGAATTGCAAGTAAAGCCAACTAAGATCATTAAACTAAATTTGCTGTAATTTTGTCTTTTGACAGTTCAAAGACTGAAGACTTTCAATTTTATTCCCTTCTGTCTCCAAACTCATCCGCAACCCACCCATGACCTCATTCCAGCAGCTCATTACTGCCTTGACCTTACCCTGGCAATTATCTTTAATTTCGTTCATTACTTCTGTAGGGGCTTTCCGTGACTCTGAACTCTGAGGGCTCAACAGTGAGCAAATCAGAATCAGACCCTACCCAGAACATTCCCTAAGACACAGTAGGTGTTCATCAAAAGCTTCTAGAATGAATAAAAATGGTCTTTTAAGTCCATATCTACAGAATAAAAAGTTGACAATGCTAACATCCAACCCTCCAATTTTGTCATTGAAACTTGCTGATTCACAAGCTCCAAACTGGGTTACAGGACAAAGTCTCAACACCAAGGCTGTTTCTCAAGTGGGCCCCAATCTACTTCCCCAACCTCATCGCCTGACTCTTTCCCACAAAAACTGCACCCTCTTCCCTAAACAAGGCATATTCTCTCAGGCCTTTGCATATGCTACTTATCCTTGAAGGCCCTGCTCAATGTCACTTCCTCCAAGAAGACATCCTGCAAACCCAGGGAGAGTCCCTTTGTCAGTGTCTCTGCTGCAGGATTTAGTTGAATGTTGCTGTATGTGCATTAGCCAAATAGTAGTTGTGCTTCCCAAGAGCTTGGACAGGGCTGGACCCCACCTCCTCGCTGACCGTCCTCCTCCAAGTCACCAGAGGGTGCTTTCAAAAAGTCACCAACCTGACTTCCTGGCTTAAACCCCACAGCGGTTCCCAGTTGTTCTTATGATAAACAGTTAAGATGCCTACTAGGGTCAAATCCTGGGCAGGCCACTTGTTCATTCTGAAACTCTGAGCTAGTACCATAACCTCTGCAGGACTCTATTTCGACACGGGGTTGTCAGTGGCTGTCTGACACTTAGGAAGTTCTCAGTACCTCTTACCTGATATGTTGCTCAGGGTATGAGCAGGAAACAAACAGCAAATTCAAACTGAGTGATTAGGGAGAATTTAATAAAGAGACTATTTACAAGGGTGGAGGTGGTGGGTAGGGAATCACAAAGAGTAGTGCAGGGCTGCCCGGTTAGCTCAGTTGGTTAGAGCACTGTGTCATAACACCAAGGTCAAGGGGTCAGATCCCCTTACTGACTAGCCACCAAAAAACCAAAACACAAAGGGTGGGGAAGCAATGCAGGGCTTGGAAGATGGGAGCTTGTACCAGAAAGCAACCTGGAGTGTGTGGAGAGGACCTCCTGTAAGGAGCTGTGGCCTTCGATGGAAAGACACAACCAGCCCAAAGCAACCCTCACATCAGGACAGCAGGGAGAGATCTGGGCAAATAAATACCTCATCCTCCAATTCTTGCCAATGTTCCCCATTGATGAAACCAAACGAGGAGCTAGAGATTAAGAAAGCCCATTGTAGTCCATACCGATCAGCATCCAAGGTATGATCAGACTCCCAAGAGTATGGAAAGGGAAAGGTGGAAAGTGGACCTGAAGAAACAAACAGAAAATATCCAACATTGTGTTGTTGTTGTTGTTATTATTATTATTAAATTTGTCATCATGGTCTATGAGGCCCCAACCTCTGCCCCTTCCCCCTATTGCCCCTACCTCCTCTACTCCTCTCTGAAACCCAGGGATTGACAGGGAAGGAGTGGGAGGGACCGTCCAGAGTGAAGATAATGCTCCAGTTTGTGACAGAGATTTCTGTGGCACAGGTTGACACATTTGTCAGAATTCTTCTACAATGTTCTTAAAGGGGGGAAAAAAAAACCTGTCCAGTTTGCTCAGCTGGTTAGAGCGTGGTGCTGATAACACCGAGGTCCAGGGTTCCATCCCTGTACAGGCTGACCAAACAAACAAACAAACAAACAAACAAAAAAGGAAGAAACACGCACTTAAGATTTGTACATTTCATCGTATGTAAATTTAACCTGAAAAGTAAAAACTCAATGCTTAAGAATGAACTGTAACTTGTAATTTTATGCTTGTGGCAGTGTTTAGGAGGAAGTGTACTTCCTTTGAAAAGCATCAGAAAAAAAAAGGGGGTGATGGACAGATAGAGGATGAAAAGATGGGTAGATATATGATAAGGCACGTAGAGTAAAAAGTTAATTGTAGGATCTAGGTGATGGGTATATGAATGTTCACTATACAATTATTTCAACTTTTCTGTATGTTTGAAATGTTTTTATTAAAATGTTTAAGAAAATGTAAAAGTTGGTGAAGGTGTTGAGTCAGCAAAGAAATTTAGATTAAATTAATTAGAAGAGCCAAGAGAAAGATGAATTTCTCTGGGACTTCTCACAGCCGCTTCCCTGCAGCATAGAGCTAGCATCCAGGAATGAATCATGCCAACTGTCAAATCACAGTACTGGAGGAAGCCTGTCGGGAGAAAAGTGCAGAGAAGAGAGAGCAAGAGACATCATCCTCACTTCTCAGAAATGTTGTGACGAATGAGTCTGCTTAACATCTGGACTCATTTATTATTCATTCAACAAAGAGTTATTGAAACCCAGCCCTGAGCTGTGCCCAGCCCTGAGCTGTGCAGTGCCAACGCACACCCAACCCTGCCCTCAGAAGACTCAAAGTCCAGTGGCAAAGACAGACTCATTCCACGGACAGTGACAATCCTGAGTGATCAGAACAATTATGGGGGAAGCCCTAAAGAAAGTGCCTGACCCAGACTGGTGGTCAAGGAAGGCTGCCTGGTGGAGAAGATATCTGAGCTGAGTCTTGAAGAAGGAGTAGGTTTCAGCCAGGTAGAGAGAGAGGGGAGCATTTGGTCAGAAGGAACAGCACGTAAAAGGCCTCGAAGTGAGCAGAAGTTCAACCCAAAAGTTCAGCACAACTGGAATATGAATGCAAACAAAGGGTTAGGAGAGGCCAAAGATAAGGATGCAGTGGTCTGCAAGCGGGGGGGGGGGGGAAAGGGCAGGTCCTATATGGCTTTGTAAGCCATGACGGGACATTTGGACCTTATCCTGAGTGCTGGGGAGTCACAAAAGGGTTATAGATAGTGGTGGATGTGACCAGATTTGCAAATGATTCCAACTGCAGAGCAAGTGAAGGGGACGGGGTAAACGAATTGGTCAGGATAGGCTAAATTATGCTGCAGTGACAGCTCCATAATTTAGTGATTTAAAACAACAAAGGTTTATTCCTTGTTTGTGCAACATTTGCAACAGATCTATAAGGACTCTTTTGCATATCATCCTCACTTTACGTCCCAGGCTGACAAAAGCCCCACCATTTAGTTGGTGGTCATGTCAACAAGGACAGAGAACATGAAGAATCACACAATCAACTCTTAAATGCTTCCACCTGGAAGCAATACTTGTCACCTGCTCTTATCTCATTGGCCACAGCAAGTCACATGACCTTTAAGTCATGGGAAAGGGTGATCCTCCCATGTGCCTGGCAGTACAGGAGGACTGGCTATTGGTGCACAGGAGCAATGGCAACTACAGGACGTGAACATGGAAGCACGAGAAGCAAGAGATGAGGTAGCCTGGACTCAGGTGCTGGAAAGAAATGAATACCGATACCTGATGAACCTATCTTAAGTTGAGAATATAGTTAGGTCAAAAATGCATTCACTACACCTAACCTACCGAACGTCATAGCTTAGCCTAGCCTACCTTTAATGTACTCAGAACACTTGCATTAGCCTACAGTTGGGCAAAATCATCTAACACAAAGCCTACTTTATAATAAAGTGTTGACTGTCTCATGTAATTTACTGAATACTGTACTGAAAGTGAAAAACAGAGTGGTTGTGTGGGTACTTCAAGTCCAGTTTCTACTGAATGTATATCGCTTTCACACTACGGTAAAGTGGAAAAATTGCCAAGTCAAACCACCGTAAGTTGGGGGCTGTCTGTAGATTTGAGAAACATTTAGGAATCACATACAATTCTGTATCTGCTGTCTATTTGTCCTCATTTCTTACTCTAAAAACAAATAAAAAAGTAATCAAAGTGCTTTCTTTATGTTTATTGCCAAAATAACAATCAAGTGGCTATTGGAACAAAACTGGGCTTTTAGGGCTGCTTATAGAAGCAGCTAAAATTCACATGCTTAACATTTTTCTAAGCACTTTACACTAGCACCATCCAATAGAAATATAATGTGAACTACGTATGCAATTTTCATTTTTTGTTTGTTTGTTTTTTTTGGTGACTGACTGGTGTGGGGATTCAAACCCTTGACCCTGGCGTTATAACACCATGCTCTAACCAACTGAGCTAACTGGGCAGCCGCATGTAATTAAAAAAATTTTGTAAATGTTTTTAAATTAAAAATTAAAAAAGAAAAAAGAAACAGGTGAGATTAATTTAATTATTTAACCCAAATATATCCAAAGTATTATCATTTCAGTATGTGACCAATAGAAAAATGATTAATAAAATATTCTACATTCTTTTATTTCTCATACTGTAAATCTTCAAAATGCAGTATTTTACATGTCCAGCACATCTCAATTCAGGCCAGCCACATTTCAAGTGTCTAGTAGCCACTTGTGGCTAGCGGCTACCATATTGGACAGTGCTGATATAGATACACTAATTAATATGTCCTCATAACAACCCTATGAACTAGAGGCCAGTATTGTTTCCATTTTATAGATGAGGAAACTGAGGCACAGAAAGATGACAGTGCTTGCCCAAAGTCACAAACTAGTGCCTAGGATTTGGACCCAGGCAACTGGGCTCCTTGCATGTAGAACAGGGATGGGCTCCTACATAGGCCATGTGTTAGGTTGGGTGAGCAAGAGCACTTGGGAGTCCACTCCTACCCACACCGGAGGTTTCAGCAGAGAAAGAATGTTAATGATTCCTGAGAGTACTGAAGGGGAATCCCACAGTTGGTCCCAAGCAAGAGGGTGTGGGTGGGAATAAAGAGGTGCGGGAAAAGATTTCCCTCTTACTTGCCAGAGATTTCCAAGAAGTTGAGAAAAATCCCCAAGCACAGTGGGCTGCTGACTACTGGCTGCCAGTGCTACTGACTCCTTATCACTGGGTGAAGCAGAAAGTTAGAGTGAGCTCCCTGTGAAGTCCCAAACCAAGAGAGGTAGATGCAGGAGGTCTTCTCTTTAACAAGCATCTCCAGTGTGCTCAGGCTCTGGAAAGAGATCTCTAGTCTCTCATTTAATAACCTTCCATTTCTAAATGGGGAAACTGAGGCTCAGAGAAAACACATGACTTCAAAATCACACAGAGAGGAAGGATGGAAAAGTCTCCTCCTACCCCATTCCCATGGTCACCCAATTCCCTGTCCAGCAGTAACGGTATTTATTGCCTGTGGGTATTTCTTGATGTATTCTAGATCTATACAAGCATTTACACATAGGTCCTTTATTTTACACAATAGTGGCACAATGTTCTGTATCTCACCCTTTTTTCACTTAACAATATTATCTTCAAGATCTTCCCAGATTAATACATGTAGATGCACCTTTTTTTTTTAATGCCCATAAAACATCAGACTGCCTAAATGTACCGTAATAAGCTTAACCAGTCCCCTCCTGATAAATATTTAGGTTATTCCTAGTTTTTTGTTATTACAAACACTATTGCAATTAATATCCTTGGGCAGACCTCATATCAGCTGTATGAGTTCATGCCTGTAAGATAACTTTCTGGGAGGTAAACGGCCAAGTCATAAGTGATGTGCATTTGTCATTCTGAAAGATGTTTCTAGATTGCACTCCCAATTCCCTCCTCTGCAACTGGTTGACTGTCCATTTCTCAAAAGGGCTTCTTGCTCGGTCTGTATTTTTTTGAATGTTTTACAGCAAGAAGGTCATGTATTACTTTGGTCATTAAAGTTAAATAAGCCCTTCATTAAAAACACAAACCCGGGAAGCAGAGAAACCAGCAAGGCCAGTTCAGGCAGATCCACCCTGTCCCTTGTCACACCTGCTTTGTCCCCAACAAGCCCTGCTTGAGGATGAAATCTATTTCTCATGCCTCAACCTCAAAGATCAAACCTTGGAAAAAATACAGGGAAGAGATTTTGTAATTTTCTTCCTCTGGATTTTCACATGACTCGATTCTCCTGCTGTTCATTTCTTTATCCTTCTCCTACTTCTACTTTCTCTAACTCCTGTTTTGGTGAGCACTGCCATAAAAACATTTTAAAACTATGTCCAGCTTAAGAAACACTGAAGTCATACAAAATCTGGCATTTTAAACATAAAGCATAGCTAGGAGCTTAGAAGTGGAAACTAGAAGAGCAAAACAATCTATTCCATTCCAAACACATTAAGCTCTTCCTTTCTCTTTCCTTCCTGAACAAAAGTAAGTAGGCGTCTGGATAGGGGTTGGGGGACTCGGGGAGTCAGAGCCCAGGTGGGGCGAGAAGAATGTCTACCTGAGGGTCTGGGAGCATGGGAAGTGGTAGCCACGAAAGATTGGTTACTTTCAGGGGACTGATCAAATAAGTAAATATATTAAGGACATTGGGAGCTGGATTTCTCACTGAAGAAACGAGCCACAATTATTCAAAAGGAGAAAACTAGAATGAACCCTGTAATGTTGCATTGGAATTGGAGATACCAGTGTAAATTCATGATTTTCAATACACAGAGATATATGTAGAAGTAAATACAGATGTAAATGTGTGTTATAAGCAGGTACGTACATATATAGATACGTGTATTTCCACCTCTGTCCACTGAGAGCGCCTAGGTACAACAAGAGCCTAACAGCGGTGACTACATGTAGCACACAATTCTTGATTTCTAAATATCATTTTCCAGGGAAAAATATCACTGGGCTCCTTGGAGTAAAGGCTAGTTCCAGGACCAGGACAAGGAAAGCACAAGATGAGTCTCGCACAGCTTGTTGTGCTAGGAAGCAGAGAAAGGCTCAAAGAATGATGGAGGTAAAAGGACACAGGAGCCAGTTTGAAGAGGCTCCCACGGGCCAAATTGGAGGCCATATGACCATCAAAGTAAGCAGTGATTGTAATAGATTATAATCCATTGATGCTATGAGTCTATTCTGGCATAATAAAATAAATGAATAAATTGGAAGTTTGATAGAGAATGGGATATTTACATAGCCTCAAAATACCTTCCCAGAAAACACATGAATTACGAAGAAAAAAAGAGTAACTTTACAGTGGTTCTCCACTGGCAGACTCCTCATTACTTGAACATCCCAACAGGATGTAAGACGATCCTAACATCACTTTTGTGATAATCCACCCAAAGACGCTGCTGTGGGTTGACTGAATTGTGTCCTCCAAAGTCCATATATTAGAAGCTTAATTCTCACTGTAACTGTTGAGGGTGGGAAATCCTATCATGGTAATTGAAAGGTGGGACCTTGAAGAGGTGATTGGATTCTGAGGACCATGCCTAGTGAATGGATTAAAAATGGTGGTCATGGGTATGGTTCTGAGGGCTTTAAAAAGGAGAGTGCACCAGGAGTTCTCTCTGCTCTGCCATTCTGCCATGAGACCCCTGGGTTACTGTCACCACCACCAAGACCCTCACCAGCTGTGTTTCCCGGACTTTGGACTTCCCAACCTCCCAAATTGTAAGCAATAAATTTTTTTTCCTTATAAATTACCAAGTTCCAGGTATTTTGTTATAAGCAACAGAAACATACCAGTACAGATGCATAGCCCAAATCCGACCGTGAAAAGACATCAGATGAATGCAAATGGGGGGACTTTCTACCAAAGGCCGGACCTCACAACTGTCATGAAGATCAAAAGAAGACTGAGGAATTTTTCCAGACTAAAGGAGACTAAAGAGACATGACAACTAAACATAAGGCAAGAGTCTAGAGTGGAACCTTTTGCTATAAAGGCCATTAAGGGGACAACTGGTGAGACTTAAATGGAGTCTGAGGATTAGATGTTAGTAATTTATCAATGCTAATATTTTTTATGTTTGAGGTTATGCTTTGGTTATGTAGGAGGTCTTTGTTTATAGGAAACAACACTAAATATCTGTAGGTGATGGGGCATAATGTTGGTAACTTTCTCTTGCACAGTTTAGGAAAAACAATTTCTTTATACTGTACTTGTAACTTTTCTGTGATTTTGAGACCTTTCCAACTTAAAAACAAACAAATGAAAACAAACAAACAAAACTAAAGCAGTGCTTTTAAAACTTATTTGAGCACATCTGGAGTAAGAAATACATTTGACATGGAGACAAGTACGAAACATATTTATGAGACTGAAGCAAAAGTGTTGCGAAAGAAAACATCTTTGCTTAAAAATTATATATATAATATGGCTTTATAGATTGCTAATATAACACAGGAAAATAAATCCCAAGAGAAATTGTAACAAAACAGATCCCTGAAATACTGGTGGCGACTTACTAAATTGACTAAATTGATTTCATGACCTACAATCTTTGTCCAGTCTTTTCACAAGTACATTATAATAATGAAAGTAAACACATATGTAGGTTGTATTATGCCTCGGGCACTGTTCTAAGTACTTTGAAGATATTACCTAATCCTCACAACAGTCTTATGAGACAGGTCATCCTCATTTCCATTTAAAATGGCTAAGAAAACCCCCCAAACAAAAAACCCAGTAAAGTGACTAAAACTGAGGCCTAGAAAAGTTAAGTAACTTGCCCAAAGCTGGCTTAGGGTTTTAGCTGGACGTCATAACACCCTGCAAAAGGCAGATGGGGAAATTGAGGCTCGGGAAAAATAAATGGCCAGTCTGTGGTCGTGCTGACATTGAAAAGCATGGACTAGTCCCCAAGAACAGCCCTGCATAGTCATTGCAGAACTGATACCAGGGCTCAGACCCCAGATCAGGAACCACTGTTTGTTCTTCAGACCCAGTCATGAGAGGGCAGCACTCCAGTCTCACCAACACACAGGCTTTGATCTAGAACTTTACTGTTCAATATGGTAGCCATGAGCCACATGTGACTGTTTAAGTTAATTAAAATGAAATAAAATTAAAACTTCAGTGACCCACATTCTCCACTTTTCAAGAGTTCAACAGCCCTGTGTGCTCATGGCTGCCATAATGGACAGCATAGACTATCGCACACTTGCATCATCCCAGAAATTTCTACTGGACAGTGCCGAGTCTACAAATGGCTTTACAAAGACCCAAAGTCATTCTTCCTAAAGGGGGGTTGGGATTTTCTGGTTATTCTTCTAATTATTAAACAACAAAGGCAAGAGCCTCGGTTGTTAACAGCTACATTTGTCTTTTTCTCTCCATTGACGTGGTTTTCTCAGATTTTTCCTATAACTCACCAGTCAGTCAGAAAGAAAAATCCTGTTAGCTCATAAACCCCAACTTGGATTTCAAACCATGGTCATCACACCTGATAGTACCTGTAAACTCTCACCCTGTAGATTTCTAACCCGTTAGCTTGAAACTCCAGATCCTGCTTCTGTGTTTCACTGTCACACAATGTACACTTTGCCTGGGGAACGCAAGTGGAGAAATAGAAAACAAAGTGCTTGAAAATAACAGCAGCTACCAATTACTAAATATTCTTCCCAGCTAGGACTGTTACAGACCTAATCATCATTCTCATGCTACCCCTAGGAAGTGTTAATGTTAAAAATAAAGAGATGAATCTCTATATAAAAAATGTTCTATTCGGGAAAACAGGCTTGCAATGCAGGGTGTACGCACAGACCGGGGTAGTGTCCAGCAGGTCAGAGAACAAAGGAAAGGTTGAAAGTTTTATTAGAGAAATGCTACGTATGGTTTTGAAAGAGAGCTCATTGGCGCTGGCAAAGTTTTGGAGTGACAGGGTGAGATAAAATTAGTCTTTAGAGTGATGGCAGGTCGTTTCAGCAGCTACTAGGTAAAACTAGTCTTAGAGTTACTGCAGGTTGTTTCAACAGCTCGCCTTGCAGAAAATTCTTCTTGGAGCAGGTGCTATGTGCCCCAAGTGCTTTTTCCCTCTGACCCCTGGACTCTGATTTAGTTTGGAGATGACAAGATTGACCCAGTTTATATAACCAAGTTTTCACATAAGCACACATGATTATGCCCTTTGTATAGACGAGACACCCGTGGCTCACAGAAGTGAAGTCACCTGACCAAATCCACACAGGTAAAAAATATAGACTATGAACTTGGACTTATCCCACTCCAAACTCCACATCCAGCTTTTTCCCATGAGTAAATTTACTTATGTTAAGGCAAGCCAAGGAGAGACATTGATGCCAGCCTAAAAACAATTCTGACTCAGCCCACTGGAAAGTTTATCATGACACTCATCAAGGCAATTAGGATCACAGTAGACTAACAACCGAATTTCTGCTAATGAGAGACAGGTCAGAGGTGAGGTAGATACTAGGAAAAAATAAGAGGTATACAAGGGCAGAGGAAATGTTTAAAAAACAAAACAAAAGACTAAAGAGAAAAGTGGGGGGAGGAGTGTTCAGCTGGCCAAATTTTTCCCCAATTCGTTCTCTAAGCAGACCCCTGTGTAGGCCATCGTCATCTCTGCCATGTGGATTGAAATTATAGATTTCTTCTCTATCTTACATCTGCATCATCCATACTTAGCCATGTCCACGTGTGGCTATTGGAGCACCTGATGTGTAGCAAGTGTGACTGAGGAACTAAATTCTAAATTTTACTTAATTTTAATGAATATTAACTCAAATGTGCATAATGACTGCCATACTGAACAATGCAGCACTAAGTGAGGAATTATGGAAGGTTAGGGCAGAGCCTTCCCCAGCTGTGTTCCCCAACACCTTACATGTGAACTAGCTGTTTTGGAGGTGCTCTCTAGGGTCAGATGACCTGGGTTCAAATCCCAGCTTTGGGAAACCTTGAGGAAGTGACCTAATTTTGTTTCTACCTCAGTGTTTGCATCTTTAAAACGGAGCATCATAAGAGAGCCTTGCAAAATGTTTAAAATTACTGAAACTAAGTGGAGAACAAGTGGATGTTCGTAGCATGATCTTTTCAACTTGTCTGCAGGTGTGAAACTTTTCATGGTAAAAGTTGGAAAACAAATGCTAACACTGTTTAACAAGAGTGCTCTGCGTATCAGTGATGCGGGTATGGTGCTTACCGTGGTGCCTGGCACAGAGAAACGGTGGATGTTTTTTTAAAAAAATTTTTGCCGGGGGCAGCTGGCCGGTACAGGGATCCAAACCTGCACCTTGGTGTTATCAGCACCACACTCTAACCAGCTGAGCTCACCAGCCAGCCTGTTTTTAAAAACTGGACAAGCATTTACAAGGCAAATATCTACTCTCTGTGAGGTGCAGGAGACATAAAGATAAAAGAAATAATAATTTATCACTCATAAGTCAATAAGGCTGGAAGAAAAGAAATAACACTTATGAGTGCTTCCTAGATGCTAAGTATTGTCCTTTTATATAATATATAAATATTATATATAAATTCATTTAAATCCTCACAACTACTCTGTGAGGTCGGTGTATTATCATTATTTACTTTTAGCAAAGTATTATTCCCATCTCTGTTATTTCTTTAAAATTTTGACATAATTTCAGATTATAGAAAAATTATAAAAAAGATTCCAAAAATCCTTGTATACCCTTCAATCAGATTCCCAAAGTTCACCTTTTTACCACATTTATTTTGTCATTTTCTCTCTATATATATATATATAAATATTTTTCTCTGAACTGTTTGAAAATAGTTCACAGACATGTTGCCCTTTTTCTCCTAAATATACACCACTGTGCATTTCCAAAAAAAAAAAAAAGACATTTTCTTATATAATCATAGTACATTTATCAAAGTCAGGAAATCAGCATTGGACATAAATGATCTCAGGATGTCTCTTGCAGCAAAAGAAAATTCTGGGTCATGCACTGCCTCCTCTTTAGTCCCCTACCCTCGGGAACGGAAACTCCGTCACTCTTTGTGTTTCATGACATTGATACTCTTGAAGAGCAGAGGTCAGTTATTGTGCAGAGTGTTCTTAGTTTGGGTTAGTCTGATGTTTCCACGTGATTAGATGCAGGTTATGCATGTTTTGTGTCTTTCCTTGGTGCCTCATATCAAGAGGCACACGATGTCCATTTGTCCCATGACTAGTGATGCTGTGATCACTTGGTGAAAGAGGTATCTACCAGGTTTTCCCTATTTTGTCACTATTTCCCTCTGTGTAATTAATAAGTATCTTATGAGGAGATAGTTTGATACCATGTACACATCTTGTTACTCCTCAAATTTGCACCCATTAGTAATTTTTACCTGACAGCTATTATCATGATGTTTGCCTGGTGATGTTCTGACTCTGTCATTCCTTCTACATACTTCACTTGACTTTTGACTACAGGAAAGAGCTTTCCCTTCTCTCTTTTTTATTTTTTTATATCATTACAGACTCTCATTTATCAATATGAATTCTTATTTATTCAATGGGTTATAATTCTTTACTATTATTTTAATTTGATCTTTAACTTGTCCCAGATTTGGTCATAGGGAGCCTCTTCAACATGTTTTCTTGTGTCCTTTGACACACATCCATCATTCTTTGAGTATTTTCTTATTTTCTGGATCACCTCTGTTTTAAAGATAAAGAAACTGAGTCACAGAGTAACTTGCCCAAGCTACCCTGATGGTAGTTGGCAGGACCAAGATTTGAATGCAGGCAGTGTGGTTCCAAAATCCTACAATCAACCACTCCACCATGTTGCCCCTTTAAGAGGGCAAGAACCATGACTTCTTGTCCATAGCCATGCCCCCACCACCCAGCATGATGTTTGTCCCATGGTGGATATCAAATAAAAATGTGCTGGACAAATAAGTAAATTAATGAAAGAATGAACTTTCATATTCCTCAGGTCCTAACTTACCTCCTTTCCAACCTTAAGTTCCACACTTAATCATTATAATCACTCTTTCACATGCTCTCTCAATTACCAACTTTGTCCTATTCATGAGGTGATCTGGCAATACACAACTTTTTACCCACAGTGCCTGTATTTATGTAAGTAACCAAAGCTGGAGAAAAATCACACAAGTTGCTGAAAAGTCTTTTATTTATTTACTCATTTTTGACGGCTGGCCGGTAAAGGGATCTGAACCCTTGACATTGGTGTTATAACACTGTGCTCTAACCAGCTGAACTAATCAGCCAGCCCTTGAAAAGTCTTACTTTAAATTCATGATTTTAAATAGGTTAAATTCATAACTTCTAACGGGCCCTTAATTCCATCTAGAAATCTGCTTAGACTTTCAAAGTCCATTCACTTGCCTACTCTTTGATTTCATTCTTTTTCAGTTCGCCACAGATCTCCTCCCATTTTGCCTTGGGAAGAGGATGGGGGATGGGTAGGGAGTGCTGCTGGATCCCAGCCCATGTGGTGAACTCTTTGCTACTTTACGCCTTTCCCAGCAGGAGAGCCACATCTCGATGATAGAACACACAGTCTATGTGGCTGCCTTGGAATCCAGATTTGGTGCCAGCTGTTCGTAAGAGTTATCAGTCAAGCTGGAAGTCCATGAAATTTTATAGCTACTCCTTTTTGGGGAGGAAGCAATTAGTCCACTGGGAAACTGAGTTTGGGTGCAGCTCTTCCCACTGGGAGTAGGGATGGCGGAACATCATATCCCCACCCCCGTCCCAGCTGGCCCAATGTCTAAGCAACACAAATGAGCTCCCTGCGTTGCTGTCAGACAGTCCTGCTCATTGAACCTCACTCCATCCTCATCTCTCCCAGTTGATGATATCACCTCCCACGTCACTGAAAGAACTGAAGTCATTATAAGAAAACATCCACATCTCCCACCACAGCTCATCTGATCCCAGAGGCTCTGTCTCTTCTTCTGCTATGTCAAAATATTTTATTTGTTAGCTTTATTGTGGTATAATTAACACACAATAAACTAAAAATATTTAAATCATACAATTTGATAAGTTTGATGTATGTATACACCTGTGAAACCAGCACCCCCAAAACTTTTCTTGTTGCTGAAGAAAGGAGACAGTAAATATAATAGCGTGGGGTCAATAAAACAGAAGACAGACTTCGAGGGAAAAGGATTAACCTTGCCCAAAGAAAGTTTTGGCCCCTTGCCCTCAGCTCCTGGAGGTAATCTCTGAGCTCTTGAAATGCCCTGCCTGATAAGTGTGTCTCTGTTTACCTGGGGGCCTCGGACCATGCTGTATCAGCTCAATCTCTGGAAGGGATGAAGACTAATGTAAGCCACATGGTGGTCAACTCTGTCTACGTGACTGAGCCCCAATAAAAACTCTGGATCTCAAGGTTCAGGCAAGTGTCCGTAGTTGTCAATACTCCATGTGTACTATCACACAACATTGCTGGGAGAAGGAAGTGCCATCCACGCAGCTCTACTGGGAGAGGACAACTAAAAGCCCTGAGGTTGGAACCCTCCAGGACACTGCCATATGCTCCTTTCCCCTTGGGTGATTTTAATCTGTATCCTTTCACTGTAATAAACCATGAGCAATTACATAAGTCCCTCTAGAGAATTGCAGACAAACAATAGAGATAATTAACAAAATTAAAAATTGGCTCTTTGGAAAACAACAAAATTGACAAAACCCTAGCTACAAGAAAAGAGCACACATTACCAAAATTAGGAATGTAGGGGAGGTTGTTATTACATAACTTACAGACATTAAAATTACAATAAGTGAATATATAAGCAACTTTTAACAATAAACTTAATATTTTGATGAAATAGAAAAATAAATATAATTTACCCAAAACTGACACAAGATAAATCAGAATCTGAATAGCCTTATAGCTACTAATAAAATTGAATTTGTTAGCAAAAACTTTTCCATAAAGAAAGATCCAGGTCCAGATGGCTTCACTGGTAAATTACTTTTTTTTTTTTTTCTTTTTTCTACAGGGAACAAAGCTGAGAGAATCACTGGTAAATTCTATCAAATATTTAGGGAAGAAACAACACCGATCTTATATAAACTCTTTCAGACATATTTTTGTAAGATTGCAAATTCTAATACTGAAACCTAATAAAGACATTATAAGCAAAGAAAATCAGAGACCAACCATTTTCATGAATATAGATGCAAAAATCCTCAACAAAATATTAGCAAATTGTAACCAGTAATATATAAAAAAAAAGCACATCTTGAATGAGTAGTGTTTATCTCAAGAATGCAAGGTTGATTTAACATTCAAAGATCAATCAATAAGAAATAAAAAAATAATGTAATTCTCCATATACACAGAATAAAGTAAAAAAACTATTGGATCATATCAATTAATATGTAAAACATCTGACAAAATTTAACATCCATTCATGATAAAACCTCTTGTAAAACTGGAATTAGATAGGAACTTATTAACCTAATAAGGGACACTTACAAGAAAAACTATAGTTAATATTATACCTAATGGGGAAATATTGAACTTACCCTAAGATCAAAAATAAGACAGGGATATCCACTCTGTATTTCTATTCAGCACTGTATGGAGGCCCTAGCCAGTGAAATAAGACCCCCCCCAAAAAAAAATTAAAAAAGAAATGTGTCATAAATGTTGAAAGAAAAGATAAAACTATCTCCATTCACATATGACATGATCATCTACATGGAAGATCCCCCAAATCTGCAAAATGTATACTAGAACTAATAAGTGAGTTTAACAAGGTCACAGGGTCCGAGGTTAATATACAAAAGCAAATAGTGGGAAAATAATTTTTAAATGCAATTACAGTAGCATGAAAAACAACATACTTACAAATAAACTGAAAAAAAGACATACAAGACCTCTGCATTGAAAACTACAAAACCTTACTGAAAAGAATTCAAGAAGACCTAAATAAGTGGGAAAATATACCATATTCACTGATTGGAAGACACAATATTGTAACATTCTCTCCAAATTTATCCATAATTCAAGGCAATCCCAATCTAAATACCACTGGGCATTTCTGTAGAAACTGACAAGCTGATTCTAAGATTTATAGGAAAATCCAAAGGATATTACCTAACTTTAAGATCTATAACAAAAACAATAACAATCCAGACAGCAGTATGTCAGTGGTACTGGCATAAGGATATGGACAAACAGATCAATAAAACAGAATAGAGAGCTCAGAAATAGATCCACTCATGTATATGGCAGTTTGGTTTTTATCAAAGATGTGCCAAAGTAATCCAGAATGAACAGTATTTTCATGTAATGGTGGTAGAAAAACTGGATATCTATATGGGAAAAGATAAACACACACCTCTTCATCACAACATACCCCAAATTAATTTAAGATGAATCATGGACCACAATATAAAAGCTAAAAATATAAAGGTTCTAGAGAAAACATAGTAGAGCAACGTCAAGAGGTGAGGGTAAGCAAAATTTTCTTAGCCAGGACACAGAAAGCAATAACCCTTAAAGAAAAAAAATTGATAATTATATTTCATCAAAATTTAAAACTTCTGCTTATCAAAAGACACTGTTAAGAAAACAGGCTCATCACAGACTGAGAGAAAACACATGCAAAACATAATTCTTTTTTTGTTTGTTTGTTTGCTTGTTTTTTTTTTTTTTTTTAAAAGATGACCGGTAAGGGGATCTTAACCCTTGACTTGGTGTTGTCAGCACCACGCTCAGCCAGTGAGCAAACCGGCCATCCCTATATGGGATCCAAACCCGTGGCCTTGGTGTTATCAGCACCGCACTCTCCCGAGTGAGCCACAGGCTGGCCCCTGTTTGCTTGTTTTGTTGCTGGCTGGTATCTGGATTTGAACACTTGACCTTGGTGTTATAACACCATGCTCTAACCAACTGAGTTAGCCAGCCAACCCCAAAACATAATTCTTACAAAAACCTTCTACATCTCATACAACTTATGAGTAAAAATACAAACTATCTGGATCCCTGCACTGGCCAGCTGCCAAGAAAAAAGAGACAAACTACCCAATAAAAGTGGTCAAAAGAGCTGGACAGACATTTCATAAAGGTGATCTACAAATGGTCAATACAGAAGTGAAAAACTACTCGATATGATTAGTCTTCAGGAAAATACATATTAAAACCACAATTAGATACCACAACAAATCCACTGGAATGAATACAATTTAAAAGACCTACTGACAACGCCATATACTGATGAGAACAGAAATTTCTGTTTACTAGTAGATGTGTAAAAATAGTATAACCAATTTTGAAAAGAGTATGGTAGTTTCTTATTAAACTAAATACACATCAATCCTTTGACACAGCAATTCCATTCAGGTATTTATACATGAGAAGTAAAAGTATATATCTATAAAAGTAAATGTACAAGAATATTCATAGCACCTTCATTCATGATAACTCCAAACCAGAAACAGCACAGGTGCCCACCAATAGAAGAATGAATAAACAAACAATGGCATATCACATTATGTGGAGTGAAGGAAGTCTCCTACAAAAGAGTATATAGTATACTATGTATTTCCATTTATACAAAGTTCTAAAGCTTTCGATAGTGAGCACTTGAAATGTAGCTGGTGCGAATTGAAATGTAATTTAAGTGTAAAATACACATAGGATTCCAAAGAGTACAAAAAAATCTCATTAATAACATTTTTATATTGATTGATTATATATTTAATTGGTAATATTTGCATAGAGTTAAATAAAATATATTATTAAAATTGTTTCTCTTTTTTACTTTTTAATATGGATCCTATAAAATTTTAAATTACATAAGTTTCTTGCAATATATTTCTGTTGGGCAGCACTGATCTAAAACTTAGAAATAAGACAAAAGGAGAAATGCATGTACTTCCAATATCATCTCGGAGCACAGTCTAACAGACTCAGGGTCTATCTAATTCTCAGGGGGCTGTACCTTTGTTTGTCTTAGTATTTATTACTGATTAGGGCATTGTAGTGGATTGAATTATGTCCCCCAAAACTCCCTGAAGCTTGGATTGTGTCCCCCGAGTTTCATGTATTAGAAACTTAACTCCCACTGTGACTGTTAAAAGGGTGGGAGATCCTATTATGGTAATTGAAAGGTGGAGCCATGAAGAGGTGATTGGATTGTAGGACTTGGCAGTAGTGAGTGGATTACAAATGGTGGTCAAGGCGTAGTTCTGAGGGCTTTAAAAGGAGAGTCTGTCTCTCTCTCTGTCTGCTCTCACTGCCTGCATCATCTTGCAATGTGAGACCCCTGGATCACTGTTGCCACCACCAGATGGACTTTGGACTTCCCAGCCTCAGAAACTGTAAGCAATAAATGTCATTTTTCTTTATAAATCACTGAGTTCCAGGTATTCTATTATACCAACAAAAACGGACTAATACAGGCCCCAGCTGTAAAAATTTAAATTTAGCTACTAACTTAAAGAAGATTGGTAAGTTGCAATTTTTTGTCTGGTAGAGACAGAAATAATTTCTAATGCAATGATTTCTGCCTGATAGAAAAATTTAACCAGAGATTACAGTTTTATTGCCCTGTAGGACAAGAGTTAGTTGTGAACTTAACTCCACAATCTTATTTCAGCATGCTTTCTTTCATTGACTAAATATACTTCTATCTCACCTATATGCTTTTGAGTCAACATTAGCATTTTGCTGACTCCCTATATGGTGAGTACTTACCATATGCCAGGCACTGTACTTGACTTATATTATCAAGTTTAAGCCTCACAAGAGTCCTGTAGATAGGAGCTATTCCTATTTCCATTTCACAGATAAGAAAACTAAGGCTTAAGAGAATTTCCAAGCTCAAGTTCCCCCAGAGTGAAACTAGTAGTAATACAGGGTTCAGAGTAGTAACAAAGCTGGGATTTAAACTTGGCTCATCACACACAAGTCTTGGCTCTGAACCTCTGTTCTACACTATGTCTTTGCATGAGTGGAATTGTGTCCCCCGCCAAAAAAAAAGAAAGAAAGGTAGGTTGAAGTCCTAGCCCCCAGTACTTGTGGCAAAAACAGGCTCAAAGTTACAAAGCTCTCAGTCTGAACCTGTGAAACACGCTGGTTAGCAGCTTCCGCTTGCCAACACAGAACTTGCACCAATGTTAAACAGGCAGGGAAGACTTTGTTCAAGATATCGCAATAAGGGAGAGAGGCCAGGACTCAGTCTGAACTCAACTCCGCTGAAACAAAGGGTGGTAAGGTTTTTAAGAGCTGGGTTGAGAGGGAGATCGTACGTCATGTTTGCTAATTGGCTTTACGCAAAGGAAAGGGGAACTTTCTTGTGTCTTCATGTATCTTCACTACAACTTGGAACAAGGCACTAACCAAAGTTAGGCTCTCACCTCCCTTGAGAAACTGGGAGATAGGAATTCTATCTCCTTTGATGTTTACATTTCAAAGAGATGATTCCCAGGTCCTTGAGAAAGACATTTCCTGGGTTGTAAACTTGCAAGAGGCTTTTAAAGAGATTTAAGTACCTCTCAAAGGGGCAGAGAAAGAATTTACAAGGAGGAGTTATCTGAAGTAAATGCTCTAAGAAAAGGAAGGTCAGGGGCCTCTGTGGTTATGCCATCTGGATTCTAAGGCTTGGGGTGAGAGGGAGGTCAGGGACCTAGAAGTAGGAAGAAGACTGTCTAATAAAGTTTAGTCAAGCTGAGGGAAATGTTGTGATGGTCTTAGCTCTACTGCTTATTAGCTGGGTGACCTGGGACAAGTTTCTCAACCTCTCTGGGCCCAATTTCCTTATCTTGTGAAATGTAGATAATTAATACTAACCTCATAGAATGGATGTGTAGATTAAATATATTAATCTGAGTATAGCACTTAAAAATAGTACCTGGCACATAATAAATATAGTACTTGCTGTGGGTTAATTACTTCACAGTTCTGAGCCTCATGTTCCCCAATCATTCCATCTGAGGATTTATGTAGAAAATTAAATGAGATGATGGATGCAAACACCACTAGTGCAGACCTGACACCTAGTAAGACTTTCATTAATCACTAACATTCCTAAAACTGTAGTTACCATTACCGATGTTACTGTTTGTGCATGTGTTACAGTATGTGCTGTGTAATAAGAGCTCATGCCCTTATCGCCTATTTTGTTATTGTAATCATTATTTTTGTTTTGTTTGGGTTTGGTTTGGGATTTTTTCCACTGGCTTGCTTTTAATTGGTTTAACCCTTAAGCTTTTACAGGTATAATCAACCAGGTAAAGGTGACAGGGAATATTTCCCAACATTTCTTACGTAAACTCAAATTTTTGGAGCAAAACAAGCTCTTCACCATTTTCCCAAGTTGCAAAAATTCTCTTTCCGTCTTTTCCCCCTGTATTCCTCTATTCAACCTTGGCTGCCACAATTAGACAGAAAGTGTGAGAACTTTTCTCTTGCATCGACAGTGAAAACCTGAGCAGCAGACAGGAATGTAATCATTATTTACTATTGTTTTGTTATTATTGCTTCAGCTCTCCCCATTATTAATAGTAATGTTGGCAATATTGACACCATTCAACATTGACATAATGTTGGCAATATTGTCTCAGCATTCCCCACATCTGATTCCCCTCCAATCAAGCCATCCCAAAGCCTACCAGGACGCTTCATTCCCAGGCCAGGCTTTTCCAGTCTGGGTCCTCCAGGGCCAGGCCTTCATCTGAGTGGGAGGACATGGAAATGGGCTTAGGCTCCTGCTCCACAACACCAAGCAAAGACTGACAGCAGCAACCTTGGGCCCTTTGAACAAGTGGGATGCAGTGCGTGAGCCCACTGAAGGATTCTTAAACCAGACACAAGGCCAGGTGGGTGGAAGCTGGGGAAGGTGCACTAATCCAGTAGACAAAGTTCTCCTCTGCTTCCTAGCATTGCTGAAAGCCCCACTCACCCCTCAAGCTGCTTAATGATATCGCCTGTCTCAACAAATCAATGGGACCACCCACAAGCTGACTAGACCCCAGGAGATCAGAGTTCAAACCCTGACTCCCCACAGAGCTGTGGCTGTAGATCTCAGCTTCTCTACCCTGTTAAAGGTCTTGGCATGCCTGCTCTAGCTCAGCAGCAAGAGGCCATTGTGAGAAATGGGATGGAAATGACTCCTTTAAAGCACTATACAAAGTCGTTAAATCTTTATTGAGGCCTTTACTTGCCAGAAACTGATCACACAAAGGCATAAGGCATGGTCTCTGCCCTCGAGGAGCTCACAGTCTAGTAATGAAGACGGACGGACGAGGAACTGATTCTCACAAGGGAAGGGGTGGGAGCTGCAGTCGCAGAGGCGGGAGCCATTGTCCCACCTTGCCCCTGTCTTCCAGGCTGGCTGGGAGAAAGTGAATAGGAAGCTTATCATCGACTCTCCTGCCTTCTCTGTGACAGCTGACTTCTCTCACTCTGTCCTGGACATCATGAGAGCACCAGGGAGAGACAAGGATGAGGAGGATATAGTTGCTGCCTTCAAAAAGCTAGAACACCCTGGCAGGATATATACAACAGTAACTTTATTTCCTGAAGCCACAAACCAGTGCAGCAGAAGCTGGGGATACTGGGGGACGTCAGAAAATGAAAGGCTGGGCCAGCCCAGTCCAGTGGTGGGAAGGGGAAATAAAGGGGAGGAGGGTATCCAAGGCCAGGGAAGTAGGGCGAAAGGGAAGTTTCCAGGTGGAGAAAATCACGGTAAGGCACCAGCAGCCATAGCCAACAAAAGGGCTGCCAACCCAGCCGAGGGAGCTGCAGAGCCTTTATTAGAGGGGTACTGGGCCCCACCTTTTGCAGGATACTGCCCCATATTACTGCGGTCCTGGTGGCCAGCGGCACCTCCAGCCAAGCTGGACTCCTCTTTCCAGGGTGCCTCAAGTTCTACTTCCTGTGGAGGAGTCTGACTGGTTGGGGCTGTGGTGGGTTTGGTGGTAGAGGTGGGGGTAGTTGGGGCTGGGATGGCAGTGGTGGCAGAAGTGGTTGAGGCCAGAGTGGTGGGCTTCAGAGGGGGCAGCAAGACAAGGGGTGGAATTTGAGGGGAGAAATAAGTCTTGTTGCGGAGGTCGGAGTTACAGCGGGACCCCTGGCAGCAGGAGCCACTGAGTGTGAACCCTGGGCCTGTCACGCCATCCCGGGTGCAGAACTCGTCCTGGACACAGCCCCGGACAGGCAAGGATACAGTCACATTCGCTGCAGAAGGGAGACACAGATAGGTCAGTGGTTGGAGGGAGGTTGTCACAGCCAGAATGAAAGTTAGGGGCATCGGGGGCAAGGCAATACCAGAGAACCCCCAAAACAGGACAGAAGGGCTCTGCATCCATTAATTCAAAAATCTCAACTTAGGTCCAATTCGAAGAAACATGGACACACCAGTCTTGGGCACATGATGGACCACTTGTGTGCACATGATGGTGCTTTGAGAGGAAAAGCACGTAGGCTGAACTACAAGTTTGCCTTAAAACAAAGGGATAGACCTGGATACAATACTCCCACAAGACCAAAGAGCAGAACAAACTTCCCCTACACCCCTCCCGCCACTTTCCCCATCCCTCACCACCACCACCCCTTCCCCGCCAAAATTTAGTCTTAGAGTCAGAACTACATCTCTCACAGTACACCTGGCAGAGGATGGGGTTTGAAGAACTTCATCTCACGTGGTTCTCTGCCTAGAGGAGGCCAGAAGCCTGGACTACATCTCTTCTAATACTCTGGGACAGGTGGGGACCCCTTGAGTTTTAAAGGCTTAGAACTAGATTCTCCGCAGTGCCTGGGCAGAAGCTTAGAGGCTTACATACATTTCCCATAGCACGTTCTCCCATTCTGTACCAGGAAGCCCTCTATGGTAATGTATTTCTCCTACAAAAACCTCCTGGACACAAGAATCCCTATCCCCATGCTATTTGGGGAGTGGGACTTCATTCCCCATGATGCTCCAGGACAAGACAAGCACTTAGGCCTACAGTTCCCTGAATGCGTTGCAGGTGGGGGAACCCTTTGGGTAAAGGGATCCCTACTGCCTGGGATGCCTCAGAAAGGCTAGACAACTCCTGTGCTCCGGGGCTCGCTCACCTGCCGTCAAGGTGACGTTGCCGTCGAAGCAGCCCTTGAACACGCGGTCGCCGGCGTTGTAGCAGCTCACGACGGGCGGCGCCGTCCCCTGGCACTCGGCGCGACTGAGCCCCACGCAGCTGTAGCACTCAGCACCGTTGCGCTCGTACGCACTCTCATTGCCTGCGAGGCGGCCGGGAGGAAGGAAGGAGGTCCGCGGGCTCCGGCACGGCCGCTCAGCCTCTAGCCCCGCCCGCGAGCCTACAGCGACCGCCCCCAGCCCATGCCTAGTTCTCCCGCCACTGCCGCAGCGAGGGATCCGTCCGCAGCGAGGGATCGGCCCTAGTTGTCAGCCCTGAGCTAGCTCCGCCCCCACGCACCTGCGGGGTTGAGCTCCCGCGAGGTGAGGTTGAGCTTGGCGTTGCAGCGGTCCCGGGCGCACTGCTGCAGCTGGATGAATGCCAGAAGCCCGTGAAGGTCCAGCCCGCGGTCATTCTTGCCAGGGAGTCCCGAGCCGCAGCCCCGCACGGCCACCGAGAACTGACCGTGGACTGCGGAGAGGGGAGGGGCGGGGTCAGGGAGGGCGGGGCCTCGGAGGCGGGGCTTGGAATAGAACCAGGCCGGGGACAGACGGGCGGGACCGCGGGCCGGGGCCTCTGCAAGAGCAGATGCGAGAAGACGTGACAGACCGAAGGAGGGGCAGGGTCACGGAGCGGTGAAGCCTCAAAGACGTGAGTCCGAGGGGACAGACTGGCTGACAGACAAGAGGCAGAATCGAGGCGGGAAGCTAAGGGGAGGAGAGGATTCCCTCAGAGCCAGAAAGGGGTCGGGAGGTCTCAGTGATGCGGAGGAAAGGGTGGAGAGGATGTGTCCTCGTCCCAGACTCGGGTCCCCCCAGTCCGCCCCACCCAGTTCGGACTCTCAGCCCCCCACCCCTCTAAGCCCTGATAGAGAAGGCCAGGCTTGGAAAGAGGGGCGAGTCTGTGGTGAAGGGATCAGGACTGGCTGAAAGGGAGGGATGGGGCCGCCTTAAAGGGGTGTGGCCAGATTCAGAGAGGACTGTAAGGAGGCGGGGCGGACTGGAGGAGCCTGAAGGGGCGCGCATGGAGCACGGGACCCACTCACTGGTCTCCACCGCCCCCACGGTCTCTGTGCAGACGTCCACGCCCGGAGCGCACTTCACCGTCTTCATCTTGTGCGGAGAGCATCCGTCATCTGCTTTCTGCACGCAGCTGTAGCACTCCAGGGCCTGCGCTCCTGGGAGGGCGGGGCCGAGCAAAACTGAGCGATCCTAGCTAAAGGGGAGCTCCCCTAAAGGAGAAATAGTCCTTCCCCCTCCCTCTGTCCCCGGGATGAGACAATCCTATTGCACATCCTTTTCCAGGTCAGGTGTAGGGAAAACCTGCCTACAAATCTGGGGGCGTGGGATACACTGGACCCTTTTCCTTCACACCCTCTATACCTACCGTGGGAGCATCCTTCCCACAGTCGCATATGCCCATGTGAGAGGATCTGTGCCATGGGGCCCCTCATCCCAAGATAGGGGGGATACCTTCCTACAGTTCTCTGCCCAGGATGGGAGAACTTTTCCCACAGTCGACTGAACCCATTGAGGGATTCCTTCCCAAAGCTCCTTCTGACCAGGACAGGGGATCCTTTCCAAAGCTCCCCTCTGCTCAAGACGAAAGACCTCTGTCCACAGCCCCTCTGCCCAGGGCAGGGGAACTCTTCCCACAGCCTACCTCTACTCAGGATGGAAGAACTTTTCCCACAGTCCTCTCTATCCATGGTGGGGGACACTTCCCTCTGCCTCTTCTGCTATGCGTGGAAGAACTTTTCCCACAGTCCTTCTGCTTATGGTGGGAGATCCTTCCCACAGCCCTCTCCGTAGGTCGTGTGAGAAAGACTTCTCCCTAAGAGCCCCAACTCTACTCCCTCCGCCCCCTCCAGCCGCAGACCCACCTTCGAGAAGCAGCAGCGGCAGCAGCAGACAACCTGTAGTACAGATCACTGCCCGGGCACCTACTTTCCTGGTGGGGTTCATGGCTCCGTCCTGCTCCCTCAGCGTCCCCCCTGGGTGTGCCGCCTCTCAACCCGGGCCCTCTTACCTGAGCTCAGGATGAGTAACCTACCCCCGGGCGACCTTGGCCTTGCCCAACCAGGCTAACTCAGCGTCCTCCGTGGGGCGGGACCCCGCCCCTAGGTGCGTCACCCAGAGGGGGAGCGGCCCCTTCCCTGAGAAGCTGCCTTTCCCAAGGAGGGAAAGGACGGAAGTCGAGGTTCTCTGACAATTGTCAGGAGAAAGTCTCTCTCTCTCTCTGTGTGTGTGTGTGTGTGTGTGTGTGTGTGTGTGTGTGTGTGTGTGTGTGTGTGTGTGTGTGTGTGTGTGTGTGTGTGTGTGTGTGTGTGTGTGTGTGTGTGTGTATAGGAGAGTGCTGGGGCTCAGAGAGAGACAGGGGCTGCTCAACATTCGGCATTCTGTAACTATTTAGTGAGAATCTACAGTGTGCCTGGTTTTGGTCTGGGTGATGCTGGAGATTAAGACAGAACCAGTACCTATCCTCGCAGAGCTCACAGTCTGAGGGGGGAAACAGATGTTAAATCAAATAATCATACAAGTTGTTATTTACAAGGGAGACTAGGACAGTGAAGGAAGACTAGGGAGCTGCAAGGAGATGAGGAGTCTAGAAGTGGGGGCTGGTCAGTGAAGGCTTCCCCGAGGAGGTAATCTGAGATGTGACCTCAAAGACATGAAGGATTTAGTGAGGTGGAGCAGGACAGAGAGGGCGCAAAGTGCATGACAAGCAGAGGGAGCAGCCATGCAAAGAGCAGGAGGTGGCAAGTTGCATGCACCATTCAAATGGAGAGGAGAACAGTGTGCTTGGAGCTCAGAGGGCCAAGGAGAGAAGGGTGGACACTGAGGCGGAAGAGTCAGGCAGGGGCCAGACTGTTCAGGGTATTGCAGGCCCTGAGAAAAGATTTTGATTAATTTTGAGAAAGGTGGAGAACATTTGAGAGGGTCTAAATCAACTGGGGGACACAGTGAGATTTGCTTTTTAATATGATCAATCTGGGAAATAGTGCAGTGAATGGCAAAATAAAGAGCGGGTTGCTCATGCAGTGGACTACCACACAGCCATGGGAATAATCCAGAGACTGGTATATGCAGCAGTACGAATGAATCTCAAAAATTCTGCTGAGCTAAAGAAGCCTCAAACAAAACCTACTGGGTAACTCCATCTGTATGAAGCTCTAGAACAGACAAAGCCAGGGGTGATAGCAATTGGAACAGGGATTACCTTTGGGAAGGCACTGCCCCAGAACAGCAGTAGGGAGAATCCCCCACTATCTTCATCTGAGTGGTAACTACACATGTGTACAGATATGTAAAAAGTCACCACCCTGTATGCTTATGCACTTCACTGGCTGTACGTTATTCTTCAATAAAATGAAGGGAAAAGGGTCACTGTGACATCTGTAAAAAAGGAAAAGAACCCTAGACGGGGCGAGAGAAGGCCAGACCAATGAGGGAACTGTCAGTCTTCCAGGTCAGAAAGAGACAAGCAGCGCCTGACAGCTGGGAGTTGGCCTGGCACTTTCAGCGAGATGGTGGGGTTTTATTGCACATAAATAATCTCACAGAACAGCAACATCAGACAAGGTCATGTGACAGTGAAGGATGGAGACAAAATCAAGACTGCTCCACAACCGTATCATGGTTAAATAAACAAGATCATTGTGCAAGCCACAACATGACTAAGCATTCCCATATCATGGCTAATATAAGCGACTGCTTAGGTTAGATTATATTTTTATATTAATATGAGTTACAGCTTTAACCTTGCTTTGTTTCTCCTGCCTCATAAATAAGATTTATGAAAATACCCAATTATAGCATTACCTCTACTTTGTGACAGTATCTAATGAGAGCTAAACCCTACTCTCTTGCACTGGCCCCAAAATCATCACACAAAAGCCCAAATCTTAAAATAAGTCTTTTCTAACAACCTTTTACTGAGACACCTCATAGTTCCCCTGTGATGTGTGTTCTCCCTCCTTTCAAGGAGCAATAAACCCAACTCGTTCAACTACAGATATGTTCCTAGTGGGGAACAGTGACTTGGCGTAGCAAAGGAAAAAAAGAGAAAAGTGGGAAGATCCAAAAAGTTTTAGGACGAAGAACTGGTAGGGATGACTGTTGAATCAAATGTGAGAGAAGAGGCAGAGGGAGGTTTCCAAGATGATTCCAGATATTTCTTGCTGTAAACCACATCATGACAGTAATAATAATGATAACAAAAGTAATAATAATAACAATGATGACCAAGTATCAAGTGTTTTCTATGTTCCAGAAACTGTTCTGAACACAGGGTATGCATTAACTCATGTAATCCTCACCTTTTAAGGTGAAGTGTGGCTGTATCATTTATTGAATACTGACTCTGTGCACTTTCTATGAATCCTCTCTGACTGTAAAGAGAGGACTGAGCCCCATTTCACAGAAGAGGAAACTGAGATAGGAAGAGGCTTGGAAGTGGCAAGACTGAGATTTGAACCCAGGGCTGTCTCCACAGACCCCCACTTTCGCTTGTCAAGTTCAGAGCCTGGTCTTAAACCTGAGCTGATATTTTGCAACGACCCTTAGTTTTAGAGCCATACAGACGTGGGGCTGACTCTGAAATCTGCCACTGATGTGCTGTGTGACCTTGGGCAAGTGGCTTCAATCCTTTGATGTTCAGAGACCTCCTTTGTGAACAGAAACAATGACACAAGTATGTTTATTTAGCACTTCCTATGTGCTGCACACTGTTCCATACCCTTTAAACACAACAGCCTTATGAGAGATTTTTATGATAGTCAATTTCCAAATGGGTAAATCAAGGCAGAGAGAGGCTTAACAACTTGCCCAGGATCACACAACTAGAAAGAGATAAAGGTAGTATTTGAATCCAGGCAGTCTGGATTGAGAACCCACACTTAGGTACATGGGCACATTGGTTACCAGCTGTGAAACTGACAATTACTTGGCCTCAGTATCCTCTTCTGTAAAATGGGGAACTTAATAGTACCTACCTCATAGGAATGTTGTGGGGGACTAATGTCAAATATATGCCAAATGCTAAAAATAGGGCCTAGTGCTAGGTGCTACAAAAGCATTAGCTATTATTACTACTACTAATAGGTTAAGTAGATTGTCGTTATTATTATTGGTTAATAAAATCCTCCCTTCTTGAGCTCCAACTGTGTGCCAGACAGGGTGCTCGGCCCTTTTATAAGCAACCTCTCCTTGAATTCCTAACAAGGGGGTCGAGAGGATCATTCACTTTACAGAGGAGGAAACTGAGTCTCAGAAAGAGGAAGATACTTGTTCAAGTTCACACAGCAAGGGAAGTGGCAGAGTCAGAAGTCAGACCCAGCTCCACCTGGCTTGCATGCTGTCTGATGGTAGGAAAAATAGCGGCTGTGTTCATAAAGATGTTGTCTGTTCCCCAGACCCTGTCGGGCAACCCGTTCCCAACAATGACAAGCTTCTCAGTCACATAGGTGGGGTCACTTGGCATCATGCTGAGGATGAGAGAAAGTGAATGACTTCTTGTGAAGTCATTCAGTACTGGCCCCTGCCTCCCTGCCTCCCAGCCTTGCACTCCCAACCCCAATGCTGGTTTGCTGTGTGATGTGCCTTCACCTCCCTCAGCCTCCAGGGTGTCCTTTTTATCATAAAGGAAGGGGTGCCTTTCATGGTGGAGTGAAGCAGTGGGAAAACTATTAAGTCTGGAATTGGACAGACTGAAATTTTAATCCTGCCTCTGCCACCCTCTTGCTGACGTTGCAACTCGATCTCCTTCTCTGAACTTCAGCTGCCTCCTTTGCCAAATGGGTTTAAAAAACCCTCCTTCCCAAGGGATGGAGCGAGGACCCACTGGGTGGCAGGCAGAGTGACATTACTATTAGTACTCTGCACTGGCTCTGGAGCAGGAGGCCCTGCAGGGCCCAGCCGCTGCGTGGGAGAGTTTCAGGGAGGAACCCTAACTGGCCCAACCGGAAGAACTAGCATCTTGGAAGGGAGCGGGACCCAGGGTGGGGAGTCTCCTCTTGCTCAGGCCTGCCCAGGTTCTGGGCACTGACTCCCACCTAGCCTAGGACCAGAAAACAGAGGGAGGTTTGAATTCAGGCCTACTGCCTGCTTGATGGCTCTTCCAGCTCTTCTCCACAGACTGCAAAGATATCTAGACTCTGGTTCTCCAAGGAGACAAACAGATGGGTCAGTGAGGTGGTGGCCTTCAGCAATGGAGGTCACTTTGGGGCCTCAGAGAAGCCTGTGACAATATCCTCTCTAGGTTTCCTGTCCCCTGAGGCAGGACAGGCTCTGAGCATAATGATGTTCCTAGCCTGTCTCAGACCCACTGCCTCTGGGACGCACTGTCTGGGACGCATCAGGGAAGGAGTGGGATCAGGGGCAGGGCAGACTGTATAATTTGTGGGGCCCAGTGCAAAATGAAAATCTGGGGATCGGTTCAAAAGGCACTAAAATGTAAACGTTTTTTCCATTCTACCACCCCAGTCTGTCTCTTGACCCCTCGTGGTGTTCAATGTCATGTTCTCTTGGGCACAGGGATATTCATGTGACCAGCACAGACCCTCATAGGTGGCTAAAGACCCTGTCCTGCAACTTGGGCAACCTGGTTGCTGGGTTCCCCTTCCCATCAGCTGCCCACAGCCACGCTCTACCCCAAGAGGCCATGAGGCATTCCTGATCTTCCTGTGCCTGCACCCAGGCCCCTGCCAGAGATGGAGGGTGACAGTGCGTGGGCAGGGAAGGGAAGGGAAAGAGAACCTGTCCCAGGGAGGTGGAAAGCAGCAGAGGTGGGGCTGCTGTGATATGAGGCTTCAATCACCCAGATCAGGCTCCCATCAGACTTCACTTAAAAAACACAAATTCAAAGATAAAATTATTAAGAATTTCCAGATGGTGACCACAGAGCATTAAACCCAAGAGCAGGGCTCTTCTGAGCATGGGGACCTGTCAACTACAACAGTCACATGCCCATGAAGCCGAACCCAGTAAGGGGCCCAGTTTGCAGAGGGGCTGGGAGATGAATTGATCCAAGAATCCAGATGTCTCACAGCTAGAATTCCAGAGGACCTGGGGATTGAGTGTTTCCATTCCCAGGACTCAGGAACACTATATATCTGGATCCTCAAGGGAACTTTGGGGGTGGGGGTGGGGTATCTCCAGAGTGACTGTCTAGAATGCTCAGGTGGAACAGCCCAGGGGATGTGTGGAAGTTCAGAATAGGCACCTGACCCAGCCTAGGGATCAGGGAGAGCTTCCTGAAGGAGGGAACACCTTACATGAGACCTAAAGGATAAAAAGAAGTCAGCCAAAGAGTTCTGCCTGCCTCGTGCATGACTATCCTCTGTCCTTAGCATCACTTTATTCAACCATCAGATATTCCCTCAATACCTAGTCTGCACTAGGCTCTGTGCTGTGTGCCAAGGGCTCAGCAGGGACTGAGACAGCCCCAGTCCCTGCCTCCTGAAGCTCCCAGTCAAGAGGGGGAGATAGATTCATCAGCAGTGATGACCTAGGTAGTTAAGGCCATGATGGGAGAAGCACAGGGTAGAGTGATCAGGGTTGTGATGGGGGAGGCACAGGCAGAGTGACAATGAAGGAGGACTTTCTGGAGGAGACATAAGAGCAATGATCTAAATGATGAGTAAAAGGTGGATGGAGTGGGGAAAGATGTGTAAGTAAAAGGAACAGTACAATATGTACAAAGACCCAGGGGTGAAAGGGAAGCAATTTTTTATTTTTCTACTTTTACAGAATAAGGTATGCCCTGTGGTGGTGGAGCACAGCAGTGACCAGGACAACCCTGGCTCTGCCTCATACTCCCAGCCCATAAAGAACACAGATCCATCACCAGTGATGACCCAGGATGCTCAGGCATGGGTTGGGAGAGCTCAAAAGGTGGCGCCTGACTCAGGGGAGTCAGCTAGGGCTCCCTGAAAGAGGGGCCATTTGAACTAAGACCTTAGGAATGAGGAGCTAGCTGATTAAGGGAAGAGAAGAACAGAGGGAACAACCTGTGCAAAGGCCCGGAGGGAGGAAGCCTCGGAGTTGCCAGATATTGCCAATAGGTCAATCAGGCCAAAAAGGGTAAAAGCAGACACATCCATAAACTGAGAAAACAAGATTGCTGGGGCCCGCTCGTGGCTCACTCGGGAGAGTGTGGTGCTGATAACACCAAGACCACGGGTTCAGATCCCTAATATAGGGATGGCCGGTTAGCTCACTTGGGAGAGCGTGGTGCTGACAACACCAAGTCAAGGGTTAAGATCCCCTTACCGGTCATCTTTATATAACAACAACAACAAACAAACAAACAAGACAAGACAAGACTGCTAGAGACTAAGGACGCAAGCTTCTCCAACCCCTTCTCCCAGCCATGACCTTAGGGCTAGGGGACGCTTGGCTCTCAGAGGTGTCCATAACTCGGATGTTTTGCCTAAGGGCCAAGGGGCCCCAGACGCCTGTGCTGGAAACCAAAACAGAACCCCCTGTTTTTCCTCCATGTTTAATTCGGTATCACAGGAGCACCAATAAATAGTTCTTTCCCACCCCCGCAATCTTCCTCCTGCCCGGGATAAGGCCCCAGGCGCCAGCGATCCCGTCGGGGGAAGTCGCCTGCAGCTCAGAGCGCCGCGGCTCAGGCCAGCTAAGCCGCAGCACAAGCAAAATTCCCGGGAGAGTTCCAAAGGGGAGGACCCAAGGTTTCCGACAGTGGGCGGGGCCTCGGATTGCCGCCGCGTGCGTGAGAGGGCGGAGCCTCGCCGAGACGTCCCCCCAGGGGGCGTGGGCACTCAGGGGGCGTGGTTCTCATCAGCCGCGGTGACGATAACGTCCATCCAAATGCGCATGGCTTCGGGGCTCGGGGCCACCATGTAGAAAAGGCGTTCATAGGTTTTGACGCAGAACGTCAGGCGGGGGCTGGGGCTCTGGAATAAGCAGCCGGAGTGAGGGTAGTTGAGACACAGAGGCCGGCCACAGTCTGGGTTCGACCCAGCCCTGCTACTTACAGGCTGTGTGGTAGCATTGGGCAACTTACTTAAGACTCTGAATCTCAGTTCCCCTGTCTTCTTAACTGATGCTACCTACTTCATTGAGTACTGAGGATTAAATGAATTAACACAGGAAAGTGCTTAAAATTAACATATGCAAAGCGCTGTTATTAAATTAGGAGCATGAGAAATTTTAAAAGAGGACGCGTGGCGCCTTCCCCCAGCTTACTTTCTCCTGTATCGGAAATAGGGGCATTCAAATTCCACCTCCCCAAAATCTAGATCCCCCTGGTTTGTAACTGCTTGAACTGGGGAAAGTTAGTGCCTAGAATCCATTAACGAGTAAAATCCCTTACATCCATTATCTGTAACACTGACGGAATGGGTTGAAGTGTGCCCGTTTTGCAGATAAGAAAACTAAGGATGGAGAAGGGAAGTCACTTTCCTGATGTCACACAGCTGGGATTCCAACCTAAGCTCTAAAAAGCCATAGCTGGTTGCTCTCCACAGTTTTCTGAACATTGTATCAATTACCAACATTTAAATTTCTGGCACTGCACTTTTCTAAAAGTTCCAATTGCTGAGTTCTCTGGGGAAAAATAAATACAATAGGATGCCATGGGGCCACTACAGGCAGAAGCCAAGTAATGACCGTCTCATTCTAGGTTGCCTCAGTCCTTACCCTGCTTTTTTCATTTATTCCCAGCTGGGCATCAGAGTTTGTGAACATTTTGCTCTAAAACTTTTGCTTCAAGAAAATTAACAATGGATGACAGCCAGAGCCTGAGCTCTTAATTTTTGGTCCCACAGTGACCTGACCTGTTGGTCTCCTCTGCTGGCTGGTGAGTATCCTGAAGGGACTGTGGGCGGCCTTCCCCAGGACAAGAGAGGGATGAGATAGGGATTGACTACAGGGGCTCTGATTGGGAGGGAAGGGGGGCCCAGAGGGGGGCTTTACCTTGAAGGCACAGCGTAAGTGGTCATAATAGACTTCCTCGATGGCCTGGAAGTAGATGACGCCTTTGAGTTTGGTCTCTTCCTTGTCTGACAGAGGAAGGTAAGGGAGAAACAGCCAGTGAACGATGTGTGTCTGTGCATGTCTGGGTGAGAGTCATTGGGCCCAAGTCCTGAGACTGGGTTTGGGGTGAGGGACATGGTGACAGAGTCTGAAGTTCCCTAGAATACCATGGTTGGGAAGTAAATGTTGATGCTAGGTGGTGATCGGTGTGGAGACTGGACAAGATTGGGGATTAGGGTCTGGGGAGCTGGAATGCCTTGGTCCCTGAGAAGGGAAAAAACTCAAACAGAGGTTCAGAATAATTGATACCCCTGGAGAGGAAGGACAAGAGTCCTGGACTCCTGGGTTTTGAAGGTGGAAGGGTGCTGACAATGCTGGTTCAAACTCCTGGGTATTTTAGAAAAAGGGAGTCTGGAGAGCCAAAATTGTACTAAACTGCTGTCTATGTTAGTGAGGAGGGCTGGTTGTTTGGATTCTGGGTGGCTTAACTAAGAAGGGGCTGGGGATCTGGACTCTTGGACCCTGGGGGATGAGGGGGCTGGGAGCCTAGATTCCTGGGTTGTGGGGAAGGCAGGTGAGAGAAGAAGGGGCTGGGAGCCAGGACTCCTGTGTGCTTGAGTGGAACAGCCTCCAGAATGGACTTCCAGTATCCTGGGGGCCTAAGGTAGCCAGGCTGGACTTACCCGCATAGTAGGACAGGCGGCGGGCCTGGCGGTCAAAACAGAACCATCGTTTCCTCCAGGTCTTGATGCGGCCACCCATCTTCACCAGGGGCCCGCGGCAGCAGCTCCCAGTCAACCGCACATGTGGGCAGTTTTCCAGGTTGTGACCCCATCGTTCCAGGTGCTGCTGGAGATCCAAGACGCGGGGGCCTGGAGGGCGGAGTGGGGGTGTGGGTGGGGCCTGGGGAGCAAAGAGAAGGGGCAGCTGAGGTAGGGATGGGGGATTCTGCAGCCTGGACCCCCAATGGGAACCAGTCATGGCAGCTCATATGTAAGGCCAGCTGCAGCATTTAGACAGTAATGTTATTAATGACGATAATGATAATGATCCCAACAGCCACATTTATCGACTATGACACTCTGCCCAGGGCTTTGTGAACATCAATGCTGTGCCTCCTCATGGCCACTCCTCAGGATAGGACTACTATGAGCCCCATTTTACAGATGAATAAACTGAGGTACGGAGAGATGAACTCATACACCCTAAGTCACACAGAGCTTCTAGGTGGCAGAGCTGGGACGTGAACGCAGGTATTCCTGACTCTAGGGCTCACCCTGAAATACCAGAGGAATATCACAGAAGTGAAGGGCCTCTGGGTCAGAGTTCCCCAAGTGGGGTCCTCAGTGCTGCCTCTGCAAAACAGGGACCAAACAGTAAGTGATCAATAAATGAGAGCATTGTTTACATTATTGTTGTTGTTGTTATTCTTATTGTGATGAAATTAGTGATATTACCCAGTGCTAAGCACTTTCTACATATAATCTCTTTGCTCCCTCAAGCTAACCCGGGGGTAAGTACATTTATCCCCATTTTACAGATGTGAAAACCAATATTCAGAGAGGTTGAGTCACTATTCCCAAGTCACACAGCCAGAGTTAACTGACCCAGGACTCACCAGGCAGAGTGATCATCTCAGGTGTTCATAAAGGTTAGAGGAGACAAATTAAGAGAATAGAAATGTGTACTGTTTATGAGAGTCCTGACCATGGGCTGGCCCGATCACAACTATTCTTCCCAAAGAATCCCTGCAAAGAATGGTACGATCCCAAAGTCAAACTGAGGATCAGAGCAGTACATCTCAGACTCCTCTGTGTGAGTGCATCCCCTGGGGATTTTGTTAAATTGCAGACTCTAATCTGGTAATTCCAGGGTGGGGCCTGGGATGGGGGTGAGGTTGAGGTTCTGCATTTCTAACAAGCTCCCACGTTGGTCCAGTGACCATACTTTGAGAATCAAGGGCTTAGAAAATTGAAGGGAGGCCAGAGAGAGAAGAGATGAGGAACAGAGAGATGAGCCTCATTTGTTGGAGACAGGGGAGAGTGACAAGGAAGGGAAATAAGTATGTGTGGGTGGGGGGGGCGTGGAACTGCACAGGGGAACGTCTGGTTTAAGGGCACCCACTGGGGCCTGGAATCTTCTATGATCATGTCAACAAATGCACACAGTAATAATAACGACCACCACTATGTATGGAAGCTCCCACTAGGTGTTGGGCACTGTGCCAAGTGATCACAGTGCTGACCTCATTTCTTCTTCAAAACAACCCGTTAATGTCCCCATTTGACAGATGAGGAAACTGAGGCTTTTAGAGAGGAAGTGACTCACCAAGGTCACCCAGCTAGGATGTGACAGAGCCAGGTCCCAATCCAGTAGGAAAGCAGGGATAGGCTCGGGACTTTCGACTCCCCTGCTGCCCAGCTGTGTCACCGTCGTGGAACCCCTGCCCCTCTGGAAGCCTCAGTCCCTGGGCTGAAACACGAGGGATACCATAGCACCCACAGGGCTGTCTCAGGGATGAGCTAGGTGACATCAGGTTCTCCAACCCAGAGATTCCACTTCTAGACATGAATCCCAGAGACATACTTGCTCATGTGCACAAAGAACAGCAGGGGTGTGGGGGAGAGGGGTGCTGCGCTACAGGGGACTGTTTAATAAATGATGATGCTACAAAGTAGGGGAACGACAAAGCAGGAGAACTTCATTTTTAATGAGGTCAAGCTTATGCCTAACAGTCCAGAAGTTTCCACTGCCTTTTCTGCTTTAGTTTGCTCCCGGGCTTTAATTAGCATCTGACATGCTTTTATTTTACTTATTGTTGTTGCTTTTTGTCTACCTCCCCCTGCTAAACATCAGCTTCCCTGAGGGCTGGGATTTTTATTTTGGACACCGCTTGTAGACACCGCTGTGTGTCTAGCACACAGTAGGCCCTCAATGAATATTGGCTGAAATGAATAAAGAAGGACAAATGGTTGAGAAAACAAAAAGCAGGTTGGGAATGATACATTTGTTTATAGGATGAAGAAACACAAAATATGGTTATCAGTGTATGCACGTGGAAAAGTCTAGGAACGATTCAAAGGCTTTTCAACAATACAAAACACCCGCACAGAAGTGAGTCAGAAAGGAAGAAGAAAGTGATCTTCACTTTTTTTTTTTCCTGGCAGCTGGCCAGTGAGGGGACCTAAGTGACCTTCACTTTCTTGACATTGTGTCGCTCTTTATAACAAAACTGTATTCATGTTATTAGCATAGGTAAAAATAAAATTTTAATAAGGAAGCTGTCAGCTGAATCCAGAATGTGAAAAAATCTGTGAGATAAATGACTTGATTTTTCTACGAATAAATGGCATTTAAAAAAAAAAAAAGACAACATGGGAAGGAGTAGAGATTAAAAGAGATTTCATAGATATTTCAACCAAATGTATAGTGTATGCTTTGTTTGCATCTAGATTCAATTAGGGAAATGTGAATATGACATTAGGATGTCATGTGAATGAACATTAGGATGTTACAAAATTATTAATAATCTTGTAAGGTGTAACAGTGGAGTTTTTATATTTAAAAAAATGATCTATTGGAGATATACAGTGAAATAGATGAAAGGATACAATATCTGGAATTATGCTTTCACATATTCCAGTGCAGAGTGGGATGTAGGTATGAGATTAGTAAAACAAAGTTGGCAAATAAAACAGGATTCACTATTGGTAATTACTGAAGCTGCACAGTGGATACGTGGGACTTTATTAATCTATTCTCTCTACCTTTGCATATGCCCGAATATTTTTATAACAAAAAGAGTTTAGGGGGCTGGCCTGTGGCTCACTTGGGAGAGTGCGGTGCTGACACCACCAAGTCAAGGGTTAAGATCCCCCTACCGGTCATCTTTAAAAAAAAAAACATTATAAAATAAATAAATAAAAATAAAAATAAAAAATAAAAAGAGTTTAAAAGAAATAAAAATAAATTTTAAAAAATTTTAAATGATTTTCAAAAGTCCCAGCGTGTACTCGCCCTCATTCTGTAGTAACTGCTGACATTGTCACCAATGTGCAGAAAAGGAAACTGAGGCACAAAGTGGAACAAGTTACCGAGGGCAAGCCATGGATACAGATACTGAAATGGGAACAGAAACTGGGTCCTTTTTAGTTCCCTTTCCCTTGCCAAGCCCAGGACACTTTTCTGTTTCATTGGAGGAGAGGAAAGGGTGAGATGTAAGAAACGACATAGGCCAGGGGGAGAAAAAGAGCAGGGAGAGGTGGGGGTGAGGGCAGGGATGGGACTGACCATGATGGCAGGAACAGCAGGGCCTGAGGAAACTTCTGTGCTCCTTCTCATCCCTTCCTGTGGATTCAGGATGAAGGAGTCATGAGGATGCTGGCCCATAAAATGTGGGGAAAAAATGTACCGAGTTCCTGGGTCCTGAGAAAGGAAGGGCAGGGGCCTGGATTCCTGAATCTGAGGCAAGAGGGGCTGATGGCTCAGATCCTGGGTCTGAGGGAGGAGGGGGTTGAGGTAGGTTCTCCTTTCCCTAAGGAAGAGGGTCTGGGGACTCACCCTGGCCTTCAGCAGCCGCTCTCTCTCTGCCACAGCCTGCTGCAGAAGCCGCTCCATATGGGCAATGTCCGGGTGGAGGGCCCCACAGCTAGGAGGAGGGAGCAGAGACCAAGGTGGGTGACAGTGGCCTAGGCTCTTCCCCCCATTTCTCCACCTTCTCCCTGATGTCTCACCTATTCCCATGGCCACAGTTCAGCAGCTGATAGAGGGGGCATCTCCTGGCATCCCCTGCTGCTGGAGAGAGAGCTGAGGCCTGCAGGGATCCTGGGGGAGAGGGGACCAGGTTAGGAAGCCAGATACTCCCTTGTCCCCCCTGCAGGCATCCATGCTAGTTTCCTCCATTCTCTGCTGAAAGAGGGAGTGATGGGAGAGGAAGGTAGGTGGGGAGCAGGAGGGGTCCTCACCAGTACAATGGAGGGACAGAGGCCGGGGGGATCCTCTCTGGCTCACCCTCTCTCCCCTTTTCCGGGGCAGGCTTCCAGTCCTCTGTAGGCCAATGGAGCCCTGAAGACACACAGGAAAAATGTTAATTAGATCTTAACCATAAGTCAGAGAACTGTCCAGTAAAACCACCAGCTAACTGACACAGATCTAAAAGGCCACTGTCAACATGTTGCTGAGTGAAAGAAGCCGGACACAAAGGACTGCACAGTGTATGATCCCATTTATATAAAATTCCAGAATAGGTAAACCACTACAGAGACGGGAAGTAGAATAGTGGTTTCTAGGGCTGGGGAAGATAGAAGAATTGAGGGGTGATGCCTAAGGGGTACAGAGTTTTGGGGGGGAGCGATGAATCTGCTCTAAAATCGATTGTGGTGATGGTTGAACAACTCTGTGAATATTCTAAAAGTAACTGAATTGTACACTTAAAATGAGTGAACTGTACGATTTGTAAATTATATCTCAATAAAACTGTTTTAAAAAGACACCCCATTGTGCTGGTGGGGATGCAGAGAACCCAGACACTCTCACACAATGCTGGGGATGTTCTATTGGAACAATCTTTAGGGTTGCCAATTTGGCTTTTTCTTTCTTTTTTTAAAAATCAAAATGACAAATGCATAAATCATCAAGCCCTAATCCACTTCTAGGGATTTAGCCTATAAATAAACTCATACCTTTGAAAAATGATCCAAGTTCAAGGTTATTCCGTGCAGTGCCATCTGTGCTAGCAAAAGCCTGGAGGCCACCTAAGTGCCCATCAGGAGGGGATGGGGTAAATGAACCATGGCTCCTCCATGCTATGGAGAAGTCTGCTGCATGTAAAGAGAGGAGGATGCTCTTTACATCCACATAGAACAGAATCATGAAGATAGAAGCAAGTACAGAAGAGTGCAAAGAGCTCACTACCAAGGCATAAAGAGGGGTAGGGTGTACACCTGACTGGCTGTATCAACACAGAATGTCCTTGGGAAGACACATGGGAAACCGATCACCCTGGCTGCCCTGGGGAGGTAAACTGAGTAGAAGGGGAACACCAGCAGCATCTTTTCTCTGAATATCCTCCCACACTGTCTGAATTTTGAACAAAGTGAATGTTAGCTTTTTAAAAATCAATGAACATGACAACTAGATGCAACTTGAGTTCCCGAACCAGAAAAAGAAATTTATTTTTTGGTTTTTGCTGGTAAACAATGTGAGTGGGACAACTGACAAAATATGAGTAAAGTCTGTAGATTTTAATAGGATTGTGTTAAAGTCAGTTTCCTAAATTTGATCATTTGATCATAACGGTGGTTATGAAAGAGAAGGGCCCCGACCTTAGGTAATAAATGTAGAAGGACTTAGGGGTAAAGGGGAATCATAGTTCAGAAAGAAAAATAAATTGTGTGTGGGTATATAAAGAAAGAGAAGACTGATAAAGGAAAAGTCAATTTGAGAGTAATAAAGAAATAAAACTGAAATAACTCTTTAAAGAAAAAACAGCAACAGCTCTGCGTGGACAATAAAGAGTAATAAACCTTAGTAAGTTGCATAATGGGAGCATCAATAAGGATACTTACTGCCCTAGATCACAACTCATCAAATATATTTAATCCATGAGTTAATAATGATGATAAAAGAAAAATCAATTTGGTCACCATGGGAGGGTGCTGGAAAATCAACTCTTTCTTTTGAAGACAGGTGAAACCATCAAGCATTTCCCCTGTATTTCCTACAAAAAAACATACTTCTGGGTAATCAAATAGTAAATAAGGGCAAGTTTCTCTTAAAAGAGGTATTTTAAAAAATAAATGAAGAATGAATTTTACCTTTACTGAGGTATTTTGATAAATAAATGAAGAAAGAATTTGCAACCTCTAATGAATGAATCCATGGGCCTAGATGCTGGTGCCACTAAAAGAGAAACAATAGTCACACTGCCCCTAGGAAGACTTGCCAAAATGCAGGACCCAAATCTGGTCAAGCCTGTACATCCAACAGGAAATACAGAGGGAGAGGAAGGTGACCAAGACCAGGACCCCAAGGATGTAATCAGCAAATGCTGACTGGGAAACTCTACATTACAATGATTTGGTTTCTTCACCAAATAAACTTCAAGGGAGACAAAGAAATGGAAGGGAAGCCTATGGATTGTAGAGATGTAAAAGCTTCACACACACACACACACACACACACACACACACACACACACACACACACACAATTTATTTTTCTTTCTGAACTAAAGACTAAATGATAGTGTTCAGGAATAGACACTTGACTGCCAGACCTTAAATTTAAGAAAGCTACTACTATAAAAGTTAGGCTGGTGGTTATTCTCACAGCATAAATAGGGGATGTCATTGAGGGGGGCAGGTGGCAGGCTTCTGGGGTGGCTGCCAGTTCTACCTCTTGACACAAGTGGCAGTTACCAGAGTGTCCCCACATGCCGTAGTTTTGCTCTTATCCACGTTTGCTTTCTACCATTTCATTTATCCACAGTTAACCATGGTCCAAAAATATTAAATGAAAAATTCCAGAAGTAAACAATATAGAAGTTTTTGACTGCGTGCCATTTTGAGTGGTGATGAAATCTCACACCATCCCACTCTGTCCCACCTGGGACGTGAATCACCCCTTTGCCCAGCATACCCACACTGTACACATTCCCTGCCTGTTGGTCACTTATGAGCCTTCTTGGTTATCAGACTGACTGTCATGGTATCATTCTGTTTTATTATTAGTTATTGCTGTTCATCTCTTACTGTGCCTAATGTATACATTTAACTTTATCATGGGTATGTATGTACAGAAAGAACATAGTGTATACAGGGGTCAGTACTACCTGTGGTTTGAGGCATCCACTGTGGGATCTTGAAACATATCCTGCAATAATTAAGCTGTGCATTTTTTGGATGTGATTTTCTATACTTGCATAATTTTTAATAATGAAAGATTTTTTAAAATAACAGCCAATATTTACCAAGTGCTTATTATGTGCCTAACAGTGTACTTGACACTCTGCAGATCTATTTAAGCTTATAAAAACCCTGGTTGTTGGGAAATGTTAGCGCCACTTCAAAGAGAGGAAACCGAGTCCCAAGACCCTGTGCCTCTCTTCACTCTTTCCTTTCTTCCACCAATATTCCCAGCACTTCCTAGCTGGAGACCTTAGATACCGGGCACTGAGGAAATGGGTAGGCAACATGGAGCCAAGCCTTGTCTGCATGGCCCTTATGTTGTAGGAACTGAATAAGCCATCATACAAATGAACCTATCATAAGAAATGGCTATGAGGGAAGAGAACAGGATGGTGTAAAAAAGAGTCACCTTCTAATTGGAAGACCAGGGACAGCCTCCTGGACACTGGGCATAGGGCCCAAAGGATAAGAGTTGGCCAGCGAAGACTGAGGGGAAAGGTGTTCCAGGTGGGAGGATCAGCAAGTGCAAAGGCCCTGCGGCAGGAGCAAGTGTGGAGTATTGGAGAAGCAATGCTCCTGTGGCTGAGCAGAGTGAATATGGGGGAGAGTGGTGAGAAGCGGGCAGGGGCCAGATCATGTAGGAACTTGTAGGCCATGGTGAGGAGGACTAGGGGACCACTGAAGGCTTTGGGGGTGGGGGAGTTACTGAAGTAGGAGGAATGAGGATCACTCTGGATGTTGTGTAGAGAATAGATTGTTGGGGAACAAAAATTAAGATGGGGACATCAATGAGTTCCCCTCACTGCAGGATCACGGAAACCAGAGAAGAGGGTGAGGCGGACAGAACAACAACGAAAATAATTATAATAATAAGAATAATTGTAATTATAATCATAGTAACAGCAACGCACATTCACTAAGCACCTGCTATGTGCCAGGCACCATGCTAAGCACTTTAATGCATTAACCAATGAATGCTGTTATCATTCCCATTTTGCAGCTAAGTAAACTGAGGCACAGAGAAGTGCCCAAATTCACCCAACTAGGAAGTGGCAGAACAGGTATCTGAATCCAAGCAGAGCCTTAGGCATCACACAATCCTGGAAAGAAGGGGTAGAATTTGAGAGGGATTTAATAGGACTTGGAAGGAGAGAGAGGAAGGGACAAGGAAGAGTAATTTGTTAATCCGTGCATTCATTTATTCACGTCCTTACTATTTATCTCCCTGAGTAAATAAATGCTCTCTGTGCTCTTTACATACCCTAGGGTCCCAAGACACCCCCTCTGAACTAATGCTAACTATAAGGCCCATCTGGATTCTGAAGGGTTCCTGGGAAACTTTTGTCTCCCATAGGGTGCAGGTCATGGAAACAGGCAAACTTGGGTTCAAATCCCACCTCTGGCACTTACTGGGTGTGTGCCGTCAGCAACTCATTTCTCTTCTCAAGCTAGGTTTCCCCTCTGTACTCATGAAGTGGATAACGTCCCACCCACCCTTCCCTGGTTGTCGCGAGGCTTAAATGAGTGACCTCATGCAAAGCACATAGAAGAGTACCTGGCACAGCACCAAGTGTCCAGGGTCCTGTATCTGGCCCCCAGGTGACACCCAGGTGAAAGGAGATGAGATCCCATAGGTACAGGGTCCACCTGGCCTTAGATGCCTCATGTCCACAGGAGCCAATAACTCGGATGATGACTCCATAGGAATGGACTCGGCTTCCCATCAAGTATTTACATATATGCAGTTTACCAGGAAGGGTCATTATTATCCTAAGTCATGCTGCCTGGCAACATAGTTGCACTCCACCTTTATCAGGTTTCCAGGGGAACCAGCTAGAAAGTTAATGTCCTATATAGAACAACTGTTAGTTAACCCTTTCCTAAATAATAATAGGACCTACTATGGATCTTCTTCCGAGCAAAAAATGAAATCCTATATACTAGGTTGAACCATCTGAAATGCCAGTATTTGGCTGTTTCTCGCCTCCAAATAATAGCAATTCTATGTGGTTCAAAGTGATAAAATGGCTTAGAACAGACCCTAGGCTATATTAAATGCTAAAAAATGACTATTGCTGTTAATATTGATTAATAAATAAATATTTTAGAATTAATTTTAAATGTTAATATGAATTAGTAAATAAGAAATAACATATATAATTATATTGTATATTATACAACAATATTATATCATAATATTAGTGAAAATTAATATGAATATTATTATTATTGTGTGTACACACACACATGCAGGTATTCTTTTCTTGTTTGTTTTTGGGGGGGTTTTTTTTGGTGGCTGGCTGGCTGGTACAGGGATCCAACCCTTGACCTTGGTGTTATGAGCACCATGCTCTCCCAAGGGAGCTACCCAGCCAGCCCTCATACAGGTGTTCTTAACAGCACCAGATAAATGGCAAAAAACTCAAATCACCATCTGCAGAGGGAGGGCAGCTCGATGCCCCCACACAGAAGCCCAGAGTTATTAAGAATGTAGGCACTGTAAAAGGGTGCTGGGGTTCAAATCCCAGCTTGGCCACATACTGGCTGGTTATTCGACTTCACCTCTCTGCTTCCGTGTCCTCACCTAAAAATGGAGATAAGAACCTAGCTCACAGAGATGTTGCAAAGACAAAATCCATGTGAATCCATGTGAAGCACTTAGTGCTATAACAGTGCCTGGAACACTATAAAAACTCAATAGCTGTTATTATTATTATTGTTAGTTTATATTATTACTATTTTATTTTATTTATTTATTTATTTATTTTTTAAAGATGACCGGTAAGGGGATCTTAACCCTTGACTTGGTGTTGTCAGCACCACGCTCTCCCCTGAGTGAGCCACGGGCTTGCCCTACTATTTTAGAATCATTAAAAATGATGAGGCAGCTCTAAATGTATCAATAGAAAACAATCTCCATGACAAAGTTAAAAAGAAAAAGCCAACAAGTAGCTAATATACACATTTTTGAAAAATATGTGACATGATATAACAAGAGCTACCAATTTTTTACCATATACCCACACAACTGAAAACTTTTCTCATCTAATGTTCACTCCTACCTCATGCATATAGCACTCTGATATTTTCTACTCTATTTCATTTTTTAAAAAATTAATAGCAACCAACTCATTCAATGAACGTCTTTAATATTAGTTAATAAGTTGGGACCCCCAGTTTTAAGGAGATCTGGGATGGTACTGCTTCTGGGGAAGGGGCCTATGGGCCACTAGGGAGTGGGAAGAGGAGACCTTATCAATATACCCTGTTTGGTTGCTTTTAAAATCTACTCCTGGTGTACACGCTCCCATTTTTCCAGGGGATGAGTGAGGTGTTAGGCAGAAGAAAGAAAAAAATAATAATAAAGCTAAAGTCTGATAAAAATACCCCTTGATAGGGCAGGCCCGTGGCTCACTCGGGAGAGGGTGGTGCTGATAACACCAAGGCCACAGGTTCGGATCCCTATGCAGGGATGGCCGGTTAGGTCACTTGGGAGAGCGTGGTGCTGACAGCACCAAGTCAAGGGATAAGATCCCCTTACCGGTCATCTTAAAAAAACAAAACAAAACAATACCCCTTGATCAACCTTCCCTATCTCCTCCTTGTCTCCCAGCAAAGAAAGCCACAGTGGAAGTTCTGAAGACCCCAGTGCTGGGGCTCTGCTCTCATCCCCTCCTTCCCCACTGACCAGTGAGACACATGAAAAAATGGGGCCGTAGCGGAGGCACCTGCAGGAAGCTGTTAATGGAGAAGAGGCAGGAAGAGGTAGAGGTGGCAGCAGTGTGAGCGGTGGGGTCCTGGAGCACCAGCAGCTGGCGGTCTGTCTTCTGGGTGAAGAGTAGCTGTGGAGAGGACATGAAGGTTAACGCGAGCTGTAGGGAGCATAGAGAAACTGCATTTCCCAGGTACTCTGGCCCATGTCTCCAGTACCAGCCCATTCCTCAGATAGAAAAACAAAGGCTTGGTCACAAAGACAGCTAGAATGTGGTCCTTCGTGTTCAGTCTCCCAGCATGAGTGAGGACTGTCGGCAGAGACTGCTGGTTCCTTGAGGAGGAAAGGGCTGGGGGCATGGACCCTTGAGTTTTAGGGAGGAGGAGGCTGGGGTTGTGGACCTCTGAGTCTGAGAGAGGAGGGGACTGGGGGTGTGGACCCTTGGGTCTGAGGGAGGAAGGGCTGGGGATCTGGACTCTTGGGTCTAACGGAAGAGGGACTGACAGGTGTATGAAATCTGCATACCTTAGTGAGAGCCTGGTTGGGCTCAGAGAAGTCCCCACCGGGTGTTCCCTGGAGGCCACTGAGCTCAAGCAGTCGGCTCCGTTCCTAGGCAAAGACATCATGGACTACCACATCTCAGACTCAGAATGGGCCACCCCAGCAGCTTTCCCTGCTGACAGGGAGGTGGCGGGTACCCCAGGGGAAGTGAGAAGGCAGGGCAGATCTCCTAGGGGACTCACCTGTGTTAGTGCCCGAAGGGCCTCCTCCTTCTTCTGGCTCAGCCCTCGGCTCTCAGCTGCCATCTGCTCCCCCAGCAACTTGAACTGCTCCTCTAAGACCTGGATCCGGCGCTGTAGGGCACCCCCCTGCCCTGGTTACTCAGCTGCCCCAGGGACCCCAGCTGGCTCTACAGGCTCACCTTCCCTCATATCCAGGCTCTCCTTGAGAGCCTGGGGTTTTCTCCACCCCTCACAGGGGCCATGGGATCTGAATGACCCGGGAGCGGACTCAGAGTTAACCTCCCTGCTGCCCTCTTCCCATATGGGGGTCCAGAAGAGATCTGGGGTGGATTGGAGGGGATGAAGAGAAAGGCACAGAGAGAGAGACAAGCCAGAAGAGATACAGAGAACAGCGAATAAGAAATACCCAGAAAGAAAGAGATGTAGAGAAAGATGCAGAGAAAGGAGACAAGATAGAAATGAAACAGAGACAGACAGAAACTGTCTGAGACAGAGGAAGGGAAAAGAGAGGGACAGAAAAAGATCCAGAAATAGAGGTGGGGAAAGGAGACCCACAATGGAACTTTCTAATGCAAAATTTTCAGAAATTTTGTGTTAAATATTGTTAAACATGTCCCGTTTCCCCACAGGACTTGTCAGACCCTTGACGTAAAGCTCCTGGAAAGGATCTACTGGGAACGTCTTTTTGGACTAGGGTTTGAGAGGCAGAAAGCGTAGTGGTAAAGACTGAGTAAGTTCAAAACCCAGCTCTATCGCTAACAAACTAAGTAACCTTGGAAAAGATTACTTGAGCACCTTTGACCTTCGGTTTCTTCATTTAATGAGTAAATACTCACGAAACATTTAGGACCATGTCAGGTACATAGTAAATGTTCAATAAATGTCAGCTATTGTTGTTCCTATTCTGAAGAACATGAAATAGGCAGGAAATGAGGACAGAGAAAAGGCCAGACATGGAGTGGAGAGGACAGAGAAGAATGGCCAGGGAGGTGGGGCTGGTCCTGTGGGACTCACCCTGTGCTGTGCCACACTGGCCTGCAGCTCCTGAACCTTGGGGTCTGGCGCCTGAGCCCCAAGGCTGTCCTGATCCTCCTCCTCCTGCCGGCTCTCCCGCTCTAATTGCTGGAACTCCAGGTCCTCATAAGCACGCTGGGCCACATCCAGCTGTTCCCTCATCTGTGGGTGGGGACACAAAAGGAATGGAGGCCTGGACCCCTAGAGCCCAGGGAAGTAGTAGGTTGGGACACAGACTCCTGGTCAATGAGGGGGAAGGGGCTGGGGGCCTGGACACCTAGGTCCTGAGGGTTAGGGGGCTGAGGGGCTGGATTCCTGAGTCATGGTGGGGGAGGGGACTGGGGACTTGGACTTCTGGGTCCTGAGGGAGGAGGCGCCTGGATATCAAGTCCAGAGAGGGTCTGAAGGTTCTCACCTCCTGCACCCCCTGCAGAAGCCGCTCACGCTGGTCCTCTGGCTGTGAGTGGAGCTGTTCCTGGGCCTCCTGTAGTCTCTGGCGAAGACCCTCCATGCGATCTCGCTCCTGACTCAGTCGCCTCAGTTCCTGAAAAACAACCAGGATCTCATCCTCAGCATAAGCACAGAGAGGGAAACAGAGGCCAGCCAGATCTCAGACCCCTGCCTGGGTTCACAAGATCCCAGCTTCACAAGAGCAGGGACCCTGTCTGTCTGGTTCACTCTTGTACAGGCCTGCCCCAGAGTAGATGCCAAGTAAACAATTGTTTAAGAAACGAATGAAGGAATGAATGCAAAATATGTATATGCTGGGTGATAATAGGGACCCAGAGGTGGGTTGAACCTAGTCCCTACCTTCCAGGTGGGGGCACAGCCAGTTACAGACTGAGACAATTGGGGCAGTGAAACACAGAGACTATGGGAACCCAGAGAAGGGAGAAATTTCTGCCAGAGTAATCCAAGTCTTACTGGATGTGGAGATTTTAAGGTGGGCCTCAACAATCAGAAAGCACTTAGACCTAGGGAGAGAGAGGGAGCTGAAAGAGCATTTTGGGCAGAAGGAACAGCACGGCACAAATGCACTAAAGTTTCCAGGGCACCCCCCAGCCAGGATGGAAGAGAATGTGGTGGTGGGAAGATATGAGGAGCATGGTGGGAGATGACAGTGGCCAGGCCAGCACGTGCAGCTCACATTGGGTTTGGTCAACCTGAGGAGCCCTCATCTTGGGGCATTGGGGATCTATGGAAGGATTGAAAGGAGAGGGTAGAACCTAGCTTTGGGATTGTCCCTCTGGGAGATGGGTTAGAGGGGTGGAGACTGGCTCCCCCATGAGTCCTCAAAGCAGTGAGGATGAGGCCTAAGCTGGTGCCTGGCCAGCGGGGAGAGAAAAGAGATGGACTAGAGAGAGGTGAGGGAAGCAGAAAGGAAAGAATGTGATGACCGAGGCTGGGGGTAAGAGACACGGAGGCGTGGAGGGCAAGGTCCAGGACTCTGGCCTGGTGACCGAAGGGACAGCAAGATAGACAATGTGGAGAAGGGAACTGCTGAGGTCAGCACTGGATATGGTGAATGGGAAGGAGCCAGACTCCTGGGTCTGAGGGAGGATGGGTCAAGAGGACTGGATTCCTAGGTCTGAGGAAGAAGGGGCTAAGGACCCAGATTTATGGGTCTAAGGGAGAAAGGAATACCTAGAAGCCAGTATCCCAGGAAGGAGGGCACATAGATCTAGACTTCAAGAGAGAAATCAGTACTGGGAGAAATATGGGCTCTTTGAGAGTAAATTAGGTCCCAGGAGCCAGCCCCAGGAAATTTCAACATATAATATACTTGCAAAGAGAAAGACTGATAGAATTACAAAGTGATCATTTTCCAACTAATAATAACCGATTCAAGTAATAACCACCAATGGATGTTAAAATCTTTAAATAAAAGATTCTTGAGAAGACACCAGAGTGACCTCACGAGGTCTGGACAACAGAGACGATGTCCCCGACACTCGCTCAGAAAGGACTAAAAACACATCTGGATTTAATCAAGCCTCATCTGACCAACCACCTACTTGCAGGAACGGAGGAACACATCAAGGGACACAACAGGCATGCAATCAGCCACATCCTGCCTGTGGCACAGAAGACTAGGTTTCTCCAACAAACAGTACAAAGAAGACATAGTAGGCAGGAAACATTAGAGATGAAAAAACACACCAGACATATCAAGCATTGCAATATACTGGCCTTTTGGGGACCTGATTCTAAGAAGCCACCTATGAATGGAGTTTTTGAAACAATCTGGGAAACATGAAAACTGAATAGAAATGAGATGATACTAAGAACTTATTAGTTCTTAATGTGAGATAATGATATAGTGATACTGTTTTTTTTAAAAAGGAGTTCTTATCTATAAAGGACACAGGCCAAAGTATGTACAGGCAATATGATGTCTGGGATTGGCTTTTAACACTAGGAACCAGGAAGCAAGCCGGGGAACGTGAAACAAGAATGGAAGAGGATTAATCATTGTCGAAGCTGGTAAGCACAGGACATGGGGACCGCGGGTTTGAAATTTTTCATAATATGACATTTAAAGAGCAAAGAGAGAGGGGACGAAGGAAGGGGACCCTGTGAATCAAGACCCAAAATCACGGTCAAAGAAGGAGGAGGAAAACAAGGAAAGGCATCTGCCCCTCATCCTCTCTGCCGACCAAGTGTCCCCATTCGGCGAATGGGGACAATATTGGCACCCAGGTCGCCAGGAGCACTACCAGGAATATCCGTCTAACAAGAAAGGAGAGTGATGAGGAAGACCCAGCGGGCCAAACACACTTACCCGTTCCCGCTGCTCCCGGCAGCCCCGCTCAGCGTCCACCTGCTGCCCCAGCAGCTCACGGAGCTGCTCCTCCTCCCGCCGAGCGGCCACTCGCTCCCCAGCCAGCTCACCCCGCAGCAGGGCCACCTCCACCTCCATCTGCCAAGAGAATGCAAGGGCTGGGTCTCAGGGAGGAGCCTGGATGAACTCCTAGATTCGGAGGGAGGATGGAGCCCAGGGACCTGGATTTGAAGGGAGACACCGGCTGGGGGCCTAGGATCCGATCCCACGGGAGGAAAAGTCTGAAAGCCTGGCCTTGCGGGTTCCCGGTGTGTTGGGGCCAGACTTCCCAAGGGGGTCTGCGCCTCACCTCAATCCTCAGCTCCTTCTTCTGGCGCTGTAGCTCCTTCACTCGCTGCTCCATCAGGGCCACGCGAGTCAGTGCCTCCAGCTGCTGCCCTCGCAGCCGCCGCGCCGCCCCTCGCACCCCTTCCCCAAAAGGGGTGGATGGGGAGGGTGTGGCCGGGATCAGCACAGGAGCCGCGGCCTCGGCCTGAAGGTGGAGAGGATGGTCCAGAGGAGAGGCCTCGCCCCCTGCTGTCACTAAACAGGTCTGGTCCCCACCGCACATCCCCCTCTGGGTTGGTCGGCCTACACCAACCACCACGCCCCGTATACGTCTCAAGCTTCTTTACTTAAAGTCGGAATGGGGGGCGGGTGCAGGGCCGGTGACCGCCAGAACCCAAGAGCTCGCAGTCCGGGGACGGGGTAGGGAGCCGACTCGTGGAAGGTGTTTCTTTCTCTCTCTCTGGGTCCCCTTCTGGTGAGGTCACTTTCTCCTTGTCTCTGTGTCTTTCTCTCTCCCCGAATCTGAGTCTCTTATCCTGTTTCTTTGGGCTTCGTCTCTCCCACTCCGTATCCGTCTTTCGTTTCTGAATCGCTAGCTCTTTCTCCCCTGGCGTATCTCCCTCTCTCAGGATTTCTGTGTCTGTTTCTGCTCATCTCAGCATCTCCACCCTCGGTGTCCCCATCTCCCTCTGTCTGAGTCTCTGTCTCTCCTGGGTCTTTGCATCCCAGCCTCCGTGTTTCTGGGTCTCTGTCTCCCAGGAGTCTCTCCCTATTTCTGGGTCTCTCCCTGTCTCCGGGTCTCTGTCTATCTGGTTTCTCTATACCCGTCTCTCTGTGTCCTATCACCTGCCCTGTGTCTGTCTGGGTCTCCCCACGGCTGTCGCCTCCGGGCCCCTCACCGCGTCGCGGCTGCTCTCGGTGCTGCTGCCTTCTCCCACTTCTTCCTCTTCCTCCGCCTGCTGCTCAGCTCCTCGGCCGCTCGAAAGCTCCGTCGGCGCCTCGGGAGCCACCTGTTCGCGGGGATCTTCGGGGTGGCCCTGCGGCCGGGCTGCCTCTTGGGGCCGGACCTCCGCGTCACACTCCGGGCCCGAAGGCGGCGGGATCCCCTCCTCCGGGCTGCTCCGCGACCCCATGGCCGCTTCGGACTCCTGCGGGGTGGGCGGGGCCCGGCGCTCCGGGGGCGGGGCCTGGCGGCGCGAAGGCGGGGCCTCGGGGTTCTGGGCGGCGCGCCCGTCTGCTCCGGAGCTTGAGGAGGGCCCCAGGAGGCGGGGCCTAAGAGTTCAAAGGGCGGAACTGAGCATTCCGGGGCGTGGCCTGAAGTCTCCAGGGGCGGAGTATGAAGTTGGGATGGGTTTGATTGCTCCTAGGATGACACGCCCCCGGAGGCGGGACCGGAATTTGAGCCTCGGGTCCTAGCACGCCTCCTACTGGCCTCTCCGACCCCTCCTCTCCTTCCTATCCAGGTGTCAGGCCTTGTACCCTTCTAGCGACCCAGCCCCCACAGTCTCTTCGACTAGCTTAGAGCGACCCCATCTCCTTCTCCCTCCCCGAGTCAGGAGTCCAGCTCCCGTACCCTCCTCCCGGAGCCCCGTAGTCTTGCGCCCGACCCCACTGGTAGGGGAGCAGCGCCCATGTCGCCTGACCCAGGGATCCAGGAGTCAGGGCTCCCAGTCTCTTTCTCTCTGGACAAGCTAGGAGCCTGAGTTCTCTGCTCCTCCCGGTTACAAGATTCCCAAACTCCAGCCCCCCCCTCCCCCGCAGCCCCGGCCCCCTCACCAGCTCAGGCTTCGGCGCGCTCCGCTCTGCGCTCTGGGCACTGTCGCTTCTGCCTAGAGACAGGTGGAGGGGAAGAGGGAGGAGAGAGAGGCCGCCCCGTCCCCCTCCCCAGCAGCCCGGAAGTGGAGGGGGGGGACAACAGGTCCGACAGCTCTCGAGGGAGGAGAGAGCGACCAGTTTGCCCCGCCCGCGGCCCGGCATGCAGCCATCCCGGCCCCACCGGCCCCACCCTCGGATAACGCAGCATCACCACCTCCCACTCTGCCCCCAAGGCCCCCATTCCTGTCCCCTGGAGGACCTGTATACGCGCCTCCCTAATGCCCAGACCCTGAAAGTCCTGAAAGGAAGACATGAATGGAGAAGGGGGCCTCTCGCTTCTAAGGAGTCCTTTTCAAGGGCCCCCGACAGGTCTGGGGAGCTGGACAAGGGGAGGGGGTGCCCTGAGCTGAGTCAGAGACCCGCCCAGAGACAGAAGGAAGTGTCCCCCCCACCCCCACCCCTTTGCTATGAGGTGGAGGGCAGATGTTAAATGACCCTTTCCTCTCTGGGCAAAACAGGAAAGTAACTGGCATGTGAAAAGGGATTATCAGATGTTAAGAGCTGTGCTGAACACTTTGTACACACTGGTTTAATTTCATCCTCACAGAAACCCACCAACCCATTTTATACTGGAAGCTGGGGCTAAGGGGGACAAAGATCTACACATGTAAATGTTAACACCAGCTTCACTCTCTCAAAAATCCAGTTCTTAACCATTATGTATACTGTCACTCCAAGCCAGGAAGTGTCTGAAAGATCATTCCACATGATATTAACAATAAAATGAACACTGATAGGGAGGCTGCCACACAGGCAGTGTGATAAGCACGATACACACGAACTCATCAGATCATCACAACACCCTATTATTATTATTATTATTATTTCCACTTTACAGGTGAAGGAACTGAAGCCTGGAGAAGTGACATTGGGAAGTGGCTCAAGTGCAAGGCTGTGTTATAATCCAAGGTCATGAGAGGATCTGCCCCAGATATCTGTTTGCTTCTGATCTTGTGAGTTAGACACTTCCTCCTTCTGGGCTCCTTGGACCTTCGCTCTGCCCTGCTCCCTGGCCTCTCCAGGGGGTCAGAGGAGAGGTAAACACAAGCATCTCAGCCCAGAAACCATCTGCTTCCCCCAGAAAACAAGCAGATGTCAGATTCATGGCAAAAAAAGTTTTATTTAAGAAGCTCAAGGGATTGGGGTGGTGGTGAGGGGGAGAGACAAGAGAGGTGGGGTGCTGACACTTCTCCCCTCACCCCACCTAGTGCATTCTTAATGGATATGAGCACCTGCCAGAGGTGAGGTCAGGAAGGGGGGTTCTGGACCCCACAGCGCATGTTGGCTGGAACAGCAAAGTCTGAAAGGAAGAAACTAAGTGTGAAACTAAGCGGCACAGGCAGACCCCCATGCCCCATTGAGGACCCAGAAATCCTAGGAACCCCTCTTCTTTGGGAAACTAGAGTTCTGGTCCTGAGCCCCTCCTCCCTCAGACCCAGGTGTCCAGGGCCCCAGCCTCTCCTCCCTCAGACCTAGGAGTCCAGGCTTCCAGCCCCCTCCTCCCTTAGAAACAGGAGTCCTGATTCTAACTGCTCACCTATCTGTTGGGGTTTGGGTAAGTTCAGGTTGTCCATGACCTTGACAAACTCCTCACAGCTGAGGGTGAGCCGAGGGTTCAGAGTCCGCTCCTCCTCCACAGTGGACACTGTAAGCCCTAGTGACCAAGGGAGGGGGAAGAAATTATGCTGGTCCAGTGGCTCAGGCCTCTCAGAACTGCAGTTCCCAGGAGGGCTTGGGGCACCTCTCTAGCCCGGGACTAACAGGCTCTTTCCAGATTGCTTTCCCTCCTTGATGGACACTATGGGGAATGTAGTTTCCCCTAGTTCCCTAAGATCTTCAAAGAAGTACCAGAAAAACCCGTGCCCTGTGAAACAAGAGTCATACACTTTGTGCATCCACACACAGCACTTACTCTTTCTGGCAAGAGGAACTTCTGGGGTTTGTAGTCTCCACGCCCTATGAGGACTATAGGAGTTTGCTAGCCCCTCTCAAAAGTTATGTAAGTCCCACACCTCCTCCAGGGAGCCCTCACCATGGTAATCATGAGCAGGGTAGATCAGACAGTCGCCTGGAAGTGTAAAGATCTTTTTGTGGACTGAGTGGTACAACGTCTTAGCACAGCCTGGGAAAGGAAATGTCAGAGGTCAGTGGATTGACAGGACAGGAGAAACCACCTAACCCTCAGGAAAAGGGTGGGAAGGTAAAATCACTGTAGCTAAAACCATTCCTTCATCTCTTACCAATACTCCTTTGTCTCGAGAGAGAAGGAAAAGGAAGGGCATTCTAGGTAGGCGGAACAGCATATACAAGAAATTGAGAAATGATGAGAAATTCAGTGTGACTATAAATAAGGTTGGGATGAGATGCTGAAGCACCAGGGAGTTGTGCTGTCACCCTGGGGGTACCACAAAAGGGTTCTGGGCAAAGAAGGTGAACTAGAAGGTAAGAAACCGAAGTCATGAGGCCAAGGAGGAGAGTGGAGCCATAGTTCTGACAAGAAGCACTGAATCCTAAGTTGGGGATGGGGAAAACCTCTCTGGAACTTTTTTCCATCTTCCATTTCAGCCTAAATTCTTCCATTTTATGGCTGTGCTGTAATGGGAATGGATAAGTGGGAGATTGGGAGCCTCAGAGAGAAAAAGACAGAGACTAAGATGGAGAGATAAGGAGAGAGGGAAGAGGTAGTAAGAGGCAGCCTGAGGACGTGGATTCCCACTGCACCTCAGTGAACTTCTATCTTCTCTCACATCTGGCCTCACCTATCCTGGCAAGGCAACTAAATCCTCTGAATCTAGTGTCATCCCCACATTCATACACATGGTCAAAGGGCAGCCAGAGCCTAGATTCTGAAACTAAACTCCCTTTCCACAGGAAGACCCCTAAATCTAACTGCCCCCAGCAGCTCAACTCAAATATAACACTGCCCTCTAGCAATTAGACCACTGCCTCTAACAACGTCCTAGCAGCTAAATCCCTGAATCCATCTGCCCCTAGCAACTAAACTCCTCAAACTAAGGGTGAACCTAAGGGGCACAGGCAGACCCCCATGCCCCACTGAGGACCCCCACCACACACACCTCCAGCAGCTAAATCCCTTATGGTGGTTTTAAAATATGTCCACAAATTCTTTGATGCCCTTCTCTTCAAAATTTGACTCTTAATTCTCCTCATATTGTCTTAGTGGTCTGGACTAAGTGACTTGCATCTAATAAATAGGATATAGGATACTGCAAAAATGACAGAGTATAACTTCTGAGGCTAGGTCTTAAAAAAAATTAGGGCTTCTGTTTGTCTGTCTCTCTCTCTCTGATCATTCCGTCTGGAGAATCCAGCTGCCATGTCATGAAGAAACTCGAGCATTCCTATGGAGAGGTCCACGTGGTAAGGAAGTGAGGCCTCCTGCCAACACCAGCAGTAACTTCCCAGCCATGCAAGTGAGCCACTTTGGAAGTGAGCTACTTTGGATCCACCAGCCCCAGTTGAGCCTTCTGATGACTGTAGCCCTGACTAACAGCTTGACAGTAACTTCATGAGACCCTGAGCCAGAACTACTCAGATAAGCTGCTCCTTGATTCCTGACTCTCAGAAACTATGTGAGATAATAAATGTTAATCATTGCTTTAAGCCACTAGGTTTTGAGGTACTTTGTTACACAGCAATAGATAACTGACAAACCCCTGATCTAACTGTTCCCCAGAAGCTAACTCCTGAATCTAACTTTTCACATACTCCAACAGCTGAACTTTTTTTTCTTTTTTTTTTTTTTTTTGTCTTTTTCGTGACCAGCACTCAGCCAGTGAGTGCACCCGCCATTCCTATATGGGATCCGAACCCGCGGCGGGAGCGTCGCGGCGCTCCCAGCGCCGCACTCTCCCGAGTGCGCCACGGGCCCGGCCCCAGCTGAACTTTTTGAATCTAATACTGATCCCTGCCCCTAAATCTAACATCCATTCATTCATTATTGTAACAGATACTTAAAACCCTGGCACACACATAACTATATGAGATTTGGGGTGGATGAAGGAGCTGGTCACCTTGCTGGAAGTCTGTCCGCCCACATCCTCGGATCAGCAGGGCATCTCCAGTGAAGGCCATGCTGTGGTCATTCAGGACAAAAGTGACACAGCCTGGGGTGTGGCCAGGACTGGCCCGGGTCTCCAAGGCCTGCCAGGGATGGGAGAGTACAGAGAGAGTCGCGAATTAAGTCTTCATGGTGAAACTGGCCCCAGAACTCTACCCCACCATACAAAAAATTAAGTTACATTCCCAGGCACAAACCTCATACCAGAGTAAACTCCAAATAAATTAAAGAAAATGCAAGAAAATAAAACCATAAAACTGTGATGACAGCAATAACAAAAATACAAATGAATATGTGACCTCGGGTTAGGGAAGGACATTCAAATGTAATCCTTAAAGTCATAAATCATTAAGGAAAAGGTCAATGGTTTGGCTTTAAATCAATTTAAAGTTTCTGAATAGCAACAACACCATAAACAAAACTTAAAGGGAAAATATATTTGTAATGCATATATACCACAAAGTGGTCAATATACTCAATATACAAACAGATCTTGCAATCAGTAAGAAAAAGATAAGCACACTAGGGGCCAGCCTGTGACTCACTCAGGAGAGTGTGGTGCTGATAACACCAAGGCCATGGGTTCGGATCCTATATAGGGACGGCCGGTTAGCTCACTTGGGAGAACGTGGTGCTGAAAACACCAAGTCAAGGGTTAAGATCCCCTTACCGATCATCTTTTATAAAAAAACCCAAAAAAACAGATAAGCACACTAATATAAAAATGGAACACTAAACAGTCATTAGAAGCGATATTGTTGAAATAAAGCTTAATGATGCTTTCTTTACACAGTTACTTAGTGACACAAAAAAGATGTTTAACATCCAGTAAGTACAAAAAACAGGTTAAAAAGCAACTTGTACAGTGTGATCTTTTTTAAAAAATGGACTCGTTAACTCCGAATATATATTTTATTCTTTAGGCTTTTCCTATTTGAGGGTACTTCAAAACGTTCATGGAAAAGATAGATAGATGTATAGAGAGATTTATTTATTTATTTTGGAAGCTGACCAGTACAGGGATCTAACCCTGGACCTTGTGTTATCAGCACCACACTCTAACCAACTGAGCTAACTGGCCAGCCCTTATTATCTTTTAATTCTATCTTTCCATGATCTTTTTGAAGTACCCTCGTATTAATCCTTTTTTTTTCTCTGTAAATATGTAATTTTATACTTAAAAATAAAATATAAAATCCAGGATAAACTAAAGATCCAAACATAAAAAACCATAAAAATTCTAGAATGAACTATAGAAGGATATATGAAGGATCTTCAGAAAGTTCATGGAAAAGGGCTGGCCCATGGCTCACTTGGGAGAATGTGGTGCTGATAACACCAAGGCTGCAGGTTTGGATCACTAATAGGGATGGCTGGTTAGCTCACTTGGGAGAGCGTGGGCTGAAAACACCAAGTCAAGGGTTAAGATCCCCTTACTGGTCATCTTTAAAAAAAAAAAGTTCATGGAAAGATTACCTTTTTCTTTTAATTACATTTTCCCATGAACTTTCTGAAGTACCAAGTTTTCCTTTTGGGAAACGTTTTTCTAAGCATACTAGGAAATTCAGAGGCCATAGGGAAGAATAGTGACAGATGGGACCACATAGTTTAAAATCATTATTTTTTTTTTAAGTCAGAGTTAAAAACCCCAAAATCTCAGAGACAATATTGGCAGTATGTATAACAAAGTATGATAAGGTATAAATAGCCATAATATATAAACAGCTCCTAAGCACCAATAAGAACTCCCCAAAGAAAAGTAAACAAAAGAAAAGAAGAGGCGATTCATGGAAGAGGAAACAAATATTCAAAAAGCATCTGAAAAGATGTTCAACCTCCATCAAAAAAGAAGAGAGGAAGGGACAGATTTAAATTTTAAAAGCCCTTATTTTCACCTTTCAGATTGGCAAGTGTCAGAGTTGCTTAGAGTGCTTAAGGCAAGCCCTTTTATATCCTGGGGTGTGAGTACAAGTCAGTGTAGTCATTTTGGAGGACAACTTAGCAGTATTTACCAACATCACAAATGTGCACACTTTATAACCTCTCAAAGGCATTTCTAAGACTCTGCCATTAAGAACCCCTAAAAAGGCTGGCCAGTTAGCTCAGCTGGTTAGAGTGTGGTACTGATAACACCAAGGTCCAGGGTTTGATCCCTGTGCCCAGCCACAAAAACAAACAAACAAACAAACAGCCAGCCATCAAACAAAACAAAAAAAGAACCCATAACAGACCAAGGAGCAGTCTGCCTGGTACTGGCTGCTGCAGGCAGACCTCATCCTCTCCAGAGGCAAAGCTGTCATGGGTCATATGCTTCACCTGGTAACCTGAGACTGGTCTACCTAGCACCTGCTGCCACCAGCATCACTGTCCTGCAACTGGCATGCATTGCCCCAGGCTTGAGAACTGACCCCTCTGGTGGATCCCACCCCCAGCAAAGCTGTGCCACTACGTCCACAAACATCTGCAATCTAGGCCACTGAAGCACTCTCATACACAGCCAAAGTTGATTACAGCCAAATAAATCACATGGAGACTACACTACTGTGCCCACCCAGAACCAAAGCCAAAGCATCCTACCCAAGAAACACTATAGAATCTATCTACAGGAAAAAAGTCTTTCCCTACAAAAGCTACTCCATAAATTGGGAAGAGACAACTGTTCCACTAAATGAGCAGATATCAATGTAGGAACACAAGAAACATGAAAAAACAAGGAAACATGACACCTCCAAAGGAGCACAATAACCCTCCAATAACATATCCCAAAGAAAAGGAAATCTGTAAAATACCTGAAAAGGAATTCAAAATAATGATCTTAAGGAAACTCAATGAGACATAAGAGAATACAGATAAACAATTCTGTGAAATCAGGAAAACAATTCATAATCAGAATGAGAAATTCAATTAAGAGATAGATATCATTAAACAAACAAACAAAAAGAACCAAACAGAAATCTTACAGGTCAAGAATTTAATGAGTGAAATAAAAATACAATTGAAGGGCTGGCCCGTGGCTCACTTGGGAGAGTGTGGTGCTGATAAGACCAAGGCCACGGGTTCGGATCCTATATAGGGATGGCTGGTTAGCTCACTGGCTGAGCGTGGTGCTGACAACACCAAGCCAAGGGTTGAGATCCCCTTACCAATCATCTTTAAAAAAAAAATACAATTGAGAGCTTCAACAACAGACTAGATCAAGCAGAAGAAAGGATTTCTGAACTTGAAGACAGCTCTTTTGAAATAACATAGTCAGACAAAAAGAAAAAGAAAAAGGTAAAAAAAAAAAAAAGAATTAAAAAGAATGAAGAAAACCTATGTGGGACAACGATAAGTGAATAAATATTTGCATAATGGGAGTTTCAGAAGGGTATGAGAGGGAAAAGGCATAGAAAGCCTATTTAATGAAATAATATAGTTCATTTTGTTAGAGCATGTTGCTGATAACATTAAGGTTGAGGGTTTGGATCCCCACACTGGCCAGCTGCCAAAAACAGAAAAAAAAAAAAAAAAAAAAAAAAAGGAGAAAAGAAAAGATATAATAGCTGAAAACTTCCCAAGTCTTGGGAGAGATATGGACATCCAGATCCGGGAAGCTCAAAGTTCTCCAAATATATTTCACCCAAAAGGTCCTCTCTGAAGTACCTTATAGTCAAGCTGTCAAAGGTCAAAGACAGAGGGAAAAATTTTAAAAGAACAAGAGAAAAACATCAAGTCACATATAAGGGAATCCCTATTAAAGTAACAGTAAATTTCTAAGAAATCTTACAGCCCTGAAAAGAATTGGATGATATATTCAGACATCTCAATATTGGACAGATCATCTAGACAGAAAATCAACAAAGAAACGTTGGATTTAAACTGCATTATAGACTAAATGGACCTAACAGACATTTACAGAACATTTCATCCAACAGCTACAGAATATGTATTCTTCTCACTGGCACATGAAACGTTCTCCAGAATAGACCATACGTTAGGCCACAAAACAAGTCTCAACAAATTTTAATAAGCCAGAATCATGTCAAGTATCTTTTCGGACCACAATGAAATGAAACTGGAAATCAACAAGAGGAAATTTGGAAACAGTATAAATACACGGAAATTAAAAAAACATGCTCCTGAAAAACCAGTGGGTCAATGAATATATTAAAAAGGAAATTAGAAAATTTTTTGAAACAAATAAAAATAGAAATACAACCTACTTATGGGATACAGCTAAAGCAGTATATACTAAGAGGGAAGTTAATAGAAATAAATGCTTACGTCAAAAAGTGGAAAGATTTAGGGGCTGGCCAGTTAACTCGGTTAGAACATGATGCTGGTAATAGCAAGGTCTAGGGTTTGATCCCTGTACTGGCCAGCCACACACACACAAAAATAAGTAGAAAGATTTCAAATAAACAACTTAACAATGCACTTCAAGGAACTAACAAACCAAAATCCAAATTAGTAGAAGAAAAGGGCTGGCTGGTTAGCTCAGTTGGTTAGAACATGGTGCTGATAACAGCAAGGTCCAGGGCTTGATCCCTGTACCAGCCAGCCACCTGAATAAATAAACAAACAAACAAATAAATAAATGCAGGAGAAAAGAAATAATGAAGATCAGAACAAAAATACACAAAATTGAGACTAAAAAAATTACAAAAGATCAACTAAAACAAAAGTTGGTTTTTGAAAAGATAAACAAAATCAACAAACCATTAGCAAAACTAAGAAACAAAGACAGAAGTCCCAAATAAATAAAATCAGTAATGAAAAAGGAGAAATTACAACTGATACCACAGAAATATAAAGAATCATTAGGGACTACTATGAACAATTATATGACAACAGATTGGAAAACTTATAGGAAATGGATAAGTTCCTAGACCCATACAACTTACTAAGATCGAATGAGAAAGAAACAGAAAAGCTGAACAGACCAATAATGAACAACATTAAAGCATCAATAAAATTCTCCCAATAAATAAAAGCTCAGGACTTATAGCTTCACTGCTGAATTCTACTATACATTAAAGAAGAGCTAACACCAATTCTCCTCAAACGATTCCAAAAAATGTAAAGGGAGGAAATTCTTCCTAACTCATTCCACAAGGCTGGCATTACTCAGATACCCAAACCAGACAAGAACATAATAAAAAAGGAAAACTAGGGGCCAATAACCTTGATGAACACAAATGCAGAAGTTCTCAATACTAAAAAACAGAACCCAATAGCACATTGAAAAGATTATACACAATGATCTATTCCAGAGTTGCAAGGATGGTTCAACATATGCAAATCAATAAATGTGATACATCACATCAACAGAATGAAGAACAAAAACCATATGATCATCTCAATAGATGTGGAAAAAACATTTTGTAAAATTCAACATCCTTTCATAATAAAAACTCCCAACAGATTAGGTATACAAGGAATGTACCTCAGCACAATAAAAACCATATATGACAGGCCACAGCTAACATTATACCGAATGGAGAAAAGCTGAAAGCTTTTCCTCTAAAAACTAGAACAAGACAAGGATGCCCACTTTCACTACTGTTATTCAACATAATACTAGGAGTCCTAGTCAGAGCGATTAGGCAAGAGAAAGAAATAAAAAGCATCCAAATTGGAAAACAGAAAGTCAGATTGTCCATTTGTGGATGAAATGACCTTATAGATAGAAAAACCTAAAGACTCCACCAAAAACCTCTTAGAACTGACAAAAAGTTACAGGACACAAAATCAACATACAAAAATCAGTAGCCTTGGAACTTCCAGTCACGATGGCAGAATAGACGGCCCCCTGAGTCACTCTCTCCCATAAATCAACCAATTTACAATTATTAAAAAGCAACAACAGCCAAGCCAGGGCTGCTAGGGCTCAGGGGAAGAGGAGGAGAGACCTGTGGAGTGCATGAAGGCAGGAGAAGGCACGATGAGAGAAAGGACTGCTCCCATCATTTCGTGCTATGGCTGCTTTAAGGCTGGAGCTGCTGACCACACAGAGCAGGAGCCCGCAAAAAGCCACAGCTGTGCCCTTTGGATAAAGCTGCTTGGAGGCAGCAGGGGAGAAGAAGGCCTTGGTGGCCCCCAGGCCAGCAGTATCACCAGCAGGGTTCCTGTGGACCCACATAGGACTGAAGAGTCACAACAACTGAAAAAACAGAAGCCACTCAGAGGCCAGTGCACCAGATTTCTCCAGATCCGAAGTACCTATAAAGTCAACCATTAAAACCTGAGCTGCACAAAAAGCCTTCCCTAGGGAATCAGCAGCAAAGCAGCAATTTAGCTCAACCACAGAGCTCAAGTGCTGGTCCCCACAGGAAGTCCCCCCATTTTGAAGTAAGCAAAGGACAACAAATTAGTTCCAGTGCAGAGTTTAAGTAGTGGGAACAGCAAATCCAACACAGAACTGAAAGATAAAACAAAGTACCCACAACCAGAGACAAAGTTTGATATTAACTAATAAAGGTCTCATTTCACCAAAGGACACCTATAACACTTAGAAGGACCCGAAGCCCCCTGGAAGGGGGAAGGGCTGGGCCTCAGCCATGCCCCCAACACCTGCAACCAATCCCGAGGATGGGGCCAAGGGTCTCGGCCACCCCCCCCACAAGTGCAACCACCCCAGCACGACCACTGAGCCACCACAGGAAATGCCCCGGGCTCTCCCGAGCTTGGGCAGCAGGGGTGCTGAGAGCCTTATCCACCCCCCCACCCCACCCCTGCATGAGCAACCAGCCCAGTGACGACCACCAAGCTGCCACAGGAGGCACCCTGGGCTCTCCTGAGCTGAGGTGGTGGGGGGCCTAGGGCCTCATCCACGTCCGCTCTGCATGAGCAACCAGCCCAGCAGCAACCACCGATCTGCCACAGGAGGCACCCCTGGCTCTCTCGAGCCAGGGCGGCAGGGGGCTGAGGGCCTGGTCCATGCCCCCCTGGACGAGCAACCAGCCCAGCGAATGACCAGCAAGCCTCAGCAAGAAGGGCCCTGGGTTCCTGAGCTGGGGTGGTGGGGGGCGAGGACTATTGCCACACCCCCTTGACACCTGCACACAGCCCAGAAATAACCAAGCCACTGCTGGAAGCCCACTGGTCTATCCTGTGGGAATGAGGGGGGTGCCACAGGCCTCAATCCCACCCCTCTGCCTCCCTCCTTCTTCCACCCCATTTCCTTCCCTTTCCCCTCTCCCTCTCCCTTTCCCTCCCAACTGCTCTACAACAACATTGTAGAATGTAAAAATATTAATACAAATTTTTAAAAAATCAGTAGCATTTCCATACACCAATGAGCTAAAGAAATAAAGAAAGCAATCCCATTTACAGTAGCTACCAAAATAATTAAATACCTAGATGTAAGTTTAACCAAGGAGGTGAAAGATCTATACAATGAAAATTATTAACCAATACAAAAATATCTACAATCTACTTCAGCTTACAGAAAAGAGAAGTTTTAGAAGAATGAGTTAAATGACACCATGAGGAAACAACCAAACACATCCAGAATGTGGGACATTCTACAAGACAACAGGCCAGGAACCTTCAAAAGTCAACATCATGGGGCCAAAAGGACATGAAACTGTTTTAGATCAAAAGCGACTACATAGACATGACAACCAAATGCCATTCATGAACCTTGATTACCTTCCTAAAAACAGCTATAAAAATTATTCCTGGGGCAATGGGAGAAATTTGAACATGGGCTGAATACTTAATGATAATATAAAGCTACTATATATTTTCTCAGATGTGACAAAGGTTTTGTAGAAGAGTGGTTCTCAAAATGTAGTTGAGGGAACCCTGAGATTCTGCAAGATCAAAACTCTTTTGACAAGAGACTTCAAAAAGCCTTGCACCCTTTTTCACTCTTATCCCCTTGCAAGGAACTCACTGGAGTTTTCCAGAAGTTTAATGATCTGTGATGGTGTCATTGTTCTGACAGCTAATGGAATATGTGCTTGTGTATTCTTGTGTTTTGTATTATTATTTTGAGGTGTTATACATTTGAAAAAATGTGAAATAAAAGGATGTGGGGGGAAGGCATCTAACATCTTGACCTAACGCTGCCTCAACTGTTCCTGAAACTTGAGTGATCTCCCGAGCAGCAGAATATTCCAGCTAGGTCCTGCCTATACAGCAGCAGCTCTGCCTGTCTAATCCGGCATTCTTTCAATAAATTCATTCTTCCCTTCCATGATGCATCAGATACGTGACACAACTCCACAGCTGTTCTTTCACCTGTTTCCTGCAGTGGCTAAATCTTCTGAAACTACTCCCTATGAGCTAAAGACAACACAAAAGATTCAGCTAGCTAGCCTGGCAGTTCCCACGGCCTATACTGCCCCCTGGTGGCAAGTAAGTCATTTGGTCCCCAAGTTAATTTTTTGCCTCCGTTATTCAAACTGACTTAATTATGGTATGTAACCAATGCCCTCTAAGCTCTAAAACAGAAAATGCCATTTTCCATTGTAGCTACATACTCTGAATCTCCATCAGCTAAGCCATCTTCCTTTATTTGTGAACAAAAACAAAATTATTGTTCTGTTTGATATCAGCAACTTGGAGATGCATCAAAAAATAAGATGGAGTGATGGATGAACAGAGGTGCGTACTGTAAAAATTTTTTTGAACTTTTCTGTGTGCTTGAAGTTTTTCATAATAAAACGGTGGGGGCAAAAAAACTTGTTCCACATTCAAATATTTAATTCTAAATAGGAGGAAGCACTGAAACCCACAGTTACGCCACATAAGGATCACCTGTGGAGCTTTTAAAACATACCAGTTCCCTGTCCACCCCAAACAATTAAATCAGAATCTCTAAAGTGGGGCCTGGGGAATTAGTATTTTGAGCAGCACCTCTCTAAATCAACATATATAACAGGCAAGCCTAACTTTCTGAATCGGTCACCCCCCGTGGGAGCTAAAGTGTTCAATTCTCAGTCATCACTTATAAAAGAAATTCATTCCACAAAGAAACCATCCAAATTTGGCTCACCTTGAGTGTAAAACGTACATCCAGTTCAAAAAACTATTTGGCAGTTTCTACTAAAGTTAAACATACGAGGGTACTTCAAAAAGTTTGTGGGAAAATTGAATTACAAGATAACATGCATCTTTCCATGAACTTTTTGAAGACCCCTCATATTTCAACTCTATGACCCAGCAATTCCACTCCGCTCCTAGGAATCCCCCAAGAGATCTGCACAAGAATTTTCATAGCAGAATTATTTATAGTAGCCCCAAACTGGAAACAACCATCAAAAAGAGAATGGATAAATAAATTAATAGTATAATCACACAATGAAATGCTCTAAGTCAGGGGTTTGCAAACTATGGCCAGAGGACCAAATTTGGCCTGACACCTGTTTTTGTAAAGCCTGCAAGCTAAGAATGGTTTTTACTTTTTGTCACAGTTGAAAACAATATCAAAATAAGAATATTTTATGACACATGAAAACTATATGAAGTTCAAATTTTAGTGGGCATAAATAAAGTTTAACAGGAACCAAGCCACACTTATTCATGTATGCATTGTTTATGGCTGCCTTCGCATCACAATAGTTTTGGAAACTGGGTAGTTGTAACAGAGACTCTATGGCCTGTAAAACCAAAAACATTTACTATCTGATCCTTAGCAAAAGTTTGTCAGCCACTGCTATATGGCAATGAGAAGGAAAGAACTGTAACTACGGGGCTGGTTGGTTAGCTAAGCTGGTTAGAGTGCAGTGTTGTAACACCAGGGTTGAGGATTGGGATCCCCTTATGGCCAGCCACGAAGAAAAACAAGAAACTGCAACTACAAACATCTTCATGCAGACTGAAAGAAACCAGACACACAAGATCACACACACACTGTATAATTCCTGTTTATAAGGTTGAGAAGAGGCAGACTCATCTGTGGTTAAATGTCAGAAGAATGGTCTATTGGTAGGGGGTGCCGTTGGCCAGGAAGAGGGACAAGGAAGCCTTCTGGGGTCGTGGGCATGTTCTGTACCTGAATCTGGGTGGTAAGTACTAAAGTATAAACGTGTAAAAATTTACCAAGCTGCATATGTATAATATGTGCACTTTTCATCTTACTATATGTATGTTATGATTCAATATTTTAAAGTAGGGGTAGTAAAAGCAAGGGAGAGAAAAAATGAGCCCTTCTCCAAAGATTTATAAAGAACTCAGACAAAAAACAAAGCAAACACTGAATAATGATAAAGAAAAATATTAACAAGTGTTGGTAAGAATGTAGATTTCATACATTGTTGGTGGGATTATAAAATAGTGCAGCCACTTTGGGAAATAGCTTAGCAGTTTCTCAAACTGTTAAACATAGAATTATCATAAGACCTAGCAATTCCACTCCTAGGTACATACCCAAGAGAAATGAAAACATATGTCCACACAAAACTTGTACATGAATATTCATTGAAGCCGTATCCATAAGAGCCAAAAAGTGGAAACAGCCCAAATGCCTATCAACTGATGAATGGATAAATAAAATGTGGTATATCTATACAACAGAATAGTGTTTAGCAATAAAGAGAAATAAAGTACTGATACATGCCACAACATGGATGAACCTTGTAAACATTATGCTGGGTGAAAGCATGCTGGAGGCAATAATTAGTGTGTGGGGTTTCTTTCTGGAGTAATAAAAATATTCTAAAATTAACTGTAGTGATGTATGCACAGCTCTGTGAATATCCTAAAAATCATTGAACTGTACACTTTAAATGGGTGAGTTCTGTAGTACATGGATTATATCAATAAAGCTATTAAAGAATAAAAAACTGAAGCTAAATCTACCACAGCTAAACCCTTCCACATTCATTGAAAACATCACTCATTCAGTTTAACAAAGTGCTCATCTTGACACAAAACTCCAATTGTTTCTAATCTTTTTAAGGCTCCTCTCAAATCTAAGAAATGCTTGTTAGACTATTACTTACAACACACATAATATACAATGTATTTTTCACCTGCTCCAGAAAAAGGGTTTGTAGTGAATTGAATGCCCCCCCCAACTCATTGAAATTTGAATTGTGTCCCCCAAGTCTTATGTATTAGAAACTTAAGCCCCAGGGCTGGCTCAAATCTCACTCAGGAGAGTGCAGTGCTGATAACACCAAGGCCACGGGTTCAGATCCTAGAGAGGGATGACCGGTTGGCTCACTGGCTGAGTGTGGTGCTGACAACACCAAGTCAAGGGTTAAGATCCCCTTACCGGTCATCTTTTAAAAAAAAGAAAAAGAAACTTAACCCCCACTGTGACTGTTGGGAGGGTGGGAAATCCTATTATGGTAATTGAAAGGTGGGACCTTGAAGAGGTGATTAGATTATAGGACTGTGCCTTAATGAATGAATTAAAAATGGTGGTCAGGGTCATGGTGGTCAGAGGGCTTTAAAAGAAGAGTACATGAGAGTCTCTCTCTCTCTCTGCTCTGCCATTTTCTGCCATGTGAGACCCCTGTGTTACTGTAAAGCCACCACCAAAGAAGACTCACCAGATGTGTTCCCTGACTTTGGCCTTCCTAGCCTTTGAAACTAAGCAATAAATTTTGTTTTCTTACAAAGTAACCAGTACCAGGTATTTTGTTATAAGCAACAGAAACAAACTAACACAGAAAACCAGTACTAGAGAAGTGGGCTGTTGTTTATAACAAATACTTGAAAATGTGAAAATGGCTTTGGAACTGGGTGTTGAGGAGAGGCTGGAGGAATTTGGAGGAAGAGTCCAGAAAAAGCCTAGATGCTGGTGAAAACTTAGAAGACAAGAAGACCAGGGAAAGATTAAAATGTTTGAGAGACTGGTTAAATGGTGGTGAGCATAATGCTGATCGAAACATGGATGGGAAAGACCATTGTAAGAAGAGCTCAGATGTAAATGAGAAGGAGCTTTTTGGAAACTGAGGCAAAGATCACCCTTGATATGAACTGGCAAGGAACTTGGCTGCATTTTGTCCATGTCCTAGGACTCGTGGAAGTTGGAGCTTAAGAGTTATGAACCAGAGTGTTTGGTGGAAGAAATTCTAAGCAGCAAAACATTAAGGAAGCTGCATGGCCACTTGTAACAGCCTATGCTGATTATAGCCGCAAAGGCACAACATAAAGCCAGACATGACAAAGAAAGCGGAGCGAAAAGATTTGAAAAACTTTCAGCCTAGCCATGTGGTAAAGAAGCAGACAGCATTTTCAGGAGAACAATTCAGTGTAGCCCAGTGACCGTTTGCTAAGGAGAGGAGTACAGAAGAAAGGGATTATCAAGAGAAGGGAAAAAAGACCTTAAAGGCATTTCAGAGATCTTCAAGGGTGTGTCCTCCATTACAGGCCCTGTGGCCTCGGGAGACAGAATGGTCTTGGGGAACAGGCCTGAGATGCCCTTAATGGGCTCACTGCCCAGGGCCACCGCAGGATGCTGCTGCCCACTAGCACCCAAGCTGTTTTGGCTGCTCCGGCCATGGCTAAATTGGCCCTAAGTGTGACTGGACCTACAGTTTTGGAAAATACAAGTAGGAAGCCTTGGCAGCACCCACGTGGTGTTAGGTCTGCAGGCTCGTAGAACACCAGAGCTGTGGAGGCTTGGGAGTGTCCACCCAGATTTCAAAGGATGTATGGAAAAGGCTGGGGGCGCGGGAAGAGCTTTATCACAGGGGCAGATTCACTGCATACAACCTTTGCTGGAGCAATGCCAAGAGGAAATGTGGGGTCAGAGTTGCAGCAGAAAAACCCCACCAAGGCCATGCCTAGTGGAGCTGTGGGAGTGGGATCACCATGGAGACCCCAGAATTGTACAGCTATCTGCATGCAATTCAGCTTGTGAGAGCTAAAACGTCACCTGAGACCAGGAAAGCCATAGAAATGGAGCTGCCTGAGGACTTGGGGACCCAGCCCCCACATCAGCATCAAACATGGAGTCAAGGTATATGATTTGCCAGCTTTGAGATTTAATGCCTGCCCTGCTGGGTTTCAGACTTGCTTAGGACCTAGTACTCTGTTTTTTTGGCCTATTTCTCCCTTTTGAAATAGGAATATGTACCCTATGTTTGTCTCACCATTGTATCTTGGACATAGAAAACTTGTTTTGAATTCATAGATGGGATTTTGAACTTCAGACTTTTGAATTGAAACAATTTAAGACTTTAGGGATGAAATGAATGTATTTGCATGTGAAAAGGACATGAGTTTTAGGGGGGTCAGGGGTGGAATGTAGTGGATTTAATGTCCCCCCCAAACTCACTGAAGCTTGAATTGTGTCCCCCAAGTTTTATATATCAGAAACTTGACCCCCACTGTGACTGTTGGGAGGGTGGAAAATCCTATTATGGTAATTGAAAGGTGAAACCTTGAAGAGGTGATTAGATTGTAGGACCATGCCTTAGTGAATGGATTAATAATGGTGGTCAGGGGTGTGGTTCTGAGGGCTTTAAAAGAAAAGCACCTGTCCTGCTATTTTCTGCCATGTGAGACCTCTGCATTGCTGTAAAACCAACACCAAAGAAGACTCACCAGATGTGTTCCCTGGACTTTGGCCTTCCTAGCCTCTGAAACTGTAAGCAATAAATTTCATTTTCTTTAGTATCCAGTTCCAGGTATTTTGTTATAAGCAACAGAAACAGACTAACACAGGCTTGAAATAAAGAGTCTGTAACCACTGTAGCTAAAACCTGTGATCCCACAAACAGCCCTCATTTCTGCTAAATGCTCTGACCCAAATAAACTGTCCCCATTTATCAAAACCCTCTAACCTGGAGGCCCAGTCTTCACCCTGTCACCTGATATTCTGTCCCAAAGTCAGCCAAACTCCACATCTATAGCAACTTTGATCGGAAGAAAGCCCTGCCAGCCATTTCCTTCCCTCTGCGACCAACATGCACCACTCTCCCCACTCGCTTGCATATTGCTCTGGGTTGCAGTTCTGACCAGAAACCTGCTGATTACCCCTGTGGCAAAGAAAAAGTCTGGCAGGAAACTTTAGACCACTCCTGTGTGAGGCAACAGCAGAGCCAGGCTAGGGTGAGGCTCTGGGGTGCCACATTTAAGGAGGCGCTCACTCGAAGGTGCCGACCCTGCATGTACACTACCCTGAGAGTGAGCGCCTCCTTAAATGCTGCACCCTAAATACCTCTCCCACCTCACTCTAGCCCTGGCCCTGGGCAACGGGATGCATTTCTTCAAACAGTGGTTCTCAGAAGTGGTGCTGGGTCTCTTCCTCAGCCCTGGCCTTGAAATTCCAGCACCCAGTCAACTTTTATAGAGATGCCAGGCCAAAGAAACTGCCCCAAAGCCTGAGGAAACTCCATAAATGCTGTTGACTTAAGAGGCTGGACCAGAGACACACTTGCCCAGTGCCTCTTGTCCCAGTGCCCCACCTGGGTTCATGGTGCCCTCCTCCCAGAGACATAGCTCAGTTGTCAGAAACCCAGGTCCCGAGGCCCCTCTTCCCCCAGAACTTAGGATGCCAGGCCCCCAGGTCCCTCTTCCCTTAAGTTCAATGAGTCCAGGCCACCACCCTCTGGGGAGCCACCATCCAACTCACGAAGCGCCCGAAGCGGATGGAGTCTCCTTCCTCAATGTGCAAGTCAGCCTGGGCCCCGCTAAGGCGGGAGATGACAGACTGGCAGCCAGGGAGTAGGGAACGGAGCAGCCCTGAGCCTGTAACGTGGTCCGCATGGCAGTGGGTATTCACTGGGAGAGAGAGAAGGACAAGTTCAGGAGGGCACAGAGGACCCAGGATTCCTAGCCTGCGGACCACTTCTCCCTCAGACCCAGGAGGAGTCCAGGCCCCCAGCTTCCCACTCCACTTACTCTGTGGCCCTTTCACCTTCAGACCCAATAGTTTGGTCCCCAGACTAACCAGCATAAAGCAGCCGCAGCCCCAGCTCCTTGACCAACTGAGCATCCCGGGGTGCTGTCTCCAGAACAGGGTCGATCAAAAGGGCTTCTCGGGACTCTCTGTCACCCAGTAGATACGTGTAGGTGCAGCTGACGGGCTCAAACATCTGGGACGGGGTAGGGCACAGGTGAGAGCGCAGAACCAGACTCCCACTCACTGGGAACCCAGGAGTCCAGGCCTCGAATCGATCCTCTTCCTAAGATCCAGAAGCAGTAACCCTAGACTCTACTTTCCCCTGGGGTCAGGGGTCAGGGACCTCAACACCTCCCTCCATCTGAACCACAGTACCAACTTTCTAACACGCTCCCCACCCCCCAAATTAGGGTCCCCAGTACCCTCTTTCGTAAATATCCTAGGAGTCAGGACCCAAGCCCAGGGGCCCCCAGATCGCTCCCCTTTAAAGACCCCAGGAATCAAGCCCGAAGCTCCCACCACCTTTCTGCAAGATCCAGGCAAGGGGCCCCCAGATCTCTCCCCATGCAAGGACCCAAGAGTTCCGCCCCTCTGGCTGCCTAGAGCCCAGTAATCCCGCTTCGGGTCCAGCCACCTCAGACCTGCCGTAGGAGGATGGGGGATCTAGATCCGCTGCGCTGGCTCAGCCGCCGCCCTGCGATCCTCAGGGCTGTCCCCGCCATCACGCCTGGGGTGGGATCCGGGCAGAGTGCAGGCCGAGCGCCTATGAAGCCCAGTGCACCCAGGCCGACCCGGGAGGCGGGGCAAGGGCGGGGCGGGGCCGCCTTAAAGGGGCCGCCGGCGTCTGGGGCTCAGGGCGCCGGGGGCGAAGGGCGGGACGCCCGGGAACCAGGCTGGTGGCAATGGCTAGGCGCCGGCTTCTGAGCAAGACAGCGAGCGAGCGACGCAGGGACGCTCTGAGACCTGGAGAAACAGAAAACAGGGAGACACTCAAAGAGCGAGGGAGAGATGCTCAGAGACACAGAGATACCCAAGTAGAAACAGAGACAGAGAGGGAAGTAAAAACCCATCAAGAGGCCCCAGTACACCCATGGCCATTTTCTAGCGGGTGGTTGGATAGTCATTGTTAGAAAGAAAAAGATGTTTGGTTCTAGGGCACTAGTGTCTTGAGGGACTTTTGGGTGGGTGCGTGGTTACCAGAACAACACCTGATCCCATTAAAATTCACCCCAAAATTGCTTAAGTATTTTATCAGGAATGTCTATCTCTTCCCAAGAAGAAATTTTTTAAAAATAATAATTTGCATTATATCTTGCAAAATCAGGTTGGGGATCATTTATCCTAGGTTGGGGTGTAGACCTCTAAAAACAGCTTTTATTGATTTACAACAAGGACCTAGAGCTGAGAAACTGTGTTGCCTAAAGTCATGGACTGTCAGAAAGTTTGCTCTTTTGGGCCGAGCCCGTGGCGCACACGGTAGAAAGTTTGCTCTTTGGAATCATATCAGTTAGTGAGAATTGGACATCCCACTCTTGTCTGGAGGATCTAAGTACTTTGTCCTCTTAAAGCAGCCTCGATTACCAGCTCAGGTGCAGAGCTTCTGAGGAGGGGTTTCCAGCAAACAACAGTACAAATACATTTATCTTTACTCTGGAGTTTCCAAGGAACAGTCCCTGGATGGGATTCTCAGTTAATCTCTTTACACAGGCCTGTTTTGCCTTGAGCCTACCAAATCCTGCTTCACTTAAATTTCATGTAAAGATACAGATCCCTATATTGGCCAGCCACACACACACACACAAAATTATGTTAAGGCCATCTTTCCCCTAATCTTCTATAACCCTCTCTCCCTGTGTTTGGGAAGGTGGCTAGTGCTCCCATTGTGATCCTCTCTCCTTAACTATAGCAAGTCAACAAACTCAACTTTTGTCAGACTCCTAGCATATTCCTTTATTGGAGGAGAGACTCAAAAAGCCATTCAGAGACAAGAAAAATGCTCAGAGACTTGAAAGAGACTCAGAGATACCAAAGACAGAGGCCCAGAGAGCTGTTCAGAGATACACGGAGAGATTATATGGTTGAAATGGGTTATCCTACAAAGAAATAGGGTTTACAAAGATAACACTTGGAGATTCTAGAAGATTGTGAGAGATGGGGAAGGGTGTTGAGAGATCAGAGCAAAAAGGAATGTGGAGAGAGAGGAAGAGTAGACACCCAAATAGGTGAGAACAGGCAGAGAGAAAAGCTCAGAGCCAAGAAGAGAACTTTGCACATGTATTCCAAGCATGAGGTCTCCTGCATGCCTGGCCCAAGCTGGGCAAAGTTGGAGACCAGGAGGTTAAGTCCCCAGTCTGGTTGGTGAGGGAGAGAGGTGGGGACATCAGAGCTAAGACTAAGGGAGGTACAGAATTGGGGGACCTCAGGGAGGGAGGAGCCAGGGAAATGGGGACTCTCATGCACTGTTTATTTTAAAAGTCCCCCAAATAAGACCTCTTCAACCCTGAAGCCCTTTACTTTTGTTTTTGCAGGGTTTCTAGACCATTTCCTTGTGCCTTGAAGACACACCTTGTGTGGTTTTTGTAGGCTCAGCTGTGAGACGTCCTAGGAGTTAGAAACCTTGGCTTCACTCTTCTCTGCTGTGTGACCTTGGGCTGAAAACTTATCTTCTTCTGGGTTTCAGTTTTCTTTCTATAAAATGAGGCTGAAAATAGTTCGTACCTCCTTTGTGAAGATCCAGTGAGTTCACACAGGTAAAGAAAGACATTGGAAGAGTGTGCCTGGCACAGAATACGCCCTCAGTGGGAGTTGGCTATCATTATTTCACCACTATCCTTGACTACTTCCTCCCCTTACCACCTCCACCCAATTCATCACTAGGTCCTGTTGAGTTAACCTTTTTTTTTTTTTTTTTTTAAAGGTAACTGGTAAGGGGATCTTAACCCTAGACTTGGTGTTGTCAGCACCACGCTATCCCAAGTGAGCAAACTGGCCATCCCCATATAGGGATCCAAACCCTTGGCCTTGGTGTTATACCACGGGCCGGCCCTGAGTTAACCTCTCCAATCAGGCCAGTTTTCCATCATCATGCCCTTTGCCCCCCTCGAGAAGCAGTAAAGCATAAATGCAAATTGCCTGGACTCCAGGGCCAGGTTGCAAGGTTGGAATCCTGCCTCTGCTACTTCCTGGCTGGGGCCTGGCTATGTGACCTTGGGCATGTGACTTTCCCCTCCATGCCTCATCTTCCTCTTCTGTACAACAAGAATAATAGTAGCACCTCCTCTTAAAAAGTTGCTGTGGCCATTAAATAAATTAACACATGTAAGGACAGTTTCTGGTATATAATAAATGCTCAGTGAATGCTAGCAATTAATATTATAATTAATATATAACGGTGGCCTCTCTGGCCTTCTGGCTTCCACTCTGCCTCCTTACAATTTATCTTCCATGCAGCAACCAGAGTAAGAACCTTTTAAAACGTCAATGAAAAAGAGTCACAGCAAACAAGTGCAATGCATAGATCTTATTTAGATCCTGATTCAAACAAACCAAATGTAATAAGATATTTATGAAGGGCTGGCCTGTGGCTCACTTGGGAGAGTGTGGTGCTGATAACACCAAGTCAAGGGTTAAGATCCCCTTACCAATCATCTTGTAAAAAAAAAAAAGAAAAAAGGTATTTATGGGATATGATGTTTGGCATTTAGCTTCAGAATCATCTGGGAAGAGTCGGTAGGGGTAAATGAGTAGATAATTGTTGACGCTGTTCAGTTTTATTATTAATGCAGAGAACAATTCTATTACCCAACATTTCTGTATGTTTCAAATAAAATAAAACATTGTGCTTGGAAAGAGGGAAAAATGATATTAATCGGGCCATTGGGGAAAACTGATGGGATATGTGATAACATGAAATGACTGTAAATGTTTAAAGGTGTGGTGATGGTATTGTGGTTATGGTGTTTTGGTTTGCTTTTGGTTTTGTTTTGTTTTTGGCAACTGGTACAGGGATTGAATCCTGGATGGTCCTCATCTTTTATGGATGCAGACTGAAGTGTTTCTGGATGAAATATCTGAGATTTGCTGCAAAACAATCCAAAGGGCACAAAAAGGGGTACTAGGGGGACAATGAAATAAGATAGGCCAGGTGGATGAGGGATATATGACAACACCAAGTCTAGGGTTAAGATCCCCTTACCAGTCATCTTTAGAAAAAAAATTTTTTTCCATAATTATAAAAGAATGGCTTTAAAAAAAAAAAAAAGTGTATGAAAACCTAAACTAGTTCAGGACATTTCCTGTGTTTAAAACCCTCCCCTGTTTCTCACTCAGTTTAGGCCCCTTCCCAAGTTCCCTGACCTCACGTTCTACATTCTCTAGCTTCCCATCACAGTGGGCTTCTGGCAGTTAATTCTTTTAAGTATTTATTCAACACAGATTTACTGAACACCTACTATGTGCTGAGCCCTGTTCTGGATGCTGGGGGCAGAGAGATAAACAAGATAGGAAACCTGCCCATCTTAACAAAGCATACATTATAGAAGACAAGTACAGTAGTGTTAAGTCCATACAGGGGGAGGAAACAACAGAGCAATGGAGGGAAGGGGCTCCTTAATATACTCGAAGAGTAGGCAGGGAAACCTTTTGCAGAGGTAACATTTGAGCTGAGAACTGAGGGGGGGAATCAGGCCAGCAAAAAGATGGAAGAAGGGCCTAAAAAAAAAAAATAAAAAGATTGTGCAAAGTCCCTAATGTAGGACTGACCATGGAATGTACATGAACTGGAAGGAAGGCCAGTTGACATAATAGGTGAGATCCCCTATGAAAAAAAGTGAGCCAAGGGCGGGCCTGTGGCTTACTTGGAAGAGTGTGGTGCTGATAACACCAAGGCCACAGGTTTGGATCCCTATATAGGGATGGCCACTTAGCTCACTTGGACAGTGTGGTGCTGACCAAGTCAAGGGTTAAGATCCCCTTACTGGTCATCTTTAAAAAAAAGGAAAAGAATCTGCCGGGCTGTCCTCAAAATGGAGAACAGCACCAGGTGTGGGGGTGAGAGAGCTTATATAGGGAGCCAAGGGCTGGCTGATACAATCAAGGAGGGGTATTATGGGCCGAGCCTGTGGCGCACTCGGGAGGGTGCAGCGCTGGGAGCGCGGCGACGCTCCCAGCGGCCGCGGGTTCGGATCCTATATAGGAATGGCCGGTGCACTCACTGGCTGAGTGCCGGTCACGAAAAAGAAAAAAAAAAAAAAAAAAAAAAGGAGGGGTATTATGCTAATGCGAAAGCTATGTGACCAGGTTGGAGAATTGTTCCCTTGCAGCAGCAAAAGGGTTTCTGTTTTGCAGAAGTCAGGAGGCTTCTCCTAAAGGGAATGGGGGAGGGGTTTGGTGCTGGAATGGAAGACAAGGCCTGCGGCTATTTTTTGCTTATTGTGTGCACAATGGTGCCGGTCACGTCCAACATCCATCACCCTGAACACAGCACACTCCTTCCCACCTTGAGGTCTGTACACCTGCTGTTCCTGGGACACCCTTGACCCCATCAGCCCTAGTTTAATGCACAATAAAAACAAAAAGTAACATTGATATTCAGCATCCTAGGCACTTCCTACTCTAAACTCTTTCCATTGATTATTGTATTTAATCCTAACAATCCTACATTTTTTAGATGAGGAAACTGAGGACAGATGAAGGGACTTGCCCAAGGTCACACAGCTAGAAGGTGGCAGAACCAAGATTGGAAACCAGTTACCCAGGCAATCTGGTTCCAGAGCCCAAATAACCGGCCAAATAACCCCCACCGGTCCTGGGGCTCTCTAGACCTTGTGGGTTGTCAGGCTGGACATCCACCCACGTGGAAGGCTTTTATGGGCACCTCACGTTCGTTCATTCTGGCGCGGGGCAGAAAAGTGCACCATCATTGCCCGGAAGCATGCCAAGACGCATGCCACCTCGAGCCTGGCACCAGGAGCGTGGGCTTGGACACCTCGGGACCGCCGGGTCCCCGAGAAGGAGGTAGCACAGGAAGGGGGCTCTGAAAACCTTGAATCACTCAATGGCTAAGTGGGCCGGAGCGCTACGCAAATAACGTGCATTTTATTGGGCGACAGCTCGCGCAGAGCCCCAGAGTCCCGCCTCCGCCCTCTCGAAGAAACAGCCAGACTTTGCAAACGCCTTGAGGGGTAGGATGGGCAGCGAATTCTGGAAACTGCCTCCGGAAACGGAACTCAGACTCCCAACGGAATTCTCGAAGAGGGCCTTAAAAAAGAGGGGTGCATACACTGGGAATTGCCTCACTGATCTCCAAGCGCAATGTGTCCACGTTAGTCCGGCACGTGCTTGACTCCAGTCAGCCACCGTAGGCGCCGTAGCCGGCTGTGCACTCTCCTGCTGTCCTTACGCCGGTAGCTTAGCGCTTGCTCACGAACTTGAGTCTAGGAGCACCGAGCCCCCTTCCCATTCCGTCTCCCCCCGCCGCAGCCTCAGCGGGCCGCGACTGCGCGTGCGTACTTACGCCCCCTCCGGCACAGCGTGGGAGGAGGGGATGGAAATGAGGCAGGGCAGAGCAGTTCGCGCCGAGCTCACCCCTCCCCCGTCGCCAGGCGCGCGCAGGGACGTGCAGCTCCGCCGGGTCCGAAGGCAGCGCGGCAGCGGCAGCGGCAGCGGCCGCGGCGGGAGTGCCCCAGAGCCCCGCCCCCGGGGAGGGGCCGTCTGGCAGGTGAGGGGACAGGGGTCCAGGGGAAACGGATTGGGGACTGGACGCCAGGATCTCCTGGAGGGGAGATGCCTAGGTTCCAGAGGGACAGTGCATTGACACCTGAGCCTTGGGAGGGTGCTTTGATACCCGAATGTCATGATTCCGGACGCTTGGGACCGCGAGGGAAAAGCCCATTAGGGGTCTCTGGGTCACAACACATGCCACGTTCCTTCCGTATCTTCCTCCAGGTTTCCCCTCCTTGGCCCCAACTCCACGCCCGGGATGAAATTTAGCGGCAGGAAAGACGCGGTTGACGCGGCGTCGATGGACTGAGACTAAGCCAAAAACCGGGTAAAGCTACCTCCTCGACGTGAAATCCCGCCCACTACAGTCACAGGCCTCTCCCCTGGGACAGAGTGCCAAAGACCCGCCCATTCTGCTCGAAGGCCCCGCCCCTGGGTCTAGTTGCTGGGCGACGGACTTTGGTTCTGTTTGTATAGCTCCGCCCATTCCGTCTAGGTACTGGCGGCCCGGAGGTCTGGTGGGTAAAGTTCTTTTTTTTTTTTCTTAAAAGATGACTGGCAAGGGGATCTTAACCCTTGACTTGGTGTTGTCAACACCACGCTCAACCAGTGAGCTAACCAGCCATCCCTGTATAGGGCACCCTGTATAGGGACCCGAACCCTTGGCCTTGGTGTTATCAGCACCACACTCTCCCAAGTGAGCCACGGGCCGGCCCTATCTGGTGGGTAAAGTTCTGCCCCCTGTGGACATAGGCCCAGCCCGCTCTGCGCTCAAGGCCGCGCTCAAGGCGGCCGCCGAGGTTGAGTTGTAGAGGCCACGCCTACTCTGTTCAAGGACTCCAGCCCAGGGTTTAAGTTGCCGAGGAACTGCCTCAGGGTCAGTTTGCATGGCCCCGCCCGCTGGGCTCAGGCCCCGCCTTCCCACTACGCATGCACTCACCCTAGGATCCCAGATTTCTACAGACTTCATTCGTAAACAGGCTGACCCCTGATTTTGGGCCCTCAACCCCATCAGCCTGGTAATCATCAGCATCAACCTCCCGCCCCGCGCCCTGCCCTTAGGTTCCTGTGCCAGGAAGATGCTGGAGCGAGGCGCGGAGTCCGCGGTCGGAGGCACCAATCCTAGTCCCACTAGCAAGGAACCGGTGACCAACGGAGATGAAAGCGGCCCTGCCTGTGAGTAGTGAGCATTCGCCTGGAATGAGAATCACATTTTGGGGGGGGGGAATCCCAGGGTGAAAGTTTAAAAGCCTCGGGTGATGACCATTTGGGATCCCCCAAAATGCGACGTCCTAGGGAATCCTCCCATTTGGCTTTGGGGGACCCTCGGCGATCATTTACTACGGTTCAGGAAATAACAGGAGGGACAGGGAGATAACATTGCAGGATTTCAGGGTGATCACTGGGAAGATACTAGTAACGGACACCCTAGTACCTTTGCGGAAGCCTTAGTAAGCTTTGGGGATCCAGTAAGATAACTCTTTGGAGCCCCTCAGGATGATGTATGGGGAGGGGGTAGCAGGAATATGCCATTTGGGGGATCTCAGTGTGACGCTTGAGGTGCCCAGATATATTTTGGTGGCGGAGCTTGGCTTCGGTCCAGGATGTTGGCAGCTGTCTGGAGCCCACCATCCCGCCTGTCCCCCAGCTCCCCACCAGAGCCCGCCGAAGAAGCCCAGCCAGTCCGCTCCAGGGTCTGTCGCGTCCGACGGCGCACCTTCCCGGCCGCGCCGGCGACCCCCACCGCAGCGGCCGCACCGCTGCCCCGACTGTGACAAGGCCTTCTCGTACCCGTCCAAGCTGGCCACGCATCGGTTAGCACACGGCGGCGCCCGACCCCATCCATGCCCCGACTGCCCCAAGGCCTTCTCCTACCCCTCCAAGCTGGCAGCCCACCGCCTCACACACAGCGGCGCCCGGCCGCACCCGTGCCCGCATTGCCCAAAGGCCTTTGGCCACCGCTCCAAGTTGGCGGCCCACCTCTGGACCCACGCGCCCGCCCGCCCCTACCCGTGCCCAGACTGCCCCAAGTCCTTCTGCTACCCCTCCAAGCTGGCGGCCCACCGCCACACGCACCACGCCACCGATGCTCGCCCCTATCCTTGCCCTCACTGCCCCAAGGCTTTCTCATTTCCCTCCAAGCTGGCTGCCCATCGCCTATGTCACGACCCCCCCACCGCGCCGGGCAGCCAGGCCACCGCACGGCATCGATGCTCCAGCTGTGACCAGGCCTTTGGCCAGAGACGCCTCCTGCTGCTTCATCAACGCAGCCACCACCGGGCGGAGGGCCAGGGGGACAGAGAGTGAACCCTCCCCTTGGCTCACTGGCTCCCTCTTCTGCCAGCCCAGGTCAATAAAAAGGTGGGATTTCTAAGCCGGTGGGGGGAATGGACTTGCTTCTTCCAGGTAGCTGGCAGGGAGAGAGAGACTGGCCATTTTTACTGGGCTCAAACTTAGAAGGCGAGGAACTCTTTGCTCACCTGCTTTGCGTACAGGGAGGTGTCAACCACAGAGTTATAGCACTGGGTCCAAACCCACAGATGTGGAACTGTGGTTTGACAGCACTGGCTGTTTCTCCCCACCTATTTATAGGGCAAAGGTAAAAAGTCTGCTAGTCCCGGGTTCTTCAAGACTGTGGACAAACAGGCTGTCTCATTGTTGTTGAAAGTTTAAATTGGTTTCTCCACTTTGGCCATATAACTGTATGTAAAAAATTTAAAATACACACATGCTTGTTTCAACTCTTCCACTTGTAGGAATTTATCCTATAAACTCATACATGTGAAGATGACATAAAGGTAAGATGTTCACTGCAGCATGATTGTTGTGGCGAAGGATTGGAAACAACCCAAGCAACCATCATCAGGGGACCAGCTAATGAACTGCAATACTGCCACGGAGTGGAATATATAGCTGTAGGAAAAAAGTTAGGACTGTATGTACTGATGTGGAAAGATCCCCAAGATATACTAGGATATACAAGATATACAAGATAAAGCAAGAACAAAGGGTATATACTACTGACAGTACAAAACCATTTAAAAGCCCAAGCTTTGGAACCAGCCCTGACCCACAACTTATGAGTTATGGGGCCTTGGGCAAACTGTGGCACTTCTTTGGACTCAGATGCCTTTTCTATAAAACAGGGTATTATAAGGCATCTGTAAGGGGTCAAGCATCATCTCTGGTAAAGCTAGTTGCTCTTTTGGAGCCTATTTCTCCTGCTGTAAGATAAGAATGAGCAAGCTAACATTGAACTGCCCCTTGTTCCGTGTATATATATTAAGCACCTACTGTGTGTTGGGCCCTGCATGGGGTGTTAATGGCACAGCAGTGAAGACAGTCCTAGCCTAGTGAGGAAAGTGAACACTAATCAATAAAGTGGCCCGAAAAGGAAAAAAAAAAAAGAGAGAGAGAGAGAGAGAAGCCAAATTCATTTAGAAGATCAAGTAGGTAAGGGGCTGGCTGGTGATCTCAGTTGGTTGGAGTGTGGTGCTAATAACACCAAGGTCCAGGGTTTGATCCCTGTACCAGCCAGCTGCCACCGCCCCCCCCCCAAAAAAAAACCAAGTAGGGAAGTGTTGGTCTCCTCCCCCAACCGCCTTCTAGGTTAAATAATTATTATGAAGCTATAGAAATGAAGTCTGTAGAGTTAGCTTGGGAGCAGGCCAGTGAAAGAGAACTGATAGCTCAGAAAAAGACCTGTGCTTATACTGACATATGACGTATGACAAACCCTAACTGTAGATCGGGTTGGCAAACTTTTTTCTGAAAAGGGCCAAATAGTATATATTTTTAGGTTTTGCAGGCCATACAGTGTCTACATATAACTTCAACTCTGCCACTGTAGCAGAAAAGCAGCCATACACACTACAATACATAAATGAATGAAGACAGCTGTATTCTAATAAAACTTTATTTACAAAAACAGTAGGTGGGCTCGATTTTGCCAACCCCTGCTTTGGATGAGTAGAGAAAGGACAGACTAATCAGTAAATAAGGCTGAGAGATATGGAAAAAAATTAAATGGGATCCCATGGTAGGCAGAATAGTGTCCCCCCCCCAAAAAAACTGTTCACATTCTTTTCTGGTGGCTGGCTGGTACAGGGTCAAACCCTGGACCCTGGTGTTCTCAGTACCATGTTCTAACCAACTGAGATAACTGGCCAGCCAATGTTCACGTTTTAATCCCCAGAACCTGTATGTTAGTTTATAAATGGCCAAAGGGACTTTCCAAATTGATTAAGGATCTTGTCTTGAGTTGGGGAGATTATCCTGATTATTTGGGTAGGCCCGGTATAATCACAGGGTCCTTATATGGGAAAAAGGGAAGCGGAAGAGTCAGAGAAGGAGATGTGATGATGAAAACAGATTACACAGATGAAAGGCCCCAAGTTAAGGAATTTGGGCAGCCTCTAGAGGCTAGAAAAGGCAAGGAGATGGATTTTTCCTTAGGGCCTCCAGAAGGAATGCAGCCCTGCCAACACCTTGATTTTAGCCCAGAGACCAATTTTGGACTACTGACCTTCTGAACTATAAAAAAATAAATTTGTGTTGTTTAAAGCCACTAAGCTTGTGGTAATTTGTTTCAGCAGCAATAGGAAACCAATACAGATCCCAGTTCACATCATACACAAAATAAGTTTCTGGTGATTTAAGATCTAAATTTGAAGAGCAAAACTCTAAAACGTTAAGATGGAAATAAAGGAAAATTATCTTAGTAATCTCAGAAGTAGAGAAAGTAAAAACAAACAAAAGCAGAACAAAATTAAACAAGAACAAATAAAAAGAAGAAATAGAAAAAAAAATGTTGAGAAAGTAATCTTGAGACAAAAAAATGTAAATTATAGATGAAAAGTTGGGTAAATTTGACCATAAGTAAATTTAAAGTTACAACTATGATAGAAGAGATACAGTATTGTAAGAGTATATGCCTGGCATATCTTATTGTACAGAGGAGATTAGGAAAGGCCTTCCTGAGGAGGTAATATTTGAGCTGAGATCTGAAAGTTGTGGAGGATGGAATGAGAGATGGTTTGTGGAAAGTATCCAGCATAAGGGGTAGAAGTGAGCAGACAAATGGAAGTCAACAGGCTGCTGTACTGCAATCTACTCAATAAGGCTTGAACTATGAACAGAACGTACTTTTAGTAAGGGAGATGCCTTGGAGGTTGTTGCTACAGGATGGGGAGGGAATTTGAGGGAAGGCTGAAATGCCTTCAGCACTTTTAATCAGGTAGTATGTTGAAAAATTCTAACATTATAAATTATAAAGCTTTGAATGATCAGTATTAAAAGTTTTTGTTATCTAAAAAAAAAAGGGGGGGGGCTGGGGGAAGAGGGGGAGGGTACAGGGAGGGATAAGGATTCTACTCAATCCTTCAAACCCTGCAGTGCTGCTTGTATCTATGTTTATATAGAGAGTTTCCTGGGAGAGCTCCTTCAAAGCAACCACACCACCATCAAAGTTTCAGGGACACAAACTTATTTGAGAGGTTTTGATCTGGTCCAACCTTACTTAGTACAGATGGGGAAAATGAGGCCAGGAGAGATGGGATTTACCCGCAACCTAACAATGGGGTAGTGGCTGAGTCTGGGTGGATCCTGGGTCTCTTGATAGACTGATGCCCTCCTGCTCCTTGAACATGTCAGATCTGCTCCTGCCTCAGGGCCTTTGCACTTGCTTTTTCTCTGCCTGGAATGGCCCTCAGATACTCCCTTAGTTCTCCCAGGTCCCTGCTGATGGATACATCCTCTAAGAGGCCTTCCCCAACCACCCTATCTAAACTACCCTGAACCTGCCCTGTGGCTGTATCACGCCACCTTGCATGGTTTGCTCTCAGCATTTACCATTGCCCAATTCTGCATTATACTCACCATCTCTCTCCTGCAGCACAGTGTCAACCCCATGAGACTGGGGACTAGTGTCTGTTTTTTCACACTGCATCCCCAGTGCCTCACACATGGTGGGTGAGGTGGGCAGAATAACGGCCTCCCAAAGATGTTCACATCCTAATCCCTGGAACCTACAATTATGTGGCAGAGAGTTAAGGCAAGAGAATTAAGGTTGTTAACCAGGTGACCTTAAAACACAAATATCCCACATGATCTGGGTAGGCTCAGTGTAATCTTAAGGGTCTTTAAATGTGGAAGAATCAGTATCAAACAGATAGTAGGTGTCAGAGTGATGTGATGTGAGAAAGACTCAACTGGCCATTTCTGGCTTTGAATATGGAAGGGGAACGGAATGTGGGTGGCATCTATAAGGTGGAAAAGACAAGAAAGCAGGGTCTCCCCTACAGCCTCCAGAAGGAGCCTGCCTACACCTTGATTTTTAGCCCAGTAATATCCATTTCGGACTTCAGACCTCCAAACCTGTAAGGTAATAAATATATGTTGTTTTAAGCCACTAAGTTTGTGGTAATTTGTTACAGCAGCAGTAGGAAACTAATACAGTGAGTGATCAGTACAAGTGTGAATGAACAAATCAATGAGTGAATGCAGTCTAATACCACCTTCATCTTACAGGTGAATAACAAAGGGAAACAAGTAAGATTGGTAGGCCTTGGTTAGTTGATGAAGCATAAGTTGAAAAAGGATTTGGAATGTCCAAGAAAAGGTTACCCGAAGGGTTAGATCTCAAACCTAACTCTGACGCTGGCCTTTGTCCTGCTCAAATCCCTTCCTGATCTCCCCTTCCCAAGGATAAAGTCCAAGCTCCTTGGCCTGGCATTCACAGCCCTTTAGCACAGCCCTGTCCAAAAGAACTTTCTACAGGGATGAAAATGTTCTCTATTTGTGTTGTCCGATACAGTAGACACTAAATACTTCAAATGTGTGGCAAGTGTGACTGAGGAAGTAAAATTTTCATTTCATTTCATTTTAATGAATTTAAATTTAAATAACCACTGGATGGCACAGCTGCAAGGACTGTGCCCACCTTTCCAGCTAAACCTGCCCCTAAAGCCTCTTCACCAAAGGCAGCCATACTCTTCCGACTGTCTCAGGCTAGTTCCTATTTCCTGGCCTTTGCCCATGTCATGGCCCCTGCCTAGAGCACCATCCCATCTTCTGCTCCAATTCCCTAACACTCAGCTCAGTTCCCACCTTTAAATGTAGTAGAGCCTTGAAGGGGTCCAGGATTTGGGTGTAGTGATTATGCCCCTTCCTCCCATTCTACCTCCTAAATTCGGTGATGTAAAACCATGTTGGTGATGTTGTACAGCTACTTCTGAAAACCCTGGAGAAATGGCGATATCCCTGATGGGGGGTGGGGAGCTGAGACCTCAAGAGCGTGACATACCTCACGAGCATCCAGGCCTCCAGCCTGCAATCCACAGAGGGACAACCGAGATGCAGGAATAGCTTGGAGGGTCAGCACAAGTTGAGGGGTGGCGCTGAGTGTCAGGTTCCCAATTCCCTGCCTCTTGCCAGAGGTGAGGGGCAAGGGAGAAGAGACAAAGTTCCTTCCCTACCAGATCTCTGATGGAGGGGCCCCATCATACTTCCCTGGACCCAAGACAGGAGACTTCAGGCAGCCCAGGGGAAGCAAACACCAAACTTAAGTCAGAAAGCTGGGAGACTCCTGAGAGAGGAGGGGCAGCTGCTCCAAACCAAGTCATCTTTATTAAATTCGTGTGTGTGTGCATGCATGCGTGCGTGTGTGTGTGTGTGTGTACATACACATATTTCAGGCCTGCGGCACCACCCCATAGAGCTGGTGAGGAAGTAACTTCTGCTTCTCGTTGCAACTGTAGATCCATCGGGGACGCACAAACACCAGGGAGGGGTTGTCCATCAGGGCCTGCAGGGTGGGGTAGAGGTCCACATAGGAATGTGTAATTAAGCAGGGGATGGGGATAGAGGTGATGCAAAGGTAAGTCAGGGTCTCCCTTTCTCTGCTCCTCCAAGACTCACCTCCTCAAAGCTGGGGTCCCATTCCTGTGCTGTGATCACAAACTGGACCCGGTCACTCATATAGTCCTCAAGCTCCCTGGCAGGAGAGAAGAAAACAGGCAGAGGGCATGTCAGGCAATCAACATACGCTCTCTTAACATCTTACTCCCCAGTCATTTTCAAAGGCTGCCCTCTCTCTATCCCCACCTATGCCTCCTCTAGACTCCTGTGGAGTCTCCATCCTCCCATGTACCAGTCTTGTAGCAACCACGACAACAGTGGCTAATCTTCATGATGGTATTTTCAGAAGGGAGGTGGGGATCCTCACTTTAGAGAATAGGAAAGAGGAGAAGCAATGCAGCCAGGACAGCCCAGCACCATGGGCAGGGCTGGCATTCAGACTCCATGGCCTGTGCCCACGCTGCTGGATATGCCCCTCCCCCATCCTGACTGCCTTACTTCCCACAACCCTCCCCTCCCCTGCCACATCCCTAAGCCCTCCCCGGGCCCCATCACCCCTTCCTCACCCCCACCCCCTGAAGACTGACCCGTTGAAGGCTGTGACATATCGGATGAGCTTCCGCCGCTCATCCCCAGGGAATTCCCCGTACAGGAAGAAGTGTTTGCCCTGGAAGAAGTCTGCAGGAGAGATGGTGGAAGAGGCAAGTATGAGGCCCCCGGAGTTCCAAAGCACGAGCCAGGAGTGAAAGAATACATGGAGCCAAAACAGGGAGGCTGGCACAGCAGCTGAGGACAGTGGTGTTCACACCTGGGTGAGGGAATCAATGGCAAGCAGTGGTTCCCAGCCCAGCGGCCCATCCGAGCCTTCTGGGGAGGTTAGTTTGCTTTAAGAGTAGACAACAATTACTATTATTGCAACGTGTTTCCTACAGATGGGCTACAGCCACTGAATTAGCTTGGTGTGGGTTGGAAACTTCCCCTTTGCTGTCTCACTCCTTTTCAACCAGTGCCTTTTCTTGCTCTGACCTCAGCGTGGCTCTTTCTTCTTTCCATTTTAACATGACTTCCCAGGCCATCAATTTGCTGATAACACCTTTGGGGCTTAGGAGAATCAAAGTACTTTCCTGCCCATCATCCACAAGAAACAGGTGGGAACAGCTGTTCCTGCGGCCTCCAAACCTCACCTCCACTCAGACCCTGACTGCCTTTCCTCTTCTCCCTCTGTTCTTAACCTGAAGAGGCTCTCACTACCATGACCTCCACCCCACAACCCCATGCAGAGTTCTGCCATTTCCTTTCTTTCTTATTCTTTTATATTAGGAATGCAAACACACACACCACCTGTGCATACAGCATCTGTGTCCAAGTAATGAATGATGTTAAAGCGAACACCTGTGCCCACCACCATGGTCCTGATGAACAGCAGTGCCTATGTCATGTGTTGTGCACAGCTTCACCCTAGACCGACAGAACTGAACCAAGGGGGGTGCCACACTGGCATGAGGGTGGTGCCACTCACACCTGCAGTGGAATGCCAAAGGAGGTCACACCTGACTGTGAGGGGCATGCTCAGAGCAAGAAATTGGGAGAGGACAGAGGGAAATCACAGAGAGGACGCTGAAGAAGAAAAGCCTAGGAGAGCACAGAGGTGGGTGGGGGTAGAAGGGAGACAGTCATGGGGGCTGCAGCCATACGGGCCAACTGAGGCAAGTCACAGCTGAGAACAGACGGGCAAAACCCCACTTCAAGAAGGACAGAGGGACTTCAGACCTGGCAGCTCAGGAACTGGCAGGCTGGGAGAAACGGGCTGATCCTCGTTGTCTGTGTTCTCATCTGTGGAGCCTGCATACGGGTCCTCACCGTTCTCCCCCTGGCCAGGGGACTGCCTTTGTTCTCTCTGCACTGCCACTCTGGGGGAGCCATGGGGGGAGGGGTGAGCATGCAGAGCAGATCCCCACACCCAGGCCGGGCCCACCCCTACCACAACCTTACCTCCTCAGCTCATCCTCAGTGTCCCCAGAATCTTCCGCCCTGTTGTTCTGTCCTGCGAGTAGAAGCTCAGCCAATGCAAGGCACTGCTTTGTCTTCTAGGAAGACTGGTAACCCTCCCTCCCAGTATGGCACCAAGCACAGACCCAGGCACCCCAACTCCCAACCTCAATTGCCCTCCAGATCCAGTTATCCAAACCCCCACACCCCTCTCCTTTCACTCCATTTGTCCAGGAACCAGCCACCGCCTCCATCAGACCCAGAAGTCCAGGCTTTGAGCCTCTTCCCCTTTAGATATGAAAGCCTGAGTCTCCACCCTTCTCTTCTCTCAGACCCAAGAGGCCAGGCCCCCAGCTCCCTCCTCCCTCAGACCTGGGAGTCCAGGCCCCCAGCTCCTCCTCCCTCAGACTCTGACCTGACTGCTCCCCCTCAGTGTCAGTATCTTCCTGGGGCCCTGGTGAGGCTGCTTTGGTCTCTTGTGGAGTTGGGGGCCTCGGGGATGGGCTGGGTCCAGCTGCCTGAGGGGGCTTGGTTTTGGTCTGGGGGTGCTGAGGAGGGAGAGCCGTTCAGTGAGGAGGGCACAAGCAGTGTGGGTGTGAGTGTGGCAGGGGTGAGGGTTGCCTGCAGAAAGCAGGAGTGGACAGTTCGGGGTACCACAGCAGACCCATGTCATCCTCCCACTACACCCTCTCCCACCCGGCAGGGGGTGTCAGACCTTTCGGGGAAGCTTGGAGGCTTCATCCCCGCTGCTGCCGCTGTGAGAGCCCCCCTCATCCTCACTGCTCGAGCCTGGACCTGCCATGAGGTACCTGGGGGAGGAATTGGGCCTCAGACAAACACATATCAAGTCCTCTGAGGGAGGAGGGGAGGGTATTCAGGAAGCAACAGCCACTGGCGTTTACTAAATACTCAGGGTGCTCTCTCTCCCAGCCTACCTCCCTCCCAGCTAAGGAAGGCCCTAGTGAATCCCAGTCAGCCCAGGCATGCACACTGGAGACCTGAGCACACCCTCTTCACTCCCTCTTGGGGAAGTAATGCCCCGTTTCAGAGAGAAAAGAAAAATCATAAATAACTTTCCCCTTTAAGAATCAAAGTCAGTTTCTCGTGAGGAGAATGCAGATCGTCTCTCAAATACGCCAGGCGCAGCCCCACTTCTGAACACGCTCGGGCCACAAAGTACAACTCACGTCTCCAATACACAGGCTTCAGATCTGACCCTCCCCTTGCCCACCTCAAAAGCCTTCCATGCATTCTACTGTCCCCAGCCTCATTTTCCTGCCACTTCCTGTAAGCTCAGCCCCACTTGCAACTCCCTCAGGCAGACACCAGACTGACCCAACCTTGCCTCTTCTTCCCAGCATGCTCTCTGCCTCTGTTCAGCCTGGCAAACTTCTTACTGTCCTTGAAGATCCCTCGCTCACTTCAGATCTCTCTTTGGGCCTCCCACCATACTGAATTATAACAAGTCTGACCCCCTCATCAAAGTGAGAGGCTTTAAGTCACAGCACAACATCTGGATCCCAGACATTGCACAGTCCTGCCTGGCACCAAGCAGAGGCTTCAGGGACTTGCTTTGAATGAATGCATGGAAATGGGCCTCACTGCTCCATTCTCCCACCCCTGAGCCTTTGCACATGCTGTTCCTCCAGCCTGCGATGTACTTCTCCTTCCCCACTAAGCAGACTGCACAGAGCCCCCTATGGACTCTCCCACGCAAGTCCTCCTTCCCTCACCTGGAGTCCCCCAGGCCTTGCCTGCCTCCTCTCAGAATTCTGCTGACTCTGCACTGGGACTACCTGTGTTCTCTGCCAGCAGGCTCCAGTCTGATTTCTCTGCAGATTCATGGCATTCCCCAGCACAGGGATAAGGGGCAAGGTTGGTGTGTGTGTGTAACCATGTGCGCCACACGTGTGTGAACAGTGAGGGCTCACCTCTGGGAGGGCAGCCGCCGGCGCATGCGATGACAGTCCAGCACCCACTCTTTACGTACAATGCGGCCTCCGAGGCCTAGGACTTGGCTGTACTTGGGGGTGTTGGCAAAGGCACAGCTGGTGGGGTCAGAATTGAGGGTTGTCAGTTAGGGATGATCTGAGGGGCAAAGGGGAAAGAGAAAGACGGGGCAACAGAGAGAAGAAAGGGAGATGAGTAAGAGAGCAAGATAGATATGGGAGAAACTGAAAAAGACAGGAGACTGAGGGAGAGATCTAGAAATCAGAGAGAAAAAGATGCAGAGGCTACAGAGAACTAAGGAGACAGGCAGAGAGGCAGAGAAAGAAGGAGAGAGGGAGAGGGACAGGACGAGGGAAGGAGGGAGAGAGACACCAACACAGTGGACAAAGAGAGAAAGCAAAATGGAGGATTCAGAGGGAGATGGAGGAGAAACAGCGGGAGGCATGGGGAAGAGGAGGGCACAGGCCTACATGAGGTGGGTGCTGTCTGGGGTCCAGTCTGGCCGGTACTTGGCCCCCAGCTCAAGGGCCTTGTCCCGGAGCTCTGAGCGGAACGGGTTCTGAAAGCCACTCAGCACCACCACCACACCCTGGAGGATCTTGCTCAGCTCCTGTGGGCCAGCTCGGGCTGCCCTGGGCTTGGTGCCTTCTCCCCGGGGCTTCCCTGGCACTGCCTTCTGTGTTGGGGCAGGGACTGGGGCTGTGGCTGATGATCGGGTGGGAGCTGGCACTGGGGAAACCAAAAAGTAGAGATTCGGTTAGCACTACTAGGGCTAAATCTCCAGCCCCTCGTCCCTCGGGCCAAGAATCCAGGCCCCCAGCCCCTCCCCCTGCAGACTCAGGAGTCCAGGCCCCCAGCCCCTCCTCCTGCAGACTCAGGAGTCCAGGCCCCCAGCCCCTCCCTTCCTGCAGACTCAGGAGTCCAGGCCCCCAGCCCCCTCCTTCAGACTCAGGAGTCCAGGCCCCCAGCCCTCCTCCTGCAGACTCAGGAGTCCAGGCCCCCAGCCCCCTCCTCTCTCAGACTCAGCTGTACAGAGATCCCCATTCACTCTTCCTGCAGACTCAGGAGTCCAGGCCCCCAGCCCCCTCCTCCCCTAGGACACAGAAGCACCGGTGCCTGTAAGAACAAGGGATCTAGGGCCGAGTCCGTGGTGCACTCGGAAGAGTGCAGCGCTGGGAGCGCAGCGATGCTCCCGCCGCGGGTTCGGATCCTATATAGGACTGGCCGGTGCACTCACTGGCTGAGTACCGGTCACGAAAAAGACAAAAAAAAAAAGAACAAGGGATCTAGTTTGCTCACATTTGGGTCTCTTGAGGGCAGGTGGCGAGAGCTGGGCTGATGGTTTGCTGGGGGTCTTCCTTCCTTCCTGGTTCAAATCCAACTTCCTCTTCCCTTTGGGAGACTCCTGAGGCTGAGGGAGTGTGGACCGGTTGAGGCCTTCAGTTTCCCTCCTCCTCTACCCCACCAAGGTCTGATTATCTCACCTTGGAGGTACTCCCTACAGCCCTGGAGACTGGAGAGGCTGAGGAGGTGGCACTAGAGGCCTGGAGTGTAGCAGCTGCATAGCTGAGTCCTGCTGGGTCACTGGCTGTGGCTACAAAGGGAGAAAGTGGATCCAGGATGAGAAGGCTGGGCCCTGACACCTTTCAGCTACTATCTATGGAACACAGAGTGTTGTTCTCCAAATCCTGCAGTGATCCAGGAGTCCTGGCCCCCCATTTCCTCCTCCCTCAGACTCAGAAGTCCAGGCCCCAGCCCCTCCTCCCTCAGACCCAGGAGTCCAGGCCCCCAGCCCCTCCTCCCTCAGACCCCAGAGTCTAGGTCCCCAGCCCCTTTTTCTTTTTCTTTTTCTTTCTTTCTTTTTTTTTTTTTTTAAAGATGACCGGTAAGGGGACCTTAACCCTTGGCTTGGTGTTGTCAGCACCACACTCTCCCGAATGAGCCATGGGCTGGCCCTCCCCAGCCCCTTTTTCTAAGACTCAAAAGTACAGGTCTCAACTTTCTACTCACTCAGGACCTAGGTTTTCCACACTCACCCGGGGATGTCTTGTTGATCCGGCTGAAGAAGAGAGCCCCTGGTCTCAGGGAGTTGGCACTCTCATCCTCCTCCTTCACACGGAACTGGCCAAGCTTGGTCACCTTCTAAGGTAGCACAAGGTCAGTGCAGCTGGTGGGCTACTGGCAGGTGGGGGTGAAGAGGTAGGGAGAAGGCTCTGGGGGGTGGCGAGTAGAGCTTACCTGGGAGGGGGCCTCTGCCTCATCTTTGTCTGGGGGGCTGTGAAACCGCACAAAACTCAGGCCATAGGCAGAGTCCTGGGAAAGGAGAAGTAGGAGTCAGGGAATCAGACCGAGGACAGAGTCCTGGCCCCAAAACTCTTCCACTTAGAGAAACCCCTTTCTGGCTCTTTCCCTCTTACGGACACACATGCCTAAGGAGGTACCCCAATGACAATAATGATAATAATAATATTAAGCCATTATTGAGCTCTAACTCTGGATCAGGCTTGGCTCTAAGATCATTACATACATTAGCTCCTTTAGCCCTCATTGCAACTGCAAAGTCCACTGGGTCTCCAGCAAATCCACTCCCACAAGCCCGAATTCCTGCCTATGGAGGGGAGACAGTGCTCTGTGCCACTTCTGGAACACAGAAATGCTCCAGGCTCTTTCCCCTCTGCTGGCTGGATGCAGAACCAGAAGATGGGAAGAGCCTGAGTCCCTGGGTGACCTTGTGGAGAGAAGCCAGTTGACTGGCTAAACACCCCCGAGGACAGCTACACAGGCAAAAGGTATACCTCTACTGTGTGGTGCCATTACATTCACGGATCCCACTGCTACCACAGCTTAGCATCCCTTAACCTACAGCAATCCTATAAAGATCAGGATATGGAGGCCTAGAGAGGGTAAGTCACTTGCCCAAGATCACAGCTACAAAGCGATACAGCCAGGCTTTGAACCCAGTGGTCAGACTCCAGATCTCATGAGTTAACTCCTAGGCCCACTCTGCTAGACTACCTCTCTGACAAGTCAGCTACTCCCTCCTCTAGTTCCCCTCTGAGATGGTACACTCCACCCTTCCTAGACTCCCTCCAGAAAACTAAGCTTCCCATTGTGGAGAGGATCTCCTACCCTTTACAGGGAATGCAAGGACCTAGCCTTCCCATAACCCCATGGAGACACCAGCTGTACAGGTCCAGTCCTCCCAGCCCTCTGGGATTCAGTATTGGCTCCTAATTTCCCTCCTTGCCCAGGACCAAGGACTCTACACCCCCCAGCTCCCACCCTAGGTACCTTGCTGTAGGGCTGGCTGCAAACAATTTTGACACGGTCCCAGCGCTTCTCAGCTGCTGCCCGGACCAACTTGTCAGGCCCAAAAATGCGAACACGGTTGGGGTTTGAGCCATTGCGGCTCTCAGAAGGGGACATGAAAGATGAGGTGACCAGAAGAACCTGGGTGGGAGAAGGCAAACTGAATGAGAACCAGGGCTGGCTGGTTTGGATGACACCTCCTTGGGGCTGGGAAAGAGGACAGGGGGTCCAAGTCGGGGACAAGGAGTCACTAGAATCCAGCTCAAGACTTGACATCTCTAGACCCTACCTTTGTTTCTGAGCCTTTAGTCAGTCCTGCTCTGACATAGGCCCCAGAGAGATCTTTTTAACCTCCAGATATGAATGCTCTTTCTCTAAATTCTTCTATGGAGTCTTCCATATCTGGCAATACGGCAGGTTGCATGTCCTAATAAACTCTCCCAGCAGAGGATACTCAGTGCCTGGCACAATATTCAAACACCTTTTGGAAACACACGACTGAGGTGGCAAAGAGACAAAGGGGAATTATTGGAGGGCAGAAATGAGAGAGCAGAATCCAAACAGGCAGGGGAGCTGCACCAATTATTAAGTGTTTGTCTCTCAGCTCAAACCCACCCTCTCTGCTCAGCTCTATGACATTGGCTGGGACTTGGCAAACCACGTTTCTGCTTCACCAGCTGTTCCTTATTAGTCTCTGCCTAGAGGGGAAACTGGAGAGACAAGAAGGCTGCGAGGCTGCAGGAAGGAGAGGGAATTGCTCCTCGTTCATTTGCAGAGCCTGTGAAAATCATCCCAGGTATGCTTCTGCTTCTACAGTAGCTCCTTCCCATGGCAGCAGATGAATTCAGTTTGCAGCCTCCCAACACCTGCAAAACCTGCCACATCCAGCCCCTTTCCTGGACATCAGCAGCAGCTGACAGGGGAGCAACCCCTCCTCAGGGTCTGAGTGCCTGAGCTCCATGGGGGCCCCACCTCCAAGCTTCTAAACATGTATGTTTCAATAATTCCAACCTCTTTTTTGGGGTGGGGTGGCTGGCCAGTATGGGGCCAACCTCTTTCTTTTGTTCCCCCAACCCTCAGGGTGGTAGCTGCTCCCTGCCATTGCTTCTTCAACATACCTTAGTGTTCCAATAACATCTAGTTACCCAGTTACTAATTCTTTATATTAAATTTTCTCTGTTAGTCGTCCAGTTAGCTCAGTGGGTTAGAGCACAGTGTTCTAATACCAAGGTCACAGGTTTGGATTCCCACACCAGTCACTGGTCAAAAAAAAATTTTTTTTCCTCTGTTAAAATAACCGGTGTGGTTTCACTCTCCTGGCAGGACCCTGACAGACGAGACAGCACTGATGTTGGTAGTCTGTCCTGGTGCTGATCCCAGGTGCCACAGAATTTGATTTTAAAGGCCCCATGAGGTGGTGAAGGAGAACAGAAATGAAGCCTGGGCTCCAAGCAAGGAAGAGCAGCATCTCAAAGACCATCACCACATGGCATAGAGCTCGGATCCCCCAAAAGGCAACACCCTCGGTAGGTAATTAGGGAGGAAATGTGCCTGTGAAAGAATGAGAGACTTTTGGCCTAGGTGTTTTCAGACCTTGAAAAGAGAAAACCCTGACCGAGCCATTCCATCTTGCCAGCTAGACAAGCAAAGGAGAATACAAATCCACATGTCAGATATGATAAAATTTTAGCTAAAAATGTGCTTATTCTGTTTTTATCATTATAAAGTAGAATTCTGATCTAAATCTGTTTGCCAAGAGAAGCAGAGAACTTTTTTTGGGATATCTCAGAGACTGTTGACCTATCTAACCTTGAGAATAAAAATATTTGTTATAAGGGCCGGCCTGTGGCTCACTCGGGAGAGTGTGGTGCTGATAACACCAAGGCCACGGGTTTGGATCCCCATATACAGATGGCCGGTTCGCTCACTTGGGAGAGCGTGGTGCTGACAACACCAAGTCAAGGGTTAAGTTCCTCTTACCAGTCATCTATTGAAAAAATATATATATATATATTTGTTATAGGAAACCTCATTTGTTAAAATGTTCCCTGTGGAGCAGAAAAAGCACTTGATAAAATTTAACACACAGTCATGAAAAAAATTCTCAACAAACTAGGAATAGAAAAGAACTTCCTCGGGGTGGCTGGGTAGCTCACTTGGTTAGAGCATGGTGCTGGTAACATCATTCCATGGTGTTAAGGTCAAGGAACCCTGTACTGGCCAGCTACCAAAAAAAAAAAAAAAACAACAAAAAACTTCCTCAACCTGACAAAGGTCATCTATAAAAAATGAACAGCCTGTAGCCATCATCATATTTAATGGTCAAAGTCTCAACACTTTCCTCCTAAGATCAGGAACAAGGCAAGGATCTCTGCTTTTACCACTTTTATTCGACAGTGTACTAGAGGTACTTACTGATCAGTGTGACAAGGTGAGAAGAAGAAAAAAGAAAACAAAGATTGGAAAGGAAGAAAATTGTCTGTACTCACAGATGACATGATTGTCTATACAGAAGATGCCAAGGGATCTACACAAACAAGAATTAGCAAGCAAAAAACAAAGCGAATTAGTGAGTGAATTTATCAAGGTCACAAGATACAAAGTCAATATACAAAAATCAATTGTATATTGCACAGAGAACACAACATCCCTTCTGTGATATTCTGGCCAAAAGCATGTAACCTATATTTAATCACAGGAAAACATCAGACATTTTGTACAGTGAGGGATATCTGTCCCACTGACCTCTGCTCTTCAGAAACATCAATGGCACAAAACACAAAGAAAGTCATAGGAACTGTTCCCAATGAAGCAAAACCGAGGAGATGTGACAAATCAGTGCAATGCATGATTCTGAATTTTCTTTTGCTATAAAGAACACTATTGGTACAATGAAGGAAATCTGAATAAGGTCTGAGATCAGATGATATAATATTATATTAATGGTAATTTCCTAAGTTTGATAATTATACTAAGGTCAAGTAAGAAAATGTTTGTTTTTATTATTTATTTATTTGTTTGTTTATTTATTTGGGGGGGGCAGCTGGCGGGTACAGAAATCAAACCGTGCATCTTGGTGTTATTAGCACCACATGGTAACCAACTGATCTAACCAGCCAGCCCCAAATGTTTGTTTTTAGAAAATACTCACTGGATGAGTTTTTGGTTTTTTTTGGTGGCTGGCCAATATGGGGATCTGAACCCATGACCTTGGTGGTATAAGGCTGTACTCTAACCAACAGAGTTAACTGGTGAGCCTCGAAAATACTCACAGGAGTATGCAGAGATAAAGGGGAAACATGTATACAATATTTATTCTCAGTTCAGAAAAAAATATGTACATATGTGTCCACTTTGGGGAATCTGAATGAAGAATATGTGGAAATTCTTTGTACTACTCTTGCAACTTTTCTGTAGGTCTGAAATAAATAGTCATTGAAAAGTTAGTTTTATAATTTATATGGAAATAAACACAAAGGATTAAGAATAGCCAAGAGAATCCTAAAGAAGACTAATGTTGGAAATATAACACAACCTGGTTTCAATATTTACTTTTACTATTAAGACAGAGTGGTAATGGCATAAAGACAAACACACACATCAATGGAACAGAAGAGAGTACAGGAATAAACTCACACATATACAGTCTATTAATTTTCAACAAAAGAGCCAAAACAATGCAGTGCAAAAAGGGAAGTCTCTTTTTTCTTTAAAAAAGATGATTGGTAAGGGGATCTTAACCCTTGACTTGGTGTTGTCAGCACCACGCTCTCCTAAGTGAGCCAACTGGCCAGCCCTATATAGGGATCTGAACCCGTGGCCTTGGGGTTATCAGCACTATACTCTCCCAAGTGAGCCATGGGCTGGCCCGGAAGTCTCTTTTAAAAAAGGTATTTTCAACAAACATATAAAAAAAATATAGAAAAAAAAATGAACCTTGTCCCCTGCCTCACACAATACACAAAAATTCATTTGAGATGGAACAGAGATCTAAATGTAAAAGCCAGGGGATGGCCCGTGGCTTACATGGGAGAGCGTGCTGCTAACAACACCAAGTCAAGGGTTAAGATCCCCTTACCAGTCATCTTTTGGGAAAAAAAAAAAAAAAAGGAAAAGCCAAAAATACAGTACTTCTAGGTAAAAACATAAGAGACAGCGGTAAGCAGGAGAATGGCCCCTCAAAGATGTTCACATCCAAACAGTTTTTTTAAAATGAAAAAAACAAAAAAATAAAAATAGAAAAAAATTTTAAAAAGATGTCCACATCCTAATCTCTGGACCCATAAATGTGGCAAAAGGGACTTTATAGATGTGATGAAGTTGAAGATCTTGAGATAGGGGAGATTATCCTGAATTATCAAGGTGGGCCCATTGTCATTACAAGAGTCTTTATGAGAAAGAAGGAGGCAAGAGAGAGTCAGAGAAGTGGCAATCGAATCAGATATTAGAGTAACAGGGGTGCTGGCTTTGATGATGGAAGGGGAGACAAGCCAAGAAATGCAGGTAGCCTCTAGAAGCTGGAATAGACAAGGAAAAGAATTCTCCCCCAGGACCTCCAGAAGGAAGCAACCCTGCTGACATCTTGATTTGAGTCCACTGAGAGTGATTTTAGACTTCTGACCTCCAGAACTGTAAGACAATAAATCTGTGTTGTTTTAAGCCACAAGAGAAACTCAGTCTCTTCCCTGTTGTGAAAAGTATATCACCCTGCATCTGCTCTTTGTCTCCTCTGCACACTGGGCAATCCTCCAGAGGGCAGCGGTCAGGTGTGACTCACTGGAGGCCCTGGGGGAAACAGTGACAGGGAAACATGGGGCAGAGGTCAGCACGGGGCCCATCTCTTGGCTCTGCTTACCTCGTAGTCTTGCTCACCAGTCCCTCCAGCCGAGCTGCCCACCAGCACCTCCACGAAGGCTGAGCCATCGTTCCCAATGTCCACGCTGTGTATCTGCTCCTCCTTCTCCAACTGTAGGCAGAAAGAAAGGCCACTGTCAGTGCCTGCTCTGCCCTGGGCTTGCTGTGGGAGCGCAGGATGACCCCCATCTCGGCTGCCATGTTCCCTGGAATGTCAACTCTGTGACAGTGGGGCCAGCGCTGAATGGTACCACTGTGTCCCCTGCACGTGGCACAGGGCATGGCATGGATCAGGAGCTCATGAAATATTAACTGAATGAATGATACATCCCCACACACACTTCCTTACCTGACCTCTTCCGACTCCACCAGATTGGTTTATAACATGTCGCCACGGAGCTCTCCTTGTTATAACTTAACAGAGTTATAACTATTCAAATCATCATGCAGACAAATGGCCCAAGTCACCCTCACCCACAATTGCACAGGACTCTATGGAAGCTTCCTAAGAGCAGGAGCTTTGTCCCATTTTGCTCACCACTGATTCCTGGGTTTGAATCGCAGTTCTACTGCACCCTAGCTGTATGGCCTTGCCAGCTAACCTCTTGATGCCTCAGTTTCCTCATCTGTAAAATGTGGGTGATCATTGTATCTAGGATCATGCACACAAATAACATGACCACAGGGCATGGTATATAGCAGGAGCTTAACCACTGTCAGTCAGGAAGCATTATTAGGTGATGCTCGATAATTATTTGTTGAAAGAAGTTAAGAGCAGTATGTAGGAGGGCTTTACCCAAAGGGTCTGCCATTCTTATCTGACAGGTGAAGGTACAGAAAGCTGTGCAGACATGGGAGGCAGTTAGGTACAGATGAGGCAAGTCTCCTGCCTTCTAGCTTGGGGCTCTTTTATTAGAACTCTAGAATGATGAGTTATTACAACCCTGAAGGGTCCCCAGTCCACCATCCTACACTGCTCTCCCCACCCTGGGACTATGGAGCACTATAGAGCTCCACTCTGCTCTATCACTTCCCAGTTAGGAGGTCACCAAGACATCACCTGCACAATGCCACAAACAGAAACATTCCTACATGGGAGCAATGAACTTGGGGTGAGGCAGGCCTGGGTTTAAATCCAATCCTGCCATTTCCAAGTTGTGCAACCCCGGGTGAGGTAACCAACATCTCTGAGCAGCAGTTTCCTCACGTGTGAAAGGGAGGGTGGCCACAATAACCCTCCTTCTGAGGGGAGCTGAGATGACACAGATTAATAACAACTACAACAACAATTGCAGCCATCTGAGTGCTCACGATGTGTCAGACTCGTGACAGCAATAGCTGTATCTACTCTCTTCATAACAGCTCTGCGAGGCAGCTGCTATAATTATCTCCACTTTACACATGAGCAAATGCAAGCAGGAAGCAGTTATGTAACTTCACAGCTGGCAAGAGGCAGAGCCAGACATACAGAGTGCTCCTCTACCTCACCACTGATCTGCTGGAGAAAGAGGCAGTGCTGAGGGAGTGGCCTTCCCACAGGCTGAAGCCAACTGGCTCCCTGCTGACTCCCCCTGCCTCCACTGCTGCTCCCAGTGCTGGCCTTGGGATGGCACGTGGTGCTGTCCAGGTAAACCAGAAGTCCCAGTCTGACTTCTTAGCTTCCTGCCATACTTGGTCGCTCTCCACGCCAGTCTCCCTTCTGCCCCAAGAACAAGCTGGCCCCTTCCCACCTCAGGGACTTTGCTCCTGTCATTCCTCTGGCCTGAACCACTCTTCCCACAAATCTTCCCATGGCTGGAGCCTTCCATCATTCAGATCTCTGCTCAGATGTCACCTCTTCAGCCCAGACAGAGTAGCCCCCTCACCTCCTCACCTCCTACCAGGTGCTACTCTCTATCCCCTACACCGGCTTTATTTTTGTTCATTACCACTGCTTGGTATTATATAGTTACCTTTTTTTGTTTGTATTTACCTAGCATCTGTCTCCCTGCCTAGACTGTGGGGGGAGACACATCTGTCTGTGTCTGAGTTGTTCCTGGCTGTGTCCCCAATGCCAAGAACAGTGCCTGCTCCTTTCCAGCTCTGCTTGTTTACTGCTGTGATCCTAGAGCAAATGGCTTCATTTCACCCCTTGTGCTTTGGTTTTCTAACCTGTAAAATGGGGATAGTAACAACTTCTACCTTGTAAAGCTGTTGTGAAGATTCAAATAAGTAATACAAAGTCTCTGCAACAGTGCCCAGCACAAAGCAAACGCTCCGTAAATGTCAGCTGCTAATTCTGGTACCACAGCAGGCCTTCAGTACATTCCTGATGGATGGACGGATGGACGAGAAGCCCCCACAACTGTTTGCTGAAGGAACAAATGCTGCCTGAGTACTAACTCTGGCTCTGCCTTCCCTTACTGAGTGGCTTTGTTGAGTCACTTCTCTGTTCCTTGCCTCAGTATCCGTATGTCGCAAAGGGATCGTCATGGCTAACATTTTCAGATTTGCACTGTGTGCCAGGTGCTCAGTGTATTAGTTTCCTACTGCTAGTGTAGCAAACCAGTGGCTACACAACATAAATTTATTATCTTACAGATCTGGAAGTCGGAAGTCTGAAAGTGGGTTTTACAGGGCTAAAGTCAAGGTGTCACAAAGGCTGTGTTCCTCCTGAAGGCTCTAGGGGAAAATCTCTTCCTTGCCTTTTCCAGCTTCTAGAGGTCACCTGCATCCCTCAGCTTGTAGCTCCTTCCTCCATCTTTAAAGCCAGCAATCGCATCGCTCCAACCTTGCTTCCATCTCACAGCTCTTTTTCTGACTCTGGTTCTCTTGTCTCCCTCTTTCCCTTATAAAGACCCTTGCAATTACATGCACACACCAGATAATCTAGGGTAATCTCCCCATCTCAAGATCACACCTGCAAAGTCCATTTGCCATTAAAATGACATACTCAAAGGTTCTGGGGACTAGGATGTGAACATCTTTTGGGGGCCACTGTTTGACCATACTTGACTAAGCTCTTCCTGGGCCGTGTACCACTGAATCCTCAAAACCACTTTAAGTAGAAGAGTCTGTTACTACTCCAGTTTTACTGGAGAAACTGAGGCAAGACAGGTTAAATCAACAGATTAAAATGTCACACAAGCTAATAACTAGCAGAGCAATTTGGACTCAGCTGCCTGACTGTAAAGCACTGTCCAACACCAACATTCCTTCTCTTCTACTCCCTGAGGTGAAAACTCAACATCTTTACCTCTACCACAACAGAAAATATAGAGCCTATATCTGGTAGGATATAGATATTTGTATTTTAAATGAATGATTCTTTTTCCTTTATTGGCAGCTGGCCGGTATGGGGATTAAACGAATGGTTCTTACTGCATATATAACTGCTTCTATTTTAAACCCATACATACGCATTCCCTGGTATTCTTGACAAATAAAAAAATTTCTGATAAAAATGTTCCACATCCATGAGTTCTGCATGTGCAGATTCAACCAACCATGGATAAAAAAATATTTAAAAGAAAAAAATAATACAACAATAAAAAATAATATAAATTTTAAAACATTACAGTATAACAACTATTTACACAGTATTTACACTGTATTAGTTACGATAAATAATCTAGAGATGATTCAAAGTATATGGTAGCTAGGCTGATCAGTTAGCTCAGTTGTTACAGTGAAGCATTATAACACCAAGGTCAGCTGATGTGGGGAGGGAGAAGAGGGAGGGGAAAAGAGGAATTGGTTAAGGGACATGAAAATCAACTACATATATATTGATAAATTAAAATTAAAAATAAATAAATAAATAAATAAAATTTTAAGAAAGCCAAGGCAAATCTGACAGGAAAAAAAAATAAAATAAAATAACAACAAGGTCAAGGGTTTGGATCCCCATACTGGCCAGCCTCAAAAAATAAAAATAAAAAAGGATGTACAATAGGTTATATATATGCAAATCTATGCCATTTTATATTAGGGACTTGAACATCTGAGGGGGTCCTGAACCAATCCCCTGTGGATACCAAAGGACAACTGTACATAGAAACAACCCAAATATCCATCAGCTGATGAATGAATAAACATTGTATGGTATATTAATAGAATATTAATCAGCCATAAGGAGAAATGAAGTACTGATACACACTATAACATGGGTGAACCTCAAAAATATTATGCTAAGTAAGAGAAGCCAGTCACAAAAGACTACATATACTTTTATATAATATGTCCAGAATAAGCAAATCCATAGGGAAAGAAAGTAGATCAGTGGTTGCCATGAGCACCTGGGGAGCCGGAATAGGCAGTGACTGCTTAATGGTTATGGGCTTTCTTTCTGGGGGGATGAAAATGTTTTGAATTACAGTGGTGACAGTTGCACAGCATTGTCAATATACTAAAAACCACTGAATTATATACTTTAAATGAGTAGAATGGTGAGTTTTATGTTATGTGAATTTTACCTCAAAAATATAAGTGAATGCTCAGTAAGCGACAGCTGTTAGGATAAGAGCTTAAGCACAAGACAACTGTCATCTGTGGACCAGGTTTATGTACGTGCACCCTTCCTAGGAAGATACAATTCATGATAGTAAAACAAATGGGACAAAGAAGGGCAAAGTTCCTGAGAGACATCTTGTTTAAAAAACTGTTCCAGAGGTGCTTCCCTCCGGCAAGGCCCGGTGGGCCCCGGACTCCGATGGCTGCTCGGACGCCGACTCGGAGGTGGGTCCAGGGATCCCGACTCCGACTGCGGAGGTGAGCAGGAGCCAAAGCGAGGAAAGGGGAGATTGGGGGGCGTCTGCAGCCAAGGGTATCTACTGTTTAATCTCCATGAGACAATTTACTGATTGCAACAGGCTTTTAAATTAGCTTTTTGTGGGTCAGACTTCCAGTCAAGATGGCGGAATAGACGATCCCTAGCGTCACTCTCTCCCACAAATCAATCTATTTAAACTATAAAAATATAACATCAGGTGCATACAGAATGGGGAGACGTCCAGTGGGGGAGGCAGAAGCTCGCGGAGACCACATGCCCTGCGGGGCCGCAGTTGCACGATCCGGCAGATAGGCTTCACCGCCGCCACCCGGTTCCATTCCCAGCCCAACCCAGTGTGCACAGAGTGGGGAGACATCCAGCAGGGGAGGGGGAGGTGGAGGCTCCGCAGAAACCACACACCCTGTGGGGCCGCGACTGCGTGATCCAGCAGGTAGGCTTCACCGCAGGCACCCGGCTCGATTCCCAGCCCCGCCAAGTGCACTCAGAGAAGGAAGACGTCCGACAGGGGAGGCGGGAACTCCATGGGGACCACACTGCTGTCCCGCAATCCAGCAGCCCGGCCCAATGCGTAAGGAGCATAGAGACGTCCAGCAGGGGAGATAGAAGCTCACACCCTGTGGGGGGGCCGCCGCCACACGATCCAGCAGCACGTAGGCTTCACCGCCGCCACCTGGCTCAATCCCAAGCCCGGCCTAGCGTGCACGTAGCAGGGAGACATCCAGCAGGGGAAGGGGAAGCTCCCCAGAGACAACACGCTCTGTGGTGCCTCCACGCATCCCAGCAGCCCGGCCCAGAGTGCATGGAACAGGGAGAAGTCCAGCAAGGGAGGTGGAAGCTCAGCAGAGACCACACACCCTGCGTACCTACCGCCCCATGATCCAGCAGCCTGGCCAAGTCCAAGCTGACCAGAGAGGTGGCAACCCGGAGAGGCCCAAGACCCGAGGCAACCACACATGCAAGGCACTAGTGGCCAACTGAGCAGTCACTGAGGTAGCCATACCAAATTGGCAACCACAGCAACATCTTAGTCAGTCAATAGTGTCAAACCTGTGGACTTTGAAACCCTTTGCCACAATGAATAAACATCAAAGAAAAGATACCAGAAATACGAAAAATCAAGAAAGTACACCACCAAAGGAAAATAACTCTCAAGCTCTAGATCCTATAGAACAAGAAGCCCTTAAAATGACTGACAAGGAATTTCGACTGATAATTATAAGGAAACTGACTGAGATACAAGAAAACTCAGCTAGACATCATGATGAAATGAGGAAAAGTATACAGGACCTGAAAGAGGAAATGTACAAGGAAATCAATGTCCTGAAAAAAAATGTAGCAGAACTTGCCAAACTGAAGAAGTTATTCAGCGAAATAAAAAACATAACGGAGAGTTTAACCAGCAGGCTTGTGGAAGTTGAAGAGAGAACCTCTGAACTTGAAGATGGGCTGTTTGAAATAACACAAGCTGAGAAAAAAAAAAAAAAGAAAGAAAGAAAGAAAAAAGAATCAAAGGCATTGAAGAAAATCTGAGAGAGATATCAGACAACCTTAAGCACTCAAATATCCAAGTCATGGGTATTCCAGAAGGGGAGGAAAAAGGAGATTGCATTGAAAACATATTCAACAAAATAGTGGCAGAAACCTTTCCAGGTATAGGAAGAGTCACAGATCTTCAGATCCAGGAAGCTCAACGATCTCCAAACATATTCAAACCAAAAAGGTCTTCTCCAAGACATGTTATAGTCAAATTGGCAAAATTCAAGGACAGAGAGAGAATCTTAAAAGCTGCAAGAGAGAAGTGTCAAATCACCTATAAGGGAGTCCCAATCAGGCTAACATCAGACTTTTCATCACAAACCCTAAAAGCCAGAAAGAAATGGGATGATGTATTCAAAATACTAAAAGACAGAGATTGCCAGCCAAGAATACTCTACCCTGCAAGGCTATCCTTCCGAAATGAAGGGCAAATAGTATATTTCTCAGACAAACAAAAACTGCAGGAGTTCACCACAACACGACCACCCTTACAAAAAATTCTCAAGGGAGTACTGCGTTTGGGTCCTAAAAAATAACTACCACTTCCATAAAAACCCAAGAAAAATCAAAACCCATTAGTATAATAAAAATGGCATTCATGAAGAGAAAACAAACAAACAAAAAGGCTATCTACAACCTAAGGAATCAACAAACACAGAAAACAAACAGTAAATCAGAAAGCAAGGAACAAAAGACACCAAAGACAACCAAACAACAATCAATAAAATGCTAGGAATAAATCAACACTTTTCAATAACAACTCTTAATGTAAAAGGCTTAAGTTCCCCAATCAAAAGACACAGACTGGCTGACTGGATTAAAAAGGAGGACACAACTATATGCTGCCTTCAAGAGACCCACCTCATCCATAAAGATTCACATAGACTAAGAGTGAAAGGATGGAAAAAGATTTACCATGCAAACAGAAAAGGAAAACGAGCTGGAGTAGCTATTCTTATATCTGATAAAATAGACTTTAAACTAAAAACCATAAAAAGAGACAATGAGGGACACTACATAATGATAAAAGGATTGATCCATCAAGAACACATAACAATCATAAATATATACACACCCAATGTTGGAGCAGCCAGATTTATAAAACAAACTCTATTAGACCTAAAGAAGGAAATAGACACTTAATACCATAATAGCAGGGGACCTGAACACCCCACTGTCAATATTGGACAGATCATCTAGGCAAAGAATCAGCAGAGAAACACAAGATCTAAACAATACTCTAGACCAATTGACTTGGCAGATATCTGCAGAACATTGCATCCAACAACCTCAGAATATTCATTCTTCTCATCAACACATGGATCATTCTCCAGGATAGATCACAGATTAGGTCAAAATTCAAGTCTCAACAAACTCAAAAAAATTGGAATTATCCCACGCATTTTCTCAGACCACAATGGATTAAAACTAGAAATCAATAACAAACAAAATTCTGGAAACTATAGAAATACATGGAAATTAAACAGCATTCTACTTAATGACATATGGGTCCAAGAGGAAATCAAGCAGGAAATCAAAAAATTTATTGAAACTAATGAAAATAATGATACATCATACCAAAACCTGTGGGATACTGCAAAAGCAGTATTAAGGGGGAAATTTATTGCATTAAATGCTCACTTCAGAAGAATGGAAAGATGGCAAGTGAACAACCTAACACTTCACCTTAAAGAACTAGAAAATCAAGAACAATCCAATCCTAAAGTTAGCAGATGGAAAGAAATCATTAAGATCAGAGCAGAACTGAATGAAATTGAAAACCCAAAAAACAATACAAAAGATCAATGAATCAAAAAGTTGGTTTTTTGAAAAGATAAATAAAATTGACAAACCATTAGCATGGCTAACAAAAAAGAGAAGAGAGAAGATTCAAATAACAAAAATTAGAAATGAAAAAGGTGATATTAGAACTGATTCATCTGAAATACAAGGAATCATTCGAGACTACTATAAACAACTATACGCCAACAAGTTTGAAAATCTGGAGGAAATGGGTAAATTTCTGGACACACACAAGCTCCCAAAACTGAGCCATGAAGATGTAGAAAATCTGAACAGACCAAAAACAATAAAGGAGATTGAAGCTGTTATCAGAAAGCTCCCAACAAAGAAAAGCCCAGGACCAGATGGATTCACAGCAGAATTTTACCAAACATTCAAAGAGGAATTGACACCGATTCTTTACAAACTATTCCAAAAGACTGAAACAGACGCAAATCTCCCAAACCCAATCTATGAAGCAAACGTCATCCTGATACCAAAACCAGGTAAAGATACAACCAAAAACGAAAACTAAAGGCCGATATCCTTGATGAATACAGATGCAAAAATCCTCACTAAAATACGAGCAAACAGAATACAGCAACACATACGTAAAATTATTCACCACGATGAAGTGGGATTCATCCCAGGGATGCAAGGTTGGTTCAACATACACAAATCAATAAATGTGATACACCATATTAATAAAATCAAACACAAGAACCATATGATCATCTCTATAGATGCTGAAAAAGCATTTGATAAAATTCAACATTCATTCATGACAAAGACCCTCTATAAGTTAGCTATAGATGGAAAGTATCTCAACATCATTAAAGCCATATATGATAAACCCACTGCCAATATCATCCTGAATGGGGAAAAGCTGAAAGCTTTTCCTTTTAGAACAGGAACTAGGCAAGGATGCCCACTCTCACCACTCCTATTCAACATAGTGTTGGAAGTACTAGCCAGAGCAATCAGAGAAGAGAAGGAAATAAAGGGCATCCAGATTGGAAAAGATGAAGTCAAACTGTCCCTGTTTGCAGATGACATGATCCTATATATCGAACAGCCTAAAGCCTCTACAAAAAAACTCTTGGAGGTGATAAATGATTTCAGCACAGTAGCAGGATACAAAATCAACACACAAAAATCAGTAGCATTTCTTTTCTCCAATAGTGAACATGGAGAAAGAGAAATCAAGAAAGCCTGCCCATTTACAATAGCCACCAAAAAAATAAAATACTTAAGAATTGAGTTAACCAAGGATGTGGAAAATCCCTATAATGAGAACTACAAACCACTACTGAGAGAAATTAGAGAGGATACAAGAAGATGGAAACATATCCCATGTTGTTGGACTGGAAGAATCAACACAGTGAAAATGTCAATACTACCCAAAGTGATATACAAATTCAATGCAATCCCCATCACAATTCCAATGACATTTTTCTCAGAAATGGAAAGAACTATCCAGACATTTATATGGAATAACAAAAGACCACGCATAGCCAAAGCAACGCTGAGCAAAAAAAATAAAGCTGGAGGCATAACACTCCCTGACTTTTAACTATACTACAAAGCTATAATAACCAAAACAGTATGGTATTGGCATAAAAACAGACACACTGATCAATGGAATAGAATAAAGAATCCAGAAATCAACCCACACACCTACAGCCGTCTGATCTTTGACAAAGGCACCAAGCCTATACACTGGGGAAGAGACTGCCTCTTTAGGAAATGGTGCTGGGAGAACTGGATAGCAATATGCAGGAGAATGAAAGTAGACCCATACCTTTCACCATACACTAAAGTCAACTCAAAATGGATTAAAGAATTAAATATACACCCGAAACAATAAAACTTCTTAAAGAAAACATAGGAGAGACACTTCAGGAAGTAGGACTGGACACAGACTTCATGAATACGACCCCAAAAGCACGGGGAACCAAAGGAAAAATAAACAAATGGGATTATATCAAACTAAAGAGCTTCTGCACAACAAAAGAAACAATTAACAGAGTTAAAAGACAACCAACAGAGTGGGAGAAAATATTTGCAAAATATACATCTGACAAAGGATTAATATCCAGAATATACAAGGAACTCAAACAACTTTACAAGAAAAAAACAAGTAACCCAATTTAAAAATGGGCCAAAGAGCTAAGTAGGCATTTCTCTAAGGAAGATATACAAATGGCCAACAGACATATGAAAAAATGCTCAACATCACTCAGCATTCGGGAAATGCGAATCAAAACTACACTGAGATACCATCTAACCCCAGTTAGGATGGCTAATATCCAAAAGACTCTGAACGATAAATGCTGGCGAGGTTGTAGAGAAAAAGGAACTCTCATACATTGTTGGTGGGACTGCAAAATGGTGCAGCCTCTATGGAAAATGGTATGGAGGTTCCTCAAACAATTGCAGATAGATCTGCCATATGACCCAACTATCCCACTGCTGGGAATATACCCAGAGGAATGGAAATCATCAAGTTGAAGGTATACCTGTTCCCCAATGTTCACTGCAGCACTCTTTACAATAGCGAAGAGTTGGAACCAGCCCAAATGTCCATCATCTGATGAGTGGATACAGAAAATGTGGTATATCTACACAATGGAATACTACTCAGCTATAAAAAAGAATGAAATACTGCCATTTGCAACAACATGGCTAGACCTTGAGAGAATTATATTAAGTGAAACAAGTCAGGCACAGAAAGAGAAATACCACATGTTCTCACTTATTGGTGGGAGACAAAAATAAATAAATAAATTCACACACACACAAAAGAAAAAAACACCGGGGGGGAGAAGAAGACATAACAATTACAATTCCTTGAAGTTGACATGACAAGCATACAGAAAGGACATTGTTGGGTGGGAGGGAGGTTTCGGTAATGGACCACAATAATCAACCACACTGTATATCGACAAAATAAAATTTTTTAAAAATAAATTAATTAAAAATAAAAAAATAAAAAACTGTTCCACATCCATGAAATGCAATGTTATGCATAATTTAAAAGAATAAGATAGAACTTTATGCAGTGACTGTGGATCTCCGAGACACACCATTATTTGGGGGGAAATTTTAAAAAAGGAAGGAAAACGGTGTATATACTATGTATTTTTTAAAATGGGGTAGAGGGGGTAGATACATATGCTTGTATGTGTACAGAATGACCCAGAAAGTCCACCCAAAAAACTGCTAACAGTGGTTGCCTCAGGACAGAAAAGCAGGAGAGCGAGCAGGGAGGGATGCAAGGGGAAAGGGAGATTTAAGACCCTTCTGGGCCTTTTGAATTTTGCACTATATGCACATAATGCCCATTTGAAAGGAAAAATTAATAAAACCGCAATGGTTATCTCCAGGGCTGACCAATTGCTCAGTTGGTTAGAGTACCATGTTGTAATACCAAGGTCAAGGGTTTGGATCCTCATACCGCCAGCCACCAAAAAAAATGTCTTCACACAGTGGAATACTGTACAGAAATGAGAATGAACCATCTATAGCAACATCTAACAACATGGATGTAACTAAGAAACATAATGTTGAGCAAGAGAAGCCAAACACAAAAGAGTATATGCTGCATATTCCATTTATATAAAATTCAAAACCAGGCAAAGCTAATCTATGCTGTTAAAAATCAGGACGGTGGTTACCCTTGTGAGGGGCAGCGGCAGGAAGGAACATGAGGGGGCTTCTGAGGGCTGGGCAGTTTCTGCACTGATGTGGGTGTGGAGTGCATAGGGCTGCAGTTTATGAGGATTCACTGAGCTATACACTTACACAGGCAGTTTGCTGTACATACGTTACACATAAAAAAAAAAAAAAAAAAAAACAGTAAAAAGATAAAAATACCACAGTGGCAAACTGAGTAATTAGAAGATCACTGAAAAACAAAAACGAGGGGCTGGCCCCGTGGCTCGCTCGGGAGAGTGCGGCGCTGGGAGCGCAGAGGCGATCCTATATAGGGATGGCCAGTGTGCTCACTGGCTCAGCGTGGTGCGGACCACACTGTGCCAAGGGTTGTGATCCCCTTACCAGTCAAAAAAACCAAAAAAACAAAGGGCTGGCGGGTTAGCTCAGCTGGTTGGAGCACTGTGTTATAACATCAAGATCAAGGGTTCAGATCCCTGCACAGGCCAGCTGCAAACAAAACAAAACAAACAAAAAAACACAAACAACAGCCACTTTGCTCTTGAACATTTCTTCTAAAGAATGCACCTCCAGTGATGCACAGGAGTTATATCTGGACTGCGTCCCAGCCAACCCCTCCAGCCCAAGAGGGGTTAGCCAAGAGGGTGGAATTCCCTGCCTGGGAGCAGGCTATGGTTGGTGACAGAGCCTCCTGTGGCCACTGCAAACAAAAAAAGTGTGTGGGGCTCTCACAAGCAGAGAGCTGAACTCTGTGTGGTAATATCCAGATGTTGCATAATAGTATTTGGAGAAGAAAATATAGAGTAGCAGAAATGCCCACAGATGAGCCTAATGTCTTAGTGTCCCCAAATTTCTGCCTTATCCATTACTTCAAAAGAACCAAAATTAGCATTCAGTAAATTCAGAGTTCTCCCACAGATTGGCAACTGCCAGATGCAATCAGACTCTCCAAAGGGCCTCTGATGTGGAGTAAGTTAACAATGGCTGCAATGCTGCTCTCTCTGCTTCTGTGGTTGGCCCCTGTAGTTTATTCTCAACTTGGATCCAGAAGGATCCTATGAAGACCTAAGTTGGACCCTGTCCTTCTGTACTCAGAGCTCTCTGGTGGCTCCCGTCTCACCCAGAGTAAAAGCTTAAGTCCTTACAATGGCTTTCCAGGCCTTAAGTGTTTTGGGAGGCTTCCACTCCCCCCGCCACTTGGCTCATTCCCCACCTCTCTCCCACTGGCTAACTCTACCCCAGCCACACTGACCTCCCTGCTATTCCTCCAACATGCCAGGCACAAGCCCGCCTCCGAGTCTTTGTCTCTTCCCAGATATATGCGTAGCTCTCTTTGCTCAAAAGTCACCTACCCCCCATTTAAATAAAAACTTCTTGCTACTGTCTCCCCCCAGCTGAGGCACTCTCAATCTCCTTAATTGTTTAATTTCCTCCACGGCACATCATGCGACATATGTTTTACTTACTGATTTGTCTGTCAGTCTTTCTCAACTAACACAAAGCCTCCACAGGTCTAAATATTTTTTGTCTTGTGTTGTCTGCTGCCATATAGGCCCAGTACCTAAAACAGTACTTTGCCTATAGGAGGTGCTCAATAAATATGAGAGTACTTCAAAAAGTTTGTGGAAAAATAGAATTAAAATATGAGAGAATGGTGCTGGTAACACCAAGGTCAAGGGCTCAGATCTCCCTACCAGCCAGCTGCCAAAAAAAAAAAAAAAGATAATATGAATCTTTCCAGGAACTTTTTGAAGTACCCTCATATTTGTTGAATGAATGAATGAACAAATGAATCCAACTACTCTAAAGTCATAAGTCCTGACCCTGTGCTGACAACTTCCATACCTCTGTCTCCAGCTCCACATCTGATCCTCAACTGCCTCCTGGATGCCACTCCTTGGATGTCCCAAAGATATCAAACCTGGATATACCAACCAAATGCATCACCCTCCCAAGCTGCTCCCTCTCTGGTTTCCCATTTTGGTGACAGCTGCAATAATCCCACAGTCTCTCCCAGGCTAAAGAATCCTGTGCCTTGCCCCTCTGGCTAATTCACTCCCAATGTCCTGTCTCTTCTACTCCATTCTCTCTGCTCCCATTGCAAATGGGGTAATAGAACCAAATATGATTTCCCTGGGGTCACCTGATCATAAGAGAACCTAGCAGAATCATCACCCAGGAATAAAAACACGAGTCCCTCCCTTTACAAACACCTCCATGTTGACAGAGCACTTTTGCAGACATTATGTCATCAAATTTTCACAACCACCCTGGGCTTAGATGTCATTATTCCCAATGGACAGATGAGAAAACAGGTTCAGAGAAATGAAACAATTCGCCTGAGGTCAAAGAGTGAGTAAGAAGGCGATCTGGGGACTTGAAACCAGATCCCAAGACTAAATAGTCAGCAACCTGTATCTCCTACAGTTTAAAAGACTGACTCTCAAGCAAATTCCATAACTTCTCTGGGCCTCAGTTTCCTCATGCGTAAAATGGGGATAATAACAGACCCCAGGTCATGGAATTTATATGAGGATTCAATGAGCTAATCCATGTGAGGTGTGTAAAATGGGGACCGGCAGCTTCTAACATTGACTAATGTTAGCTGTCATTATTATTATTATGTTAAGGATTTAGAAGATGCTTAAACTACTAAAATCAGTCAGAAAAATTTGGGGGTCTGTGTATTTTTTCTGGAAAGAGAATCCTCGGCTACTCTCTAATTCTCAAAAGGCTCTGTGACTCAAAACTCTTTCAGAATCACTGAGCAAGAGAAAAACCAAGAATATGTTTGGTGTCACACACGATCATGTAAGCATTGCCCCCCGCAACAGCCCGCCCCAAACATCTCTACATTCAGAACCAAGGAAGTGGACAAAATCAAAGCCAGTGTGTGAACACTGTGTGGTTAATGACAATGTGGTTAAGAGCACTAACACTCAGTTGTGGGCTCAAGTCTTAGCACTGTCATTTATTAGTGGTGACAACCAACCCTATATCATACTACTCTTGTGAAGATCAAGATCATGCAGGTTAAACACCCAAGAAATCACTTACAGAAGGGCAGATGCTTAAAATACATTTAGGTCTCTTCTCCCACCAGTTTCTTTTTTAAAAAAATTTTTGGTGGCTGGTCCCATCAGTTTCTTATCCCTGACAGAAACAGTCTGTTTGGAACTCTATAGCCATCTCAGATCAAACCACCCTTTCCTGTTTGCCTCCCCCCAAATTCACATGGGTGTGGTGTGGATTCAGTGAAAGGATGTACAAAAAACACTCGGAAAGAACCCAGCCAGTATCCCAGAAATGGGAGCTTAGACTGTACACTTCATTTCCCCTCCCTATACTTCAATTTCCCCCTTCGTAAAATGCAGTTGATTTTCTTTGATGATCTCCCTGGATACCTTCCAGCCTTGAGCCCTGACTTTAGGAGGCAGAATACACAGTGATGATTCATTCCGTTACAGCTGAGGAAACTAAGGAGCAGAAAGTAGAAGCAACCTACCTAGGGCCACACACTGATTTCTATGGTCATCCCTGGGTCTAGTCCTTACGTCTCCTTTCTCCTCTGCTGAGGGACACAGGGATTGTGCTGCCAATTTCCCAGGTGAGAGAAATCTGAGGCCAGAAAGGAAAGGGACTCAACCCACTGCCAATTGGCTCACAGCAGAATCTGGACCCTGGGCCTACAGACTCCTAGTAGGAAGGAGATAGGGGGTGAGTAGAATCACCTGTAGGACCACAGAGATGGTTTTCTCCCCTGCCTTGGCTGCCCGCCATTTCCGGTATGTGTCTGCCTTGAGAAGATTTTCCGCACAGTGGGTCTGGAGACAAGAGTGAGAAAGGAAAGTTAGGGCACAGAGATGAGAGGTAGGTCCCCAACTATCATTAATCCCTTGAGTCCTCCCAAGCCCTCTGCGACCCCCCCATACTTAAGTCCCCCCAGTTAATCAACCCCCTGCCCCAGCCTTGAGATTCCCTCACATTTCTCCTAGAATTTCACTTATGGGCTCTCCAAGGAAGCTCCCATAAACGTCCTTTTCTCTCCGGCAGTTTCATAGACGCCAAGAAGTTCCCTAATTCTACATGTCTCCTAGAATTCACATTTACCCTCTTGGAAATCCTCCCATAACCCTCCTTAGATTTGCACGAAGTTCCCTTCTACACCCCAAGGGCTCTTATAGAGCCCCCCTGATTAATTCCCTATGTCTTCTAACCTCCCTACGCCAGTTCCTCACCGAGTCCTGGCTGCTGCAGGACACTACATGGCGGAGGCGGATCTCTGGCATGTCAACGTCGTGGGCCTCGCCTGGCCTAAAGGATTAAGAATGGTCCGGGTTTCGGGGGCGACGTGCGGCGGGGGCGGGGGGGGGCGGGGGGGGGGGGTCGGGCGGACTTAAGTGCGCAGGCGCGCGCGGCTCGGGCCTTTCAAACCACGGCGCGCCGGAGCTCGCGTTGACACTGCGCAAGCTCGGTCGTGCCTCTCCAGAGACAGGCGCTGAGTTACCTAGCAACAAACTTTTCCTCTGGTCCCGCCTCTCTCTGACCCCACCACTCTTTAGCCCCTCCTCCTGGTTACTAACGTCACCCGCTTTCGGGAGCCTAGCAACAAGAGCGGCCTTCGGGATTGGTGCTTAGAAGAAATTTGCCATTCTCATTGGACAACGCAGTCACCGCCTAAACTGAAGCCTAGAAAACAGGACAGCAAATCTAAGTGGATTTTCGCATAGAATCTGGAGCCTACCGCAACAGGATCCCCTCCGCCGGCTCCTGCGACTACACTCTTCCCCTCCCCCCCGCCACACGCGCACGAAAAAAATCTGAAATCTCAGCCTTACGCCTGAGGCCAAGAGAGAGTGGATCAAGGTACTAAAAACAAAGCATGTGCGCAAACCATACACACACGCACACACAGCCTAGAGTGCTTACACAAATGCCTCCGTTTGCCAGTATGTGACCTGTGGGCCTCTGTCTCCTACTACGCCCGCCTCTGGTCGCTAACAGGCACCCCTCTGTTTGGTACCCTCGAGGCCCAGACGTACAGCCTTGGGCGGGTCGGAGCTGGAGACAGTGCAAATACAGAAGAAGAAATGTGAGCCAAGCAAACGAAGGAGCTGGGAAGGGAGACAAGGCACTCGGTCCCCGCAGGATGAGCCTGGACATGCTGGGCTCTCCCAGGTAGGGCCCCACCCACTCTGGGCGCCTTCTTGGGAAGAGAGAGGAGAAGGGATCCCAATCCTTGAAGCCTCTCTACGCCCACAGGGAATCAGGTGGCCCGACTCCGACCTCTGAGAAAAAAAAAAAAAAAAAAAGGGCGGTGGGAAGGTGAGAAAACAGGGAAGTGACCTTTTGGGTCCTGATGGAAGAGGGTGCTGGAAGCCCAGACATCTGAGGTCCCCATGGAGGAGGGGACTGGCACAAGATACCCAGATCCCTTTGGATCCTGGTTCCACCTCCCCAAGCCGGGGCTGAAGGTTCTGACCTCAGCTGTTTCTCACCGCAGGATGAAGGTGGGACCAGACCCGCCCATCCTAGCCTTCCTATAAGGGCTGGGAACTCACGACTGCGGGTTCACACACCATGAGGCCCTCCACAAGACCAGGGACCTTTCTGCTGGCCTTCGTGCTGCTCTGCACCCTCCTGAGTCTCGGTAAGTGACAAGGGATCTGGACTCCTTCCTGGGATCTCGGGAAAGAGAGGGCTGTGAGAGAGCATTCAGCAAGGTCCTCAAGGGAAAAAGGGGAGGAATCCTCATGAAGGAGGCAGAGGGTAAAGAAAAAGCCGGTCCCTAAGGGAAGACAAGCTCATGTGATTGGATCCTTGAGAGAGGGGGCTTTGGTGGGCTCTGAATGACAGGGTCCCAAATTAAGACATCTGAATTCTAGGAAGTCATGAGAGTATGACTAGAAAGGGAAATCTTAAAAAATAATAAATAAATAAATAGAGGGAAAGATTTCCTTTCTCCGTGGACTCAAAACAGTTCAGGTCCCAGCTCCCTCCTCCCTTAGACGCAAGAATCCAGGCAAGCCTCACTTTTCCAAGGGCACAGGTGTCTGGGCCCCTCGTTGCCTCCTCTCTCATAACCACGGAGTCCATCCCTCAGCTATTCTGGTCTTAACTCTCCCTCTTTGACCTGGGATGCACCCCAGCCTCAGGTACCCCTGCCTGAGCTCCTATTGTCTACAAGACCTATGTGGTACCTGCAAGGAGGACAGTCCCACATCCAAAATCCAGCTGGATCTGAAGTTTCAAAAAAGTCCATGGAAACCTTCGCCAGGACCCCTCCCCGCCCCTGAGCTTTCTCAGAGGACCCTGGCGTCCAAAGTCCGCAGCCTTGTAATTAGATAAACAGGCTTCGTGGTGGAGTCGCTTCCCGCCCCTGGAAGCAGCTTTAATGTCATCACTGCGGCTTCTTTGTCACACTATGGACAGTTCCCTGGACAGTGGTCAATGCTCCGCCCATGAAAAATCAGAGAGAGCCGGTCCCTACTCCCTCAAGACCTAAAACTCCGTCTCCCCTGCCCCATCTCCCTCCGGACTCGAAGTAATGGTCCGAAGACCACACCATCTCTGACTGCAGCCCCGCCCTCTACACTGCAGGGTGCCCGCTAATCTGTGAGGTGTGTAAGGACTCCGGGCCCACGTGCAGCGGAAAAATGAAGATTTGCGAGGACAGCAAGGACGCATGCGTGGTCCTCGTGGGGGAGTCCAGCTCAAGTAGGAGGGCGTGGCCTCAGGCCTTGGGGGCGGGGTCTACCTCGGGGTAGAAGATACCACCGCGCGAAGGGGGATCAACACGCTTCTCAAGCGGGGTGGAGCGTGGGAAGAAAACCAGAGGAGGGCAGGAAAAAGGGAAAGACTATCCCGAAACGGAGGGAAGAGACTTGAATGATGTGATAGAAACCACTGTCGTCGGGGATTCTGAAAATGAGACTGTCCAAAAGAGGAAGATGAGGAGGAGCGGGGTGAGGTAGACATTCTTAGGCAGGAGCGGGTGAGGAAAGGACAAGGGGGAACAGAGAAGTAGTGAGAGAGAAAGAATCTAACAGGCAAGAGGTAGAGTGGGGGTGGGGGAGAGAGGTTAGAGAAGGACGAGGCTGGGCTGGGGTGGGGGAATGTGAGAGGGAAGATAACCCCGGAGTGAGGAGCAAATCACCGTGAAGAGGAGCAGCGATGGGACGGGGGGAGGCCGATGAGGAAAACGGAAGGGAGAGGAGGGGCATGACTTCCATGACAGAGACCATCCCAGACCTGAGAAAGGATGGGGAGGAAGGGAGCAATGGACGAGACCACGCGGGGCGGGATGTTCATGCAAAGACGAAATTAGTCCTAGGAGGGGAGATGATGAGGCTGCGGAGGGGATGAAGGCTGTGACAGATGACAGGCAACTTTGAGTGCGGGGAGAAACCAACCCAACAGGAAGGGGCGTGAAAGGAAGAGGGCAACAGAAGATTGAGACTCCATCCTACCCACCCAGCAAGCGTTGGCGGGTGAGGGAAGGGCCTTAGAGGCATGAAGAGACTTCCCCAGGTAGATAGGAGGGAAACGGACCCTGGCGGAGGGGGAAGAGGAAGCTGGGGAAAAACCACCCCTCGGCGGGGTAAAGAGGGGAAACCTTTGAATTGGGTTGGAAGAGACCACCACATAGTGGGGAGGGGGAAGGCCGTAGAGACTGAAAGAGACCACCTCAGAGAAGACCTGGGGATAGCCAAGAGTGACAGCAAGAAACCTTCATGGGAGGTCTGCGGGGTGCCCATGGAAGAATCTGAGAATGGGATATGAGTGTTGCGGGCGCAGCATCCTGGGATTTATTGAAAGAGACTACGGGGCGGGGGTTGGGGGGACAAAGTCGTGAAGGCTGGAAGATACCACGTCACACAGGCATAGGGATGGCCACAGGAGGCCTGAGAAAGACCACGAAGGGCGATGGCCATGAGGCAGGGAGGGGTGGAAGGGCCCACTTCAGGCAGGCACTCGGGGTTGGCAACAGGGAGCTGCAAGCGACTACCAAAGGTCGACTAGAGGCTATGGCAAGGGGTAGGGAGGGCTACCTAATAAACCACTCCAGACCCTCCAACAGGTAGTTTAGGGGGTATGGTTTTAGGAGGTAGGAAAAGACCACCCCAGGAAGTCGCAGGGGAGTTAGAGTTAGGAGAACAAGAGGCAGCGGCTGAGGCCAGGGTGTGGTTGGCCAGCCTCGCTTGGGCCCTTCCCTGTTGTCCCCCATCCCGCAGAGGGCCAACAGTCGGTGAACACCTACAAGGCCTGTATGAAGTTCAGCGATTGCTACTCGGGTTTTGTATCCACTACCATGAGCCCCAACGACTACATGGTATCCAACGCGCACTGCTGTCAGAGCGACGGCTGCAACCGTGGCTCCGTGCCCCGTAAGTGCCAGCTCCGGCTGCCGCAAAAGCCTGGGGTGTGTGCTCTGGCTTGCTACTGACCTGCACTGTAACATCGACCAAGCACCTTGCTCGCTCTCAGCCTGTTTCCTTACCTGTAAAATGCAACGTCCATTAGCAACCTTGGTATTCCCTATGGTTGTTGGAAGGTTGGGGAAAGGGCTTAAACGTCCCTATTCGCCTTACACTTCAACCTCATTCTCAGCTCCTCAGAACAATCGTACTGAGAATGGCCTGATGTGCCCTGCCTGCATCGCACCTTTCCAGGAGACATGCCCAGGGACCAAGGCAGCCCGCTGTGTTGGCCAGGAAACCCATTGCATCTACTTCGCTGGCAATGTGCAGGCTGGTGAGGGAGGTCTGGATCTCTGGAGGAGAGGATGGGCCCCAGAATCAGAGGCCCAAACTTTTCGATTCCAGGGAAGGAGGGGGCTCCATAGAACTTGGTGGATGAGGTGGTGGTCAGAACTTCTGGGTCATGAAGAAGACAGGGTTGGGATCCCTGACTCTAGTCTAAAATCCTTCTCCCAGGTATTTTCAACACCAAATTTGCTACTCGGGGCTGTGCTACAGAGAGTGCCTGCTACACCAAGGCTGGGGCTGAGGTGCCCTCAGCCTCCTATCTCTACTTCCTCCGCCGAGCAGACTGTCTTCCAGCATCCCAGCCCCCTGGCAGGGCTGAGTGAATAACTGACGAATATGTGGCTTCATGTCTCCATTTGTACTCAGCTCCCCACATGCCTATAAATTAAACAAGTAAACAGAGCAAGCCTGAGTCCTTGTGATGTAATACATCCTGGAGAGGTGGGCTGAAGAGAGCAGGGGTCTCAATCCTCTTTTTGAAACCTCTCTTTTTAATGAAAAAAGGGAAAGCCCTGCCTTTTATTTATATTTATTTTTTTTTTTTTTTAAAGATGACCGGTAAGGGGATCTTAACTCTTGACTTGGTGTTGTCAGCACCATGCTCTCCCAAGTGAGCCACAGGCCAGCCCAGCCCTGCCTTTTAATAAGGGATTGTTCCTTGCCAGGTACCTGTGCTAAATGTTTTCCATGCTGTACCTCATTTCATGATCACAACTCTATGAAGTTGATATTATCACCACTGTATGGATGAACAAACTGAGACACAGATTGTGGGTGTCATTTGCCTTGGGCCAAAGAGAGAAGGTCAGAGCTCACATTTGGACCCAGGTCTGTCAGACTCCAGAGTCCACAACCACCTCTCCTGATTAACCTCTCCCTCTTTTTGCAGAGAGGGAGCTGTTTTTGTTTTGTTTGGCAGCTGGCTGGTATGGGGATCCAATTGATGTTTGCCTCAGTTTCACGTCTGCGAAATAAGGATACTAATTACAACCTCGTAGGGTTGTTATGAGTCAAATGAAACAAAACTAAAAAAGCACTTAGTGCAGTGCCTAGCACCTTTAAGACAATGTTGGTTCTAGAAACAATATGTCTGAGTAAATAGTAATTATCATAATAGCTGCCACTTACTGAATGGCCCATTAGTTGGCAGATGCTAAACATTGGCATCAGTTGGCATAGACTAGATTACACTACAGTAACAAACAAGTCCCTCAGTGGTTTAAAACAACAAAGTTGTATTAGCCAACTAATTCTGCAATAATGCTGTGTGATGAACCATCCCAAAACTGAGACTTACCGCAACATTCTTACTTCTATGGGTTTGTAGGTTGCCTGGGATGGCTTTGCATCTAGCTGTGCGTATGCTTGTTTGACTCCAGTGGGCTCCTCCATGGGTTTCCACAGTCTTCTGGGATCAGTGGCTCCCTGGTGAATGTTCTCATGGCAGATCACAGGAGCACAAAAGCCAAGTGCATTTAAGGCCCTTGCTGAGGCTAGGTCTGCTAACATTCCATTGAGTAAGTAAATCATACGGCCAAATCCAACATCAGTGGGGCAGGGAAGTATATTCCCCATCTGGTGGGAGGGAGATGAGTGGATATTTGCTGAATGAGTGCCCATTCACAAAACAATATTTCCTTCACCCTACATGTTTAGCACCATCTACAGGGTGTCTGCTTATCATAGTCAAAGAGTAGCCACTAATTTGAACGTGGCTAATTTCTATGCCACAGGAAAAGAGCCCAGGAAAGTCTCACATGGGTGATTAAACGCTGCCCCCAGAAGTGGCTTAATACTTACAAATCATTGGATGGAGCTAGCCACGTGGCCCTGCCCAAGTACATGGGGGCAAGGAAGTGCAATACTGCCCAGTGATCAGAAGGCAGAGAGCTGGACATGTTTCATAAATGGCACAAATGAGCATCATGGCCTCTTAGAGGCTGTTTTTCATTTTACCTTCATGATAACTCTATGTGATAGGCACTATTATTCTTGTCCCTTTTTTCAGGAAATGAATCTGAGGCTCAGAGAAGGGATGTCACATTGGAGGTCACAAAACCAAAAACTGGCAGAGCTTAAGACTTTAATCACTGGGTCATGTTGAGGGGGAGAAGAGACCACATTACAGAGAAAGGGAACAAGTCTATATAAGTTATCTTTAGCTACATAACAACCACTCCAAAATTTAGTGGTTTAGAACAACCACCTTTTATTTAGCTCATGATTCGATGGGTCAACAATTTGGTCTGGGATCAGTGGGGTGGTTCTTCTGCTGGTCTCAGTTGGGTTTAGCAGCCAGACAGCTAGGCAGCTCTGTTTCAGAGGGTTGGCTGGCTGTGGTTGAGGGGTCAAGGATGACTGGGCCACGTGTCTATCACCCAGCAGGTTAACTCAGTGGTGGCCGTGGTCCCAAGGGCAGCAAAAGAGTAAGTCCCAATGCACGAGCACTTTTGAGCCTTTGCTTGCATCATGTTTGCTGTTGTCCCAGTGGCCAAAGCAAATCACATGGCCAAGTCTAGAATTACGATGAGTGGGGACAATCCAAGGCCATGGCTACTGACAGGCTGAACAGGTTAGGGGCATTAATGAGTCAAGCTGGTTCCAGAACTAAGGTGCTTTACTTTCACTAATCCCAAAGGTCTAAACAGTCACTAAATCCACTTGCCCCCCTCCCAGGGTGACCAAACTGGGATAAAATGTCTTGATCTGAGCCCAAGGATTCCTTACTGGACAGATTCCTCACCATCCGTTCTCTCCTAGGACCTAAGAATTCCCCCCCCCCACCCCTCCCAGTTCCTTCCTCCCTCAGACCCAGGAATATGGGCCCCTAATTCCCACTTCCCTCAGACCCAGGATGTCCAGGCTGTCAGCCCAATCAAAATCCCAAGCATCGTTTTTTTCCCTTTTCAAACCCCAAAAGAACAGACACACAATGGGATTTCTACTCAATTTTATTCATTCTTCCAAAAAGCACCATAGGCCGACCATACCCTTGATTTGTCCTTCACAGTTTCCCACTGCAATGAACACGAGTCCCTCCATCACTATCCAGAAATGTACAAAACCCAGCTATGGTAATGGGGTTTTCTCATCCACTCACCCAAGTTTTTTTTTGTGCCTGTTCTGCTTCTGGTGATGGCAATGCCAAGATTCATCATACATTTCCTTGAATTCCTACCTTCAAGGGTCTTCCAGCCCCAAGGTACCATGTAGATACACCCTGATGGCAAAGAATAATCTGTCCACAAGGGAGTCTCAGTCTTTTTTGCTTGGATGCTCCCAGAAATAGATGCCTCACTAGCAACCATATGCCTTCCACATAACCCAAAATTCAATCCCACTGAAAGTCATGATTTAAAAGGCACCCATCCCAAAAAGTAGTTGTGATACTCAAAGGTACCAATATACAACTATATTAACACAACCAGCACTCCTCAATGGATACAGACACACAGAAACAAAATTGTCTTTCTTTCTCCAATATGATCGCTAACATGATTCCTGCTGGAGGGAATCTAGAGCAGTGCAGTATAGAGCAGAGGTGTCACATATGACTAAATCAGAGAGTGTCAAAGTGGCAGAAAAAGAGGAGGACGCTCTGTGAGCAGAGGTATGGGGGTGAGACAGAAGGCATCCAGACTAGGGTCATCTTGGTACTGCCCAGGGGTGAGGGTGTGTAGTCAAGGGCAATGGGACCAACATTTGAGCTCCCAGTGTGCCAGGCTTCTCAGGAGAGGCTGCAGTATGATGTGTGTGTGTGTGTGCATGCATGTACATTGAATTCTCACAATAGCTTTGTGAGGTAGATGCCATTTTCTGAGTGACTTGCCCAAGGTCACTCCCAAAGTCAGTAGAAGGACTGTCTGACCATAGAGCTGTCCTAATGTTATTTCCTGTAGTAATGGAAATGTCCTATATCTACACTATCTGATACTAATTAGCCACTAACCACCTGTGGCTACTGAGCACTTGAAAAGTGGCTAGTGCAACTGAGAAACTGAATTTTACATCTGATTTTTTTTGGGGGGGGGCTGGCCAGTTGATTTGCATTTAATTAATTTAAAAATTAATTAAAATTCTAATAACTCATCTCGGTTATAGGAAAACTATTAAATATTATTATTTAGGACAACTTGGGTATGTAAGTCTACTTTTCCAACTATGAATTGTATGAAATCTAAACACAGGTCAAGCATTTTCAATAAAAATCTATCATCTGAATTGAGATGTTCTGTAAGTGTAAGATACACACCAGATTTTGAAGACTTAGCATAAAAGCATGTAAAACAACTCATTAATACTTTTTTATATTGATTACATGTTGAAAATATTTTGGATATTTTGGGTTAAGTAAAACATATTAAAATGAGTATCACCTGTTTCCTTTTATTTTTTTAATGTGGCTACTAGAAAATTTAAAAGTACATATGTGGCTTGCATTTTATTTCTATTGGACAGTGCTGCTCTGGAATGCTTGAGGGGCTTGAACACTAGACTGAGGAAAGGGGTAGACAAAGTGGTGTACTTGATATTACAGATATGAATGAATACCACTCCCCTAAGGTTGAACTTTGAGGGCAATGCCTGGAGCCATTCAGTATACAGCCAAATGCTTTTCCTCATCTTGACCGTCCCAACTTTGAAGGGACAAACTCTGCCAGTGGTAGAAGTCCAAGCTAGAGAGGGAGGACAGTCCCTGGGGTATCTGCCCCTCATATCAGTTACCCATGTCTTCAGCTGTCAAGCAAAATAGGATCGCAGAAGTATTTACGGTTCTCATCCAGCCCTTTCATTTCAGATGGGAAAATGGGAAAATAAGGCACTGGACCAAGTCACACAGAGTGAGGGTGGCAAAGCTGTGCTTGCTCTCTGGTCCCTTGACCTCAGACAGGGCATTCTCTCCCATTAAATGTTTGTTTCTCCCCATCTCACTCCTTTTTCCTGTCTTGTGGCAAGAGGCCAACAATCTAAATTCCAGCCCTAGTTCTGCCACTGATCAATGAATTAAAGTAATATTTACTAAGCACCTATCATGTGTCAGGCATTGTTTTAGGTGCTGGGGGTACAGCGGAGAACAAGACAGTCAAGGAGTCAATAGCCAATAAAGAGGTAAATAAATAATTTTTATAGTAATAATTGCTACAAGGAAGGGATATGTGAGCTACTTCAGTTGAGGTGGTCAGGCAAGGCCTCTTTGAGGGGATATCTGAGCTGATATCTGATTGACAAGGGAAGGAGCCAGTCGTGGGAAGTTGTGGGAGCAGAGTATTCCAGGAGAGAGAAGTGTAAACGTCCTGAAGCAGGATCCGGCGTGGCCCACTCAAGCATCAGAAGGAAGACCTATCAGGCAGGTAGGGGATAGAATGGGTCAGGGCCTTGCCGTGTGCTGCTGGGCCTCGAGCCTGCCCTCTCTGGCCTTTGCTCTCCTCTATCAGAAAGAGATTCTATTGGATGGCCTTTCAGGTCCTCCTTTTCTGTTTGTGACATTGAAGAATTCTGTAACCTGCACATCTCCCCTACATGTAGTTGGCAGCCTAGAACATTCCAGGCACTGTGGTTTCTGCCTTTGCCTCACTCCTGGCACATTCCCAGTCTGGAATGCCTGCCCAGCCATTTTGTGGGCCCCTTACCCACTGCAGGACCCTCTGCAGGACCAGAAGGCAGAGCCTCTTGAGGATACCTGAGGTAGCCACACAAACATTTGGATTAGTGCAGCAGTACAGCTGCTCTTCCAAAATGTCATGTGTATGAAACACCGAGTCTAGAAAGGGTCAAGGTTTAATGACAGAAGAAACAAAGATCAAAAAAAGAAAGAAACCCCTTTAGGAAAGAGAGACAGAGGAACAGATTCCCCAGAACCACTCAGCACCTATAAAATGGAGGCAGTCCTATCCCTTCCCAGTCAAACTCACAGAGAGAGGCAATTGCCAGGACCCAAATACAAGGGATTTGTGGGAGATATATCTCTGATGTGTGGTTTCCGGCCCTTCCACACCCAGAAGGCTTCATTCCTGGTCTCTGACTACCCCCAGAGCCCACCATGCCCAGACCATACTTACCCCCTCCCTGCATTTTTGTGGGACCACCCTCCCCACAACCAGACTCCTGCAGAGCAAATAGTAGATACTTTTCCATTTCCCAAGAGAGATCAAGGGGTCTCCAGCTTTCTCCCACAGGCCCCTTGATCCCTCCTCCAAATGTAGACCTCCCACCATCCAAGAATTGGGAACCAAGGTCCATAGCCCTCCTGGGATCCAGAAGTCTGAGACCCTGGAGACCCTCTAATATAGAGTCAAAGCCCACTGCCCCTTGGGGACCTAGGAGGCTATGGGCAGGGCCTCCCAAGGAAACCTAGAGCCGGTTTCCCTTTGAGATCCAGAAGTCAAAGAATTACAGCTCCCTGGGGGCACTCAGATCCCTCTCCCTCATACTGGAGTCCAAGTCCCCAATCATCGACCCCCCTCTCCCAATTAGGAAACAGGGTTTCTATCCCTTACCCCTTGCAGGTTTAGATGTCCAATAACTCCAGTTTCCATTCCCTATGAGAACAAGACATAACTCCTTTAGAAGAGTCCAGGCCCTCAACTCCCTTCAGGACACAAGAGTCTAGATGCCATGCCACCTGGTCAGGAATCCTGTTTGCCAGGTTCTATTCCCTTTGAGGACCCAGGAATTTTGGTGACTAGAAGTTACACAGTCCATCCAGAAGTCAGAGTCCGCGTCCCAGAGCCAAGCACCCAGGATTCTGAGTAGCAGCTCCTCCATTCTGTTATCTCAGAAGCCCAGGCATCCCATGCCAGAGACTGGACTCCCAAGCCCCTTCCACTCTAACTGGGACTTGGGTCCTCAGCCCCTGGCGGAGCCAGCAGCCGGGATGCTGGGTACCCCAGTAGCCCCAGCCCCCATCCCACCCCTCACTGGGCGGGCTCAAGGGGAGCCAGCACCGCCTCGGCGTCAGCCTGCATCTCGTCGAGAGCATGCAGCAGGACGCCGTGTGCCGCGCGGTAGCCCAGGCCACCTGCCGCCGCTGCGCCACCCGCAGGCCACAGGAAGGAGAGTGCGCCCAGCGCCGCACCCCCGGCAGTGCCCTCGCCAGCCCAGGCGCTCAGCCTTGCTTCCACCTCGGCGCGTGTCACCGGGCCCGGGAAGCGAGCGCGCGCTGCTAGCTCCCCAGGAGCGAGGCCCAGAGCGCGCTCGCGTCTTGCTAGCGCCGCTGGTTCAAGCCCCAGAGCCCGCCGCCACTCCGCCAGCTGACCCCGTAGAAGTGCCACGTCGCAAGCCCAGCCCAGTCCTGGTACTGGTGCCGCCGCTGCCGCCAGACTAGCCAGCAGAGCCGGCCGCCACGCCCCAGCCCGCAGCGCCCCAGCCTTCCTTCGAGCCGCACTGGGAGACGCGGGTGGCAGCGCCAGGAGCAGAGCCCCCGCCTGGGCCGGGGGAAGCGCTCGCCGTAGCCATTCGCATAGCCCCGGGAGTCCTCCCGGCCGTAGAGGGAACACGGGCGGTGGCGCTTCCTCCAGCACCTCCCACGTCTCGTCTTCCGGGCTCAAAGCGGCCGCGCGCTCCGATTTCCTAGCGCCGACGACCTGTTGCACGTTTCCACTGCCAGCTTTCTCTGAACCTTCCTCACTGCCTGCTTTCTGCGATTCAGTGCGCTCACTGAGTGCATTCTCCAACACCCCTCCGCCCTCTAAACTGTCGCCTCCGGGTCTCTCCACCTTTTCTTCTTCTTCCAGAGACTCCGGATCCTCGCCCTCGCCGTCTGTTCGCACACAGACAAGCGGCGCACCTGGTGGCACCAAGGCTCGGACCTGAGCCCAATCCTTCTCAGTAGGGGCCCCAGGGGTGACAAGGATGAGGGCATCGTAGTGGGTCGGGGGAGAGGAGGCAGCGGCGGCAGCAATGACCGCGGGGCCCAGAGGCACAGTCCAGAGCACCACATTGGGGCGCTCTGGGGCCGGGAAGGGAGTGGGCCCCACGGGCGCAGAAGCAGGCACAGCAGATGGGTCTCCCGGATTCAATCCGAGTAGCAGGTCCAGCACAAGGCTCACGTCAGCCGTGCCGGCCACAGCCAGGTCCAGCCGTGCGCTGCCTAGGAGTTCCAGGCCTGCGCGCACCCACGACAGCGCCGCCTCCAGGCCACCGGTCTCGAAGGCCTCTCGCACAGCCTCCAGCTCTGCTGCGCCCAGCACCTCGAAACCATCCTGAGCCGGTGGCAGGAGCCTGCAGGGGCAGGGAGGGATGGGGTCAAAGGGAAAAGAAGGGCTAAACGCTGGAGTGCTGGGCTAGGGAGACAGGGACTGGACTATGACGACAAGGGAGATTTCCGAATATCTCGGAGGCGGAGCAGGAAAGGGAGGGGCCAGACTGATGATGGCACACAAATAGGTGCGGTGGGGCTAGGCCTTACAGCAGCAATGGGGCGGGTTGACTTGAGCTCATGTTACAACAGAGCCTAAGCGGAGGGTAGACTTCCTCGGGATACAGTCCATGGGGGCGGGGCCTTTCCAAGGGTCGTCCGGGTTAAGAAAAGGCCAGTCTGGGCGGGACAAGGGGTGGGGCTTAGAGCAAAGACAGAATCACGACGTACCATTGCTCAAACGAAAGTAGAGCACTATTTGATACCAGTTGTATTTTTTTTTTTTTTTTGACGGCTGGTACGGGGATCCAAACCCGTGACCTTGGTGTTATAAGGCTGCACTCTAACCAACTGAGCAAAACAGTCAGCCCTGGAGCACTATTTGACATGGATAATGTCCCCAAGGGCTCTTTTTCCTGAAGCTGAGCCTAAGGAGGAAAAGTGCAGGGAGAAGTCTCATCCACTAATTCTCACCAAATAGGTGTGGCTGAGGTGACACGGGACAGGTGAGGCTAAGGAAAAAAGATGAGCAGCAGACCTGGACAAGAGGCTGCCCCTCTCTGAGCCTCATTTTGACGTCAATAAAACGAGGCGGCTGACAGTTGGGGGAGAAAATTCAGTAGGCAGCCAGCAGGTGGGCACAGAAACCAGAGGGGATTGAAGAAAAGAAGTAGAGGGAGGACATCCATAAGATAATAAAGTTCACTGACGGCGTGGCTTTAGGGCAACCGAGGTCTCTTGAGAACCGTGCTGATGATGGGGAGGACGGGAGGGCTCGAGAGTTCCCGTCTTCGGGTAAAATCTTCGCGGGGGTCACAAACGTGTGTGTCGAGAGGGAGCCCTCCTTCAAAATTTTGCACTGGGTCAGTATTTGGGCGATAGGTCGGGGCCTCTCTAGAATTCTCGCTAGAGAGGGGGCCTTGTGACCTCAGAGTGCTAGCAGGAGGCGAGACCTTGATGACATGTCAGGACCTCCAGTTAACCTCTGGCTGGAGTGGAGCCCATTACAGAAAAGGGTCAAGCACAGAGCTGTCTCTTGGGGTAGAACCTCTTAAAACCTGCGCTGATGGGCGGGGCCTGGAAGAAACAAGGGCCTCAACAGACATCGAGTCAAGCCTTCCCCCAAATTCGCTGGGGGTGGGGTCTCGTGGACCTCAAAGAGCACCGTAGGGGGATGGGGTATAGACTAAGGGTCTAGGCCTCCCCAACCCAGCCTGAAATCCGGCGCTCACCTCTGCAGTTCCTCCGCCTGGCTCCGCAGCGCCGTCCCCAGGCGCTCTAGCTCCTCGCAGCTGTCGCTGCTACAGCAATTCGCCGGCAGCACGAAGAGAGCCGCGGCTCCTAACCCCGCGCTGTCCAGCAGGGCCGCTGTCTGATCCCGAACCTGGGCGTCATTCTGTGAATCCCCAGGACAGAGGTTCCGCACAGCCAGCAGCGGGGTTCCTCGGGCCAGGGCGGCCCTCGCTGCCTCTCCCAGAGCTGGGGCCAAGGGTTCCCCGTTCCCCTCGAGTCTGGGTAGCACCAGTACCAGGACGTTGGCCTCTGCCGCCCAGGGCCCCGGCGCTGCGGGTGGGCAGTTCAGCTCGCCCAGGAAGAGGCCTGGGCCCGCAGCTCTCAGGCTTGGGACCCCGGAGTCCGGCCGTTCCTCGGGGGCCTCTAACGTCTCCACATCCTTATCGCATAGCGCGGCGATCAGTGCGGACTTTCCTGAACCCGGAGGACCCAGGAATAAGGCGGTCACGTCACCCCGCGGCGGAGGCATAGCTGAAAAGCAAGGATGGGAAAGACCGGGTCAGGGAGCGCTCAGCCTTTTTCTTTCCTAGCCGCCCCACTCTGGACCCAGACTTCAGTCCTCCATCCTTGCCCCATCTTCCATTCTCAGGAATCACTCTCCAGGACCTAGAAATCCAGCGCCCAGGTCCTATTCCCCAGGGACCCAGGCGTTCTGTCTGCCCTCTTTCTGGATGCAAGCGTTTCACTTTCTGCCCCCAAAACTAAAAAATCTAGCCTCCTGTCCCTCATTCTTAGGGGACACGGGGATGATCCTCCCCTCCCCCATTCCAAATCACCAACCGAGCAAAGAGCACTATACACGAGACCGCAGCTGGTGACGGCCGATCAACCGCTGAGAAGCCCCGCCCTTGGGGTCTGGAGGACGGAGGCAGAAAAGGTCAGACCGCCGGGATTTAGGGACACCGGGATGCGTTCCGGTGGCTCTATCCTGACGTCACTCCCCCTAGGAGATTGTGTGTCTTAGAAGCGTGACTGCAGAGACACAGCCCTTCGCGGCGCCTGCGCAGAGCGACCGAGGCGCCCACGCTCTCCAGCTTCTGCTGCCTCGGATCCAGGAACAATGAGAGCCAAAGCGCCTGCGCGCCAGGAGCGCCTAACTGTACTTGCGCAATAAGCTTAGGTTTGTAAGGCACGGGGTGGCTGCAACGTCATCATAACGCACCCGAGTGTAGAGAAGGACCCTGTCTGGTTATTTTTGAGGACCAAGTTGGCGCAACTGTACTACTGCCAATGGTAATCAGGGACCTAGGCTTCGAGGGGCTCATCAGGCGAAGAGCGCGGAAACCTCGGGGACCTGAGACTCAGTGGACCCCACTCCACTTCCCTCCGGGTGGCGGCGCTGTTTCGAGTGACCGACAGGCGCAGCGAAAGGAAGCCCCCTGCTGTAAAGAAAGCAGAGGTCTGGGCTCCAGAGGCAGTGCTTGAGGAGAGCGGGACAAGGTGGCTGAAAACGCGCGTGGGAAGTGGGGGTTCTGGTAGCACGTATCACACGGTGTCAGAGAGGAATGTCTCCTGGGAAGAGGAAGGCTAAAGGTGGAGTACCACCACCTATCCCAAGACACATGAGACTAGGATGAGGCTGGTATCAAAGATCAGGGGTCCCACGCTCTGAATTCATGGAGCTAGTTTGATGCAGGGGTCATAGACCACACAGATGAGAAAGCTTTAGAGGAGTCCAATCTTTTGGGCGTTTTGAACCTTCTCTAGTAAGAGTTCCATCAGATAAGAGTTCAAAGAAGATGGTGTGTCATGGGAGTCAAAGGCTAACAGAAGTCTCTATGTCAAAGGCCATAGGATTAGTGGGCCCTGTAAGGCTGGTGACAGATGAGTGGCCTCACTCATGCGTGCTCCCCTCTTGACTATAGGGGTCCCAGTCGCCATGGAGGGCCCACACTCTGAAAAGACCATGGAGCAACAGGATTCACACGAGGAGAGGAGTCCCCGCAGTCCAAGAGGCAACATCTGTGAGTACTGCTGGCTAGAGGAGCGTGGGTACAGGAGCTGATACTAAAGGATCTCTAGAGCATTTCAGTGTCCAAGACCCTGCAGGGCCTTGTCTGTTGAGAGAGGGCTGTAATGGCCCCTGAGCCGCCCTACCAGGAACTGCCTCTCCTCACCCTTATGCTCAGATGTACTCACCCTACTTTGGCCACATAAACAGGAATGGGATGTAGTTCAGAGGGACAGGGTGGCTTCCAGGAGGAGAGGCTTGGGTTGTAGATGTGGCAGGGAAAGTCTCTACTGTGAGAGGAAGCCCCAATGTTCCGGTCCCAACTCTGCCCTAGACTTTCAGTATAACTTGGGCCTCAGTTTCCCCATCTGTCAGGAGAGGCTGCCACTACCCACCTCACATGGCTGTTATGGGGATTAGCTGCAAGAAAGGGGAAGCCTGATTTTAACGAAGGTAGCCAGCTTGAAATATAACACCAACAGCTTCCAGTGAGTGTTTATGTGCTAGGCATTCATTTTCAGATTATGAATGAGTTTAACATTTATTATCTCATTCAGCCCTCCTAATAAAAGACCCTTTGAAACTGGCAGTATCACTTCAAGATGAGGGAACTGGGACAGAGAGAGGTTAACTATTTGTAACAAGAGCCTTAGTGTCAGTGCCCTCCAGCCAGAGACCACCAGGAACACACTTGTAGCTGAAAAAGTTTATTGTTCTTTGCAATAGGGAACACACACCATGGGGGCACTACAGGATTTGGACCTGTGTGTGGTGATTTGGGGGAGGGTTCAATGACAGGGGTTTTGCTCTGGATTGGATGCTGCCAGGAAGGAGGGGCGATTCTGATCGGATATCCTAATAAATCTTATCCAGAAGCAGGGAGGAAAAAAGCAAGGCTCAAGCTGGGATTGATAAAACAGCAGCAGTCATTCATATTAGCCAAGATAAGGGGATGGTTAGTCATTTTTGTGCTTTGGACAACATTCAAGTTTTGTCTGTGTTCAGACATTATGGCCTGGTCTTGTTTTGATTCACCCTAGTCACAGCATGGCCTTGTCTGTCATTAATTCTGTGATATTGTTTATGTTCAACAGAACATGAAGGCCTAGCTCTGAGTGCCAGGCCAGATCCTGGATGTCGGGCTGTGTTTCTGATTCACTAGTAATAATTACACTTCTAAGCACTTATATATAAATTAATTCATTTATTCTTTCAAACAACCCTATGAGGTAGATACATTTTCCAGATTAAGTGCCTAGGAAGTGGTGGAGCCGAGATTCAGTCCCCGGTGGTCTGGCTCCAAAGGCTGTGCTCTAATCACTACATGGCTCTGTTGGACAGGTAAACTCTCTGGGTTCCAATCCTGGCTTCCCCATTTCATTTCCTAGCCTCATGACTGTGGGCAACTTGCCCAACCTCTCTGAGCCTCAGTCTGCTCATATATAAAACAGGTCCGATACAGTTCTCCTGTACAGTTGTCCAGCACTAGCATAGAGCCTAGTACATAGAGCACTCAACTTTAATTGTTGACGTGATTCTGGGGCTTAGGAGAGGTCCTGGAGACTCCTGCTGGCCTCCCCCCGACCTTTCCCCACATCCCTCAGGCCACCTGGGGGCTCTACAGTGCACCCACTGCCTCATCACCTTCGCCGACTCCAAGTTCCAGGAGCGTCACATGAAGCGGGAGCACCCAGTGGACTTCGTGGCCCAGAAGCTGCAGGGGGTCCTCTTCATCTGCTTCACCTGTGCCCGCTCCTTCCCCTCTTCCAAGGCCCTGATCGCCCACCAGCGCAGCCACGGTCCAGTTGCAAGGCCCGCCCTGCCAGTTGCACCCACCACTGCCCAGCCCACCTTCCCTTGTCCTGACTGTGGCAAGACCTTTGGGCAGTCCACTTCTCTGAGGCAGCACCACCAGGTACATGAGGCCCGGGCCCTTTCTGGTCCCTTTGCCTGCACTGAGTGTGGTCAGGACTTTGCCCAGGAAACAGGGCTGCATCAACACTATATTTGGCATGCCCGGGGGGAGCTCTGAATGCAGCTTAAGCCCTCTCCATGGTGATAGGGGCTCTGTGGCTGGTGGGAACCACTCACGATATGGGGAATAGGTCCCCTGGGGGCCTTGGAGGGATTTGCTTTCCTCCCCAGGATGGCAAAAGGGTCTTGATAAATAGGACCCAGAAGATTATCATTTAGAACTCAGTCTTTGGAGGAAACATGGAAACGGTGAAATCAGACAATTGTGAGATCTGTTTTAAAACAAATGAGCAACAGGAAAAATGACTAGTATCTCCCTCTTTCCCAATTTAATAACTAGCTACAGATTGTGTAATAACCTTTAATTCTTCTAAGATGGATACCATGGACTGTAGGAGCAAATTGCCCTGGATCTGTGCCTTCATGGGGGCTCAGGGAAGGTGAAGTGTTGTTGGCCTGTAAAGCCAGTGCCACTGGTTGAGTTCCAGACCTGAAGCAACTTGGGCTTTTGTGGATGGGGCAGCAAAGTTGGGAGCTGGACCCCAAGTCAGGTAGAGGTTGCAATTTGAGTCCTTGTCTCTTCTCACCACCCCATCAGCCTTCCCCACTCAAAGAGGGGCCACGGCATTGGATGGCACTAGCCCCCAGATAATTCATGCCCATTTAAATAATTTTGTGTATACATGTAGGTGAGGTGGCATGAATAAGATAACAGAAATAGTATCTAAAAACAGAAAACATCCATATTAAAAGGTCTAAACAGGGAACTCTGGCTTTTCAGCAGGAATTTCCAGAGAACGAAAGGGTGTAGAGATAGGGGAGCTCAGGATAGAGTTGGCTGAGCCCAATTGGGAAATTGGTTTGGTGTCAAACAGAGATACCTTCTATTTCGTGTTTTATTTGGCCAGCATTGAGAGATTTCCCATTAAGATGCTATTTTCAGCTCTCTTGAAAGGCCCAACCCAGGGCTTACATTGTCAACAGGGACAGGGCAGAAGCTACAAACTGGAGCTGAGCAGTACGTGTCGGCCTCAGACACGAGTCCCACCAGACCAGGGCCAGTTTTATTCCCTTACATTTCCTACATACAAGACTCAAACTCTATTTAATTGAGGGATGTTTTGAAAGCCCACAGGTGAAATGGATGTGGTAGAGACTGAGAGCTGTCTCCCAATTTTCAGTTAGGCACATGGTAGCTAAATAGACTACATTTCCCAGATTCCCTTGCAGCTAGATGTGGCCATGTGACTGAGTTCTTGCTAAAGTCCTCGTTAGAATCCTCAAGCTTTCCTCCACCTTCCCAACCGGAATATGGACATGGTATCCAGCCATCTTGAACAATGAAGACAAAAACACAACATGTGGGATGGCAGAGCAACAAGATAGCAGGAGCGAGGTCTCTGGTCAACTTCATGTAACGGAGCCACCACACCAGCCTACTTTCATACTGTTATGTAAGAGAAAAATAAACCTCTATCTTGTTTAAGCCACCATTATTTTGCGTCTCTGTCACATGCAGCAGGATTTGTAAGGCAGGGGTCGGCAAACTATGGCTGAATCTAGCCTGCTGCCTGGTTTTACAAATAGTTGTATTGGAACACAGTTATGCTCATTCATTTACATATTATCTGTGGCTGCTTTTGTATAGAACAGCATATTTCAGTAGCTGCATCAGAGACCTTATGGCCCACAAAGCCTAAAACAGTTATCATTGGCCCCTTATAGTAGAAGTTTGTAGACCCCTTGTCTCAGAGACATACAACCTTCTCTGGGTCTAGAAGCAAGATTCCCACCCTGAAAAATACCACTTCTGGGTGTGTGGGTGGGGGTGGGTGTGTGTGTCTGTGTGTGTGTGTGTGTGTGTGTCTGTCTGGGTCTAGAAGCAAGATTCCCACAGGTGTGTGTGTGGGGGGGGCGGGGTGGGTGGTGCGTGTGTGTGTGTGTGTCTGGGTCTAGAAGCAAGATTCCCACCCTGAAAAATACCACTTCTGGGTGTGTGTGTGTGTGTCTGTCTGTCTGT